>NC_134550.1:31592427-31929621 GCF_025594145.1 Primulina tabacum | reverse complement strand
TTCTTAAATTTTAATAAATACTTGCGTAATCATAATCTTGACATAAACATTTCATGAAAACATGCTGTTAAAATATTTCATGCTTTAAACAAATGCGTAAATGTAAACTTACAGACCGAAGACGTGACTTCGTGAGCTTCTCGAGATCAGTAGTAGTACAACCCTTTACAAGAACATAGGCTCGATACCAATGTAGAGGCCCGTATTTCGTATTCGTAATTTTGCGGAATTATTAAAAATTTCCTCTTTAAATAAATAACGTGCATCATTTATAAAATAAACTGATAAATAGATTTAACTTAAAAGTACACGGAAGTAAATTGTGTTTCAAAAAACAACTTAAAAATCATTCAACATATTAAACTGAGTTTGAAAATAGTGAATAAACTGAAACATGAGGTCCTCGGGGTTCCTACTACTGCTGACCCAAGCTAGCTCACTGGTCCCCGCCCTCAGTCTCGAACTCATCAATACCTACAACAATCAAGTCTTGTGAGTCTAAAGACTCAGCATTAATATCGTGAATAACAAGTAAATATATCATAACATTTCGTGTAACGTAAAATATCGTATCGTAAAGCGTAGGTGAAATCATGTCATGAGTAATTATAAATACGTGCATATCTGAAATCGTACGTAAATATTTGCTCGATAGAGCCCTTCATAAATTATCATATCGTAATTTTCTGGTAGAGATAATTTTCTACGCAAGTGCCCATAACATAACTGCACGTCTTATCAGACTAAACCACAATATACTGGGCGGTAGAGATCATCACAGCCCTTGGAATGGATTCCGTACCTATACATAATCGTAAACCGTCGTAAGTCACCAGGTGAAGCAATCCCAAAGCGTAAGGTGGCCAAAGTCATATCGCATATATCTCAAAAATAACATTTTATATTTTATGCACGAAATATAATTAACCCTGTTTTACCAGATGAGTTGGATCATTCCCAAGCTTGCTGCGACCTAATTCTAACATGAGAACATGAAAATAATCTTGACTTACAAAGACTTCATAACCGAACCAAAACGAGACAACTACGCCCAACAAACTTAGTATTCAACCATGGCTTCGTACCAACCCGAACGACATTGAACCATCGTTTAGCCATGATTAAAATACACCTAAAATACTGGAAAACATATCCCTAGGGCTGTAATGCACAAAAATAGTGAATGGAGGCCAAAATTGTAAAACTCTCTTTCCGAGAGTCACTTTGGCACATTGCACCGTAATTTCTCGTACGACTTTCTAAACTTAACCACAAACGGCCAAAAACATGACCTTCCTAACTCATTGAGGTACTGTCCAGTCCAAGGTCATAGGCTAAAAGCCAACCAAGAACTCAAAACATCCTCCTGAACTGCAACAAGGCTGCTGTCAAATTTCAGTGGCAGGCAGCTGTGCTTGTGTTGCTTCGTTACAAGGCTAATGGCCATTGGGGCTTGAACCACCAACCAGAGCCTCTTTCCAACATCCTAAGGTGGTGGCTTGAACCATGGCTAAGGGCCCTAGGCCAAACACAATCCAAGCAAACACCTAAGACAAGACAAAGCTCCACTAGAGAACACCATGTGCTGTACCGTGGGGGGTGTTGCTTCACATCTTGCTGTCATATATCATTCCAGTGGCCACATGATCGACCATGGCTTGATCTAGACATCATGAGGTATTGTGTGAACCATGGCTAAGGGCTAGAAGCCAACCAAGATCCACCCAACACCAAGAAGCCGAAGCTTCACTCACACAGGAAATGAGAAATCGACGGGGCACTTGTGTTGTTGCTTTGAAATTTCGATGGATCCATGAACCAAGCCTTGAAAGGCCGTCTTGGTCACGTCCTAGACATGCTAAGGAAAGGTTCTAACCATGGTTAACAGGCCTTAGACCAACCAAGATTCGAACCCTCGTCTTAGACAAAAAAGAATCAAGAATCGAGACTCAAACTCGCAACTATGGAAGAAGTTGCTGTCTAGTCTCTTCCTTGCGTGCATGGGCTGGAACCGATGAACCAACATGACTCTAACACACACTAGTACATGTCTAGATGCAGCCTTGAGGGCCTGGAATCGAGCCAACCTCCTGAAACCACAAAATCAATCAAACCCGTGAAGAACAAAAGGAGCCGAGAAAATTTGTGCAGGTTTTTCGAAAAAAATGCTGTCAAATTCGATGATTTCGTGCTTCATGAACATAATATGGTTTAAAAATGTATATATGAATTGATTGAAGAGGAAAAGGAATAACATATACATGCCTGGAAATTTGTTTAAGAAAGAAAACAAACTATACGACGAACACGGCGGCGGCGAAGACGGAGTTCCTTTTCTTTCTTGTTTCTTGATGAGGCTCACGATTTCTAGCTAGTGTTTCCTTTGAAATTTTCGAATGAGAGTGAGGGAGAATGGCTAGGTATGTTGGGGGAAGGTTACTAATTAACGAGGAGGTTGAATGGCAAATAAAATCATTCAATCCTAGTTGCTAGTGAGATATGGAATGGGGTGTGATATTATTGGATTGAGGGGTTTTAGGGGGAGGTGATGGCCGAGATTGTGGTGTCTAAAGCAAGGTAAAAATATTGCTTAATCTTTCATTTTAAATTATTAAAGTTTTATACACTCATTAAGTATTTTAGTGAATTAATAAATTAAGTTAGGATAGTAATTTCTTGCATGCATGGCTAGTCTTAAATAATTTACTAACATGTTAGGGTAAAATTTCTTGAATATATTAGACCTAGATTAATTTATCCCAATTGGTTACACATTTTAATTTAGGTTTTTAATTAATTATTGGCCAAAAAGAGCTTATTTACTAACTTACTCCAATTAATTAAATAAATCCTTAAACATTATTTTACATTAAAATAAATTATTCCTTGGCTTAAATTAAATTATGAATATTTTCTTATTATTAAATTTTATCTCAATACTCCAACTACGGTCCGTCTCGTATAATTAATCGAAAAGTTAAAACTAAACCTCTGCGATTTAAATAAATGATCATGACTTAACAATTTTAAAATGCTTTAAACACTCCATAAATATAAAAGAAATCATTTTTAATTTAAATAATAGTAATTATGCATGGCTTATACGTAATCTGATTTATCGGGTTCTACAAGTACACACCTGAGGGCCTTTATGTTTCCGCACTATCTAGATAGATTAAAGATTTTAAGGATTGATGTTAATGATTTTTATTAGAGATATTCTTATTCTTTATTTTTATTGTTAGCCGATCTTTTCAAATGTCAATTTAGGAAGTTTTGGTTAGTCGATGATTTAGGATTTTATTTTATGCACTTGAGATTTAAATTGTTAAATTATTATGATTCATGTTATGTTACATTATTTTATTTAGTAATTTTGAATTTATGATTTAAGATTAAAAAAATCGAGGTCGTTTTAGGATCAGATCGGGTTGGACTCGATATCTGATCCGAAAAAAATGATTGAGTTGACCCGAAAATTTTAATTTTTTTTTAAAAATTATAATTAATAAATATTTCCTACATTTTTATATATCTCTGAAAAAATATTTATATATATTTACATCATAAATTTTCATAATTTAATATTTATTTATAAAATTTATTTTTTAAACAATTGTTTATTTGATTTAGTAAATATACTTTATTTTTTACGATTAGACTTCTAAATTTAAATCATATATATGAGGGAGATTTTGTTACTATGTATTTAAATTAAAAAAATATATTTTTTTTAATTTTCTTTAAAAAAATTCAAAATTGGGTTGATCTAGTTGATTCGAGTTCGGGTTTTGGTTGAGAGTTTTTCGGGTTGACTTGGGTTCGGGTTGGGTTCGGGTCGGGCAATTTTTGAATAATACTATTACTAAATCTGATCCAACCCACTCAAGTCACCCGAATTAACATCCCTATATATTAGTTGATTCAAAGAAGCATATTTTTTTATATAATTAATTTGTATTATATTCAAATAAATAATAGTAATAATAAAGTTGTAGGGCATTAATCAGCTGCAGCTTAACTACCAAGTCCATGTCATAAGGCCAACATGTCATATGCGTGTCACGTACTAATTCATAGTATTTAATTTTTATATTTCAATGGGTACCTTCGAATGTTTATTTTAGGTTTAATTTCTTTTATTTTAATTCAATTTGGACCTCTCCATTATTTTATTGGCCTCCTTTGTTAGAATTGTTAAGACTTCTTCCGACACTGAGAAAGAGATGATTTATTTTTTCAAAAAAGAAAAAAAATGAATAGTTTAATAAGATAATGATATAATGTTGAAAAAAAATTAGGATACTGATATATAATATGTTATAACAATATTGACAAAAAAAGAGGCATATTATTGTTTTTTCATTATAGCAGCGAAAAATAATATTTTTCCATGAATCGAGTTTTATTAGAAATCTGTATCATAAAATTGACTCATACAATGATTTAATGGTTGGATACAATTTGAACGATCAATGATGATAAATGTAGCGTACCGTACTTTTAAATTATTTAAAATTTGAGGAAAAATAAAAAATTTCTTGGATATGAAATAAATCTTGAAATTTCGATTAAAATAAAATTTTCATCCAAAATATTTGTAATAAAAGATCACAATTAAAATTTGCTAAAAATACTTGTTCAAACAACGTGAAGAAATCTTGTAACAGTCAGAGTATTAAAATCGTCATGCATCAAATCTTAAACATTGGCGGTCATCGGGTTTAGCCTCTTGCGCAGTCCAAGCTGGCTCATTGGTCCCCACCCCTCGTCTCCTCATACTCGTCCTCACCTGCATCGATCAAGTTTAGTGAGTCTAAAGACTCAACACGTATAAACTGGATATAACAAGTAATACGTAATAAAACCACATGCATATTTAAAGTAGAGCGAACATACTTGAAACTTGAATGTAATAACATAAACATAGATATGCCATCATCATAAAATTTTTCATAAACATACTTGCATCATACATTGTTGAAGAAAATATTATTCCCAAGAATTTTGACGTATGACAAAAACAAGACAGCTCAGGGGTCATATGTGTGACATATATCAGTTCAACCGTCCAGCTCAAATAATGGTGTATCTTTCTAACCGGCCAATGCTCAAAGGAGTTTCAACCGCTTATCAGAACCGGATTATTTAAAGGACCATTTATTGCTCAAAGACATTCTCTGACCGGTTTAATACATTCAAAGTATTACACCATCTTGAAGTCAACGTATATACATCTGCTCCAAGATTGATCCGCATTTATGATCCTATCCCAAAGAAGAGATACCAAGAATAGACTGCATGTTCTGATGCTAAATACAGTTTCTGTAATGCCCGAGATGTGAGCCTGGTAATCAGCAATTATTAATTCATGATTTGAGGTATTTATCGAAGACCGAACAAGAGACGTTGCGATTCGATTTTAGTTGCAAAATATATTGTTGGGACAGCACAGACAGTGCACCCGCGGTTCAAAAGACAGTGCACCTACGGTGGTTCATAGGAAATTTTGGAAGAGATACAGAACGGTCACCGCACCCAGCGCCATAAAAGTGACCGCACCCGCGGTGTTGGTACAGTAGAGTCACCGCACCCGCGGTCAAAAATGCACCGCACCCGCGGTTGTGTCTTCTGAATTGTTGGGTGTGATACAGTACGCTTAGCGCCCCCGCGGTGCAAAGCGAGCGCACCCGCGGTGAGACGTGCAGAACATGCAACGAGCCACGTTTTCTTGCCATGCATTAGGAGGTATATATATTGTATTACTCAGCATTTTTTCGAGGAAGAATCGAAGAAATCCTCAGAAATATCCCTCAAACTTCACTTTGGTTTCAATTTAGGATTTTGTGGAATCCGTCCGTCTGATTTGTAATCTGACTTCAATACCGAGTTCCTAGCGACGACAGCTACAACAGGACGTAAGTTTTATTGAATTCTGTTATCATTTGAAATTATGATATTGGGGGAATTGTGATTTGACTGATATATTGTGTTTTGGGTATACTGATTAGTATATAACTGAAGACAGATCGAAGAACGGGCTGAGTATGTAATTGTTATGATTTTCTGAAGTAATATGATCGAAATTTTACAGATTTGATATCATGACCTGTTCGTATTGAAGATTATGATTCCTATTGATATCGATTATGAATTATGGTATTATATTTGTGATGTTGAGATCGACAGGGTTACCGAGACTGTATTGTTATGCCGTCGAAACATTAGTAGATTAATTTGATCAGATTCAGTATTGATTGAGATTGTATCATGATATCGTTGAAATTGATCAGATTATGTCTTGATTTGCGTATTGATCATAACAGGTCTTGAATTAAGTTATACATTGATACAGTGTATTCGATATTGTTATTGCCAGATTGATTTGATAGGCAGGGAGTTCGAGACTTCGACAGAGTCAGATCGACGGAACGAAACGAAAGGTATAAATTGATGTTGATGCGGGATTGCACAACTCGAGTTGGATTCGACTTGAGTTTCCCAAAATCACATACTTTATGTTATTGCATTGTTATTTGCAATTGAATGTGGTTGATATCTTTGGTCTATGGATTTATAGACAATGTATGTATTGAGTCATAGGCGGATGTGCCTAGTCGTATACATTTGATCTCGTGACAGAGGTTCCTGATTGTGATGGAATTGTCACTGGCCCATTGCACATTGTCACCGAGGTTTGGCTATATCGAATTGGATAGAATTGGAGTTTCTTCTATTACTGATGTTCGATATGGACGCCAGGGTCGATAGGCCCAGTCTGTGGCTGATTCGCCAAGACGCCGGACGTTTGGCTATATCGGAGTGGATAGAATTGGAGTTTCTTCTATTACTGGTGTTCGAAATGGAAAGAGCCAAAGTCCGTGAATAAGAACATGCCACCACCCCGATCGGGAGTGTAGGTGGGTGTATGTTCTTATTCCGATCGGGATCCCTAGATTAGGACGAGTCGAGTTAGAGTCCATGAGTCACTGATTATGATTCAGAGTTTGTGTTGATTCATGTGTCGTATTTGATACATGTTATATTCAGAGTTTGTAGTTGATTTACATTTCTGATTTGATACATGTTATGATTATCTATTTCATGCTTTTATACCTGTTATATGATTGCGTGTATACATGATTTATACTGAGAATGTAATTCTCACCGGAGTTATCCGGCTGTTGTCTTGTTTGTATGTGTGCATGACAACAGGTGGGACATGATCAGGATCAGGAAGAGGATGAGAGATAATTGTGAAGGCCCGAAAATCCTTGCTTGAAAATTTTGAGGAAAATAAAAAAGTTTTTTTTTTTAAAGAACTTAAATTGCCTCATTCATAAAATCAACTGATAAATCAAGTTCAATGTTTAAAAATATAGCAGCGGAAGAAAATAAAGTTTGCCAAAAATAACAATTTAAGAATATTCAACAACGGATAAAAATGTTTACATAAAATGGTAACATGCTGCAAATGAGGTCCTTGGGTGCCACTACTGCCGACCCAAGCTGGCTCACTGGTCCCCGCCCTCGGCCCCATGCTCATCAGTACCTACAACAATCAAGTCTAGTGAGCCTAAAGACTCAGCATACAAATATCGTAGGTAACGAGTAAATACTAAAGTAAAATTTGCATGGGATAAAATATCATGTCATTAGGCATATTGAAAATGACTTGCACTGAGCAATATAATACGTGCATGACTGAATTAAATATCATAGTAAAAATGTTTGCTCCTTGGAGCCCTGTACTGAAATGATTGGTAATAATTCTCTGTTGAGATTATGGTCTACGCCTGTGGCCCCTGCACTGAACTGAACTAATCGGTAACTGGCTACCAGGGAGTATCAAACTGAACTGAACTGACCGGTCACTGGCGACCGGGTGGTACCAAACTGAACTGATCGGTCACTGGCGACCGTGTAACATAATGCTCCTATAATAGTGAATTGACCACAAGCAATATCGCATAAATCTAAAAAATAAGTATTTTCTATTTTCATGCACGTAATATAATTAAATGGCATAATGAAAAATCCTGTAATTTTACCAACTGGATTGGATCGCTCCCAGGCTCGCTGCAACCTAAATATGCCATGAAAAATATGCAATAGCTTATACTTGACCAAACTATGCAATTAAGTTTGAAAATGCAACAATTACGTCTAACGACTTCGTATTTAATCATGACTCCGAACCAACCCGAACCAACACTGAACCGACGTATAGTCATGATTAAAATACGCTTAAAATTATGAACTAATGTTCCTAAAATGATGAGGGTCGAAATCTAGGTGAAATGGAGGCCAAAACAAGAAACGCTCTTTCGAGAGTCAATTTGGCACATCGCACCGTAAATTCTCGTACGACCTCAAAAATGATTCGAATCACAAACGGTCAAAAACACGACCTTCCTAACTCGATGAGGCACTGTCCAGTCCAAGGCCATAGGCTAAAAGCCAACAAAGAACTCAAATGAGCCTCCGAACCGTCACAGCAAGTTGCTGTCAAATTCCAGCAGCAGCAACTTCGCTTGCATTGCGTCGTTTGCGAGACTTTTGGCCATTGGGGCTTGAACCACCGACCATAGCCTCTCAGCAAAATCCCAAGGAATGATTTGAACCATGGCTAAGGGCCCTAGGCCAGCCAAGATTAGCCTCATTCCAGTAACCAACCGAAAGTTCCTACCCGAGAACAAATTCTGCTCGTCGGGCTCTTGTTCTTGTTTTTTTTTGCTGTCACGGATCGCTCCGTTGGTCATTTGATTGACCATGACACAATCTAGACATCCAGTGGTAGGGTATGAACCGTGACTAAGGGCCATAGACCAACCAAGATCCACACGCATACACAAAACTCGAACACACACATGCTGTCAAAAACCGAAGGGGCCGAGAGGGGAGGGGCTGTTCTTGCATTTGATTTAAAAACTGGCGCACCATGGACCAAGACACCAAAAGGGCAACTTAGTCACGTCTTAGACATGCTAGGGAAGTGATCCAACCATGGCTATGGGCCTTGTGGCAGCCATGATCAGATCCATTTCCATTATGATAGCAAACTTAATTTTCGAACACAATTCTGCACCTATGGGGAGCTTGCTGTGATTTCGGTTTTCCAGCAAGCATGGGGACTGAATGAATGGACCAACATGGTCCTAATGCATCCTATTACATGTCTAGGAGCCGACATGGGAGTCTGGAGTCGAACCATAACCTGTAGCAACTGAAACAAGAGAAAACCGTGAAGAGCATCATGAAAGTCGAAAAATTCTGCACATGCATTTCGAAAATGCTTGATGTAAATTTCGGTTTTCTTGTGTAAAAATAATGTAAAAGTGATGTTTAAAATAATAGTAGGACTTGATTGAGGTTTGAAAGAAATCTAGACATGCCTTGGTTTTCGTTTGAATGAAAAACGAAAGAATACGACGACTCGGCGCGGAGGAGGTGGAGCGCTTCTTTCCTTTTCTTTTCTTGCTCTCGATTTTCACTCTTGTTCTAGGCTATGGTGCTCACGATTTTTTAATCTGAAAGGCTGCTGAATTCGGTGGGGAGGGAGAGGAATTAAGTGGTTAGGGGAGTGAGGGAGACGGGTGCACAATATATGGAGCAAATCAAGACCAAGTCTACCTCATTTTGAAATTTGAATTTTTGTTTGCTATCAAATATTTGTTGGGTGATTCTAGAATGAGGTGGCCGATACTACAAGACTAGGAATGGTTAGGATAAGCTCTAATATTAATTAAGGTTGATCAAAATAATAAAAAAAAAACATGCATGCTAAACTAACAAAGAATGGGTCAAAAGAGTGAGTTGGCAAATGAATAATCTAGCAACTAAGGGGCCGAAAATTTGAAATAAAGAAATGAAGGGAAGTGTTACTTATTTACTAAATTTATAACCCTTAAAAGCCTTACTTATCCTTTAAATAATTTAGTGAATAAATCCCTTAATTAATTGAACTCAAATGAATTTATTTCCTACTCAACTCAAGTAATTAAAATAAATCCTCAACCTCCTTTTTAACTTAAATCAACTTACTTGCTAGCTAAAAAAATAAATCCTGGAAAATATTTTCTAAATCTTAAATTTATCTCTAAACTCCAACTCCAGTCCGGCCTCACTGAAATAACTGAAAGAATAAAATTAAACTGTTGGCTAAAATAATTAACTTCAAAGAAAAGCATTTAAATATTCATGCAATGAAGTCAATTTAATTTAAAATACTAGAATTATGCATGGCTTATACGTAGTCTAAGTTATGGGTTCTACAATCCTCCCCTCCTTAAAGAAATTTCGTCCTCGAAATTAGAACTCACCGAATAACTCGGGGTACCGACTCCTCATCTCTGGCTCAGACTCCCATGTAGCTTCCTCCTCTGAATGATTGAGCCATTTGACTTTGACTCGCTTAACCAATTTGTTCCGAAGTTTCTTTTCCTGCCGGTCTAGGATCTGCACTGGTCTCTCCTCATAAGACAGGTTCGGAGTAAGCTCCAATGGCTCAAAGTTCAGCACATGCGAAGGATTCGCCATATACTTCCTCAGCATGGAGACGTGGAACACATTGTGTACTCCGGCCAGATTCGGCGGAAGAGCAACACGATAAGCTAGCGTCCCAACTCTGTCAAGGATCTCAAAGGGTCCAATGAATCTCGGACTGAGCTTCCCTTTCTTCCCAAATCTCATGACACCCTTCATAGGTGCCACTTTTACAAAAACATGATCGCCCACTGCAAACTCTAACTCTCTCCTCCGCTGATCGGCATAACTCTTCTGTCGACTCTGAGCAGTCCTCATCCTATCACGGATCTTGACTACTACATCTACCGCCTGCTGAACAATCTCTGGACCCAACTCTGCTCTCTCTCCTACTTCATCCCAATGAACAGGAGATCTGCACTTGCGGCCATACAGTGCTTCATACGAAGCCATACCAATAGAAGACTGGAAGCTGTTGTTATAGGTGAACTCAACCAATGGTAAGTTCGACTCCCAACTCCCGGCGAAATCAATGACGCAAGCATGGAGAAGATCCTCTAAGATCTGAATAACTCACTCTGACTGCCCATCTGTCTGCGGATGGAAAGCTGTGCTAAACAGCAACTTCGTACCCATAGTCGAATGCAAACTCCTCCAAAACGAGGAAGTAAATCTGGGATGTCTGTCAGATACGATAGAAACTGGGACACCATGAAGTCGGACTATTTCCCGGATATATAACTCTGCATACTGAACCATGGTGAAAGTCGTCTTAACGGGCAAGAAGTGCGCTGAATTGGTAAGACGATCTACAATCACCCAGACGGCATTTGATCCTCTGACTGTCTTCGGCAATCCGGTCACAAAGTCCATGGTAACATTCTCCCACTTCCACTCGGGAATGGGAAGAGGCTTGAGCAAACCTGCTGGTCTCTGATGCTCCGCCTTCACTAACTGGCAAGTCAGACACTCGGATACAAAACGTCTGATGTCTCTCTTCATCCTTGGCCATCAATACAACAACTGCAGATCTTTGTACATCTTCGTACTCCCAGGGTGAATGGAGTACGGGGACATGTGGGCCTCTGATAGAATATCTGCTCGGATAGTATCACTGCTAGGAACCCACATCCTGTCTCGGTATCTCACTATACCGTCGCTGACTGTATACAAGACACTGCCCTTGGCTTCATTCCTCAGCTTCCATTGTGCCAACTGCTCATCTGCGGCCTGACCACTGCGCATAAGTCAATAAGAGAAGACTGAATCGTCAAAGTAGATAGACGGGGAACTCTACCTTGAGGATATGACTCTCGATCAAACTTCTGCATCTCAAGCTGAAGAGGTTTCTGAATCGTCAAATGAGCCATCACTGCGACTTTTCTGCCTCAATGCATCTGCAACTACATTAGCTTTACCCGGGTGGTAGCTAATGTCACAATCGTAGTTTTCACAAGCTCCAACCAACGCCTCTGACGCATGTTCAGCTCCTTCTGCGTAAAGAAATACTTGAGGCTCTTGTGGTCGGTAAAGATCTGGCACTTCTCTCCATACAGATAATGCCTCCAAATCTTCAAGGCAAAAACTACGGCCGCCAACTCTAGATCAAGAGTAGGGTAATTCTTCTCGTGGATTTTCAGCTGCCGAGAAGCATACGCTATCACTCTCCCATGCTGCATCAAAACTGCACCTAAACCGAGCTTCGAAGCATCCGTATAAAGGACAAACTCGCCGGGCCCTGATGGCATGGCTAAAACTGGTGCTGAGATGAGAGCTTGCTTCAAAGTATCGAAGCTCTTCTGACACTCCTCGCTCCACACGAATTTAGCGTTTTTCTTGGTCAGTGATGTGAGTGGAACGGCAATAGAGGAGAATCCCTTGATGAACTTCCGGTAATATCCTGCTAGCCCAAGAAAACTGCGGATCTCGGATGCATTCTGAGGCACAACCCAATCTCTGACTGCTGCAACTTTTGCTGGGTCTACCTCAATGCCACTGCTAGAAACGATGTGGCCTAAGAACGCCACCTTCTCTAAACAGAATTCGCACTTGCTGAACTTCGCGAACAACTTATGCTTCTGCAAGGTCTGCAACACTGTGGTCAGATGTCGGCTGTGATCCTTCTGATTCTTGGAGTAGACGAGAATGTCGTCTATGAATACTATCACAAACTGGTCAAGATATGGCTGAAATACGCGATTCATGAGATCCATGAAGATCGCTAGCGCATTCGTCAGACCGAACGGCATCACAAGGAACTCGTAGTGGCCATAACGAGTCTTAAAAGCAGTCTTGGAAACATCAGCATCTCTCACCCTCAACTGGTGATAACCAGAGCGCAGACCAATCTTGGAGAAAATCGAAGCTCCCTGCAACTGGTCAAACAGGTCCTCAATCCTCGGAAGTGGGTATTTGTTCTTTACTGTAACCCTGTTCAACTACCGGTAGTCAATGCAAAGCCTCATAGAGCCATCCTTCTTCTTTACAAATAAGACTGGCGCGCCCCATGGTGAAAAGCTCGGGCGAATGAACTCCTTGTCGAGAAGTTATTGAATCTGCTTCTTAAGTTCTGCCATCTCTGTCGGTGCTAGTCGGTACGGCGCTTTGGATATCGGAGCCGTACCTTGCATAAGCTCAATGGAAAACTCCACCTCTCTCTCGGGTGGCATACCAGAGACGTCTTCGGGAAAAACGTCTAAGAAATCTCTGACAATCGGAACATCTGAGGCTGACTGGCTAGGTTCCTCGTGGACAGATAAAAAGGTCGCTAGAAATGCCCGACACCCTCTATGCATGAGCTTCCTGGCCTGAACATAAGGAATAATGCGCGGTAAAGGAAAGTACCTGTCCGGCTCAAATAAGAACTGCTCCATTCCAGGCGATCGGACAAGAACAGATCTCCGCTGGAAGTCTATCAACACTCTGTTCCTCAATAGCCAGTCCATCCCTAGTATGATGTCAAATTCTGGCATCGGTAGCACAATCAGATCCGCATAAATAAGATTACCGTGCAGCTCAAGGTCTATATCTCGGATAACATTGGTAGCTGCCATCACCTCGCCTGACGGCAACACTACTGAAAAAGATATATCTAGCCCAATGGTCTTGATCTTGAGAAATTTTGCAAAGACCTCCGAAATAAACGAGTGAGTGGCCCCTGAATCTATCAAGGCCTTTGTGGCGGAACCAGATATAAAAACTCTCCCTGAAAGATTGGAACTCTAAGTTGAATCCAATAGCTACAAGAACCAAACTTATAGACATGCAAAGGCCAGAGTTCTTCTAACTTAATCCCCAAAATACTACTGAGTAGAGCATGCAATCCTATCACAGTTCTAAGTTCAATCTTAATCCCTATTCCCAAAACACGGAAATTCAAATAATAACTTAAAGCTTAAACGTACCTGTCAACAACATAGTCTCCGGGTTTGTTTCCGTGGCATGGAGAGCAAAAACTCTGCCTTGGGTAGGCAGATTCCTCTGAGGGCACTGCAGCAACATGTGGTCTGGACTGCCACACTTAAAACACTTTCCTGAACCAGACATACATGCTCCAGGATGGCGGCGTGAGCACTTGGGACAGACTGGGTGCTCATAAGTCCTCGGGGCTGGGCGTCCCCGATGCTGCTGCTGGCCTCTGTTTCTTGGCGGTCCATGAAAAGGCCTCTTGTTCTGCTACTAATGATGATGAGGAGGAGGGCGGTGTAGTACCTGGACTGGGCGCTTGCCCTGGCGATCCCTCTCGATATCCCGCATATCCTGCTCTGAGGCTAGGGCTTTGGAGACAACAATCTCATAAGTAGCAGGGTCAGACACCCTAACATCCCGGCGCAAGATCGGCCGTAGACCCACCAGGAAATGCATAAACTTGGCTCTGGCATCATTCGCTATCAGGGGCACAAAATGACAGCCCCTCTCGAACTTACGGATGAACTCCGTAACCGTCATATCTCCTTGTCTCAGGCTCATGAACTCAGTGGTCAACCTGGTGCGCACTTCCTCGGCAAAATATTTGGAGTAGAAAACCTTCGTAAAGCGCATCCAAGTTAGTTTAGCCAAGTTCAGGGCTACTGCTGCTCCTTCCCACCATAAGCGGGCATCTCCACTGAACAGATAAGTGGCACATCGGACTCTGTCTGCATCTCCCAGCTCCATGAACTCGAAGATAACCTCGAGGGATTTGATCCATCCTTCGGCAATCATGGGGTCAGACGTCCAAGAAAACTCCTTCAGGCGCATCTTCATAAACCTCTCATAAACAGCCTCGGGCCCTGTCGGCCTGGCTGCGGCTGCGGCTGCGGCATTGTTCCCCGCAAACTGTACGAAGAACTTTGTCATCCCAGCTAGCATCTGGGCATTCATATCCGGCGGATGAGCAGGAGGAGGAGGAGGAGGAGGTCCCTGCCTCTCTTGTCTCTGATCATCACCGTCCTCGCGACGGTGCTCGCCACCACCTCTCGGGCGTCCGACTTGACGTCTAGGGGGCATACTGTTCCAAACATAACCCATACATAACTAACATGCATAATTCCATAATTTATTTTAAATGAACACTGAAATACTGAAAATCTGATCGAAACTATTTCATGGCAGCATGCTGTCAAAATAATTCATGCTTTAAATAAAATGCTGAAATGTAAAACTTACAGACCGAAGACGTGGCTTCGTGAGCTTCTCGTGGTCAGTAGTAGTGTAACCCTTTACAAGAACATAGGCTCTGATACCAACTGTGAAAGCCCGAAAATCCTTGCTTTTAAATTTTCCTCAAAATTTTCAAGCAAGGATTTTCGGGCTTTCACAATTATAGTTAGCGTGGAGATCCGGGACCAGAAGCAGAATAGGATTCAGCACTGGATATATAGTCGTTGAACCTAGTTGAGATAGAGACATGTAGTACCTGACTTGTACTTTGATATTGACATGTATATCATATAGATTACTATTACGTTTCCGCATTTATAATTTAAAAAGAAAAAAATTTTAGTCCCACTTTTCATAATTGTTATATTTGACATTAATAACGATTAAGAACTGAATTAGCGTCCGGGTCCCTACAGCAGGTGGTATCAGAGCAATAGGTCTAGAACTGTAGGTTCTTGAGATTGAGATAGAAGCTAGTGAGCGGGGTAGAATGAGTTTTCTTTCCTTGCATGTGATTGCTAGCATGTGATTTATTATAATATTGAATTACATTTTATATGCTAATATTACAGTATGTGTTTACTCTTTCTGAAGATACATGTTACCTGAATATCTGAGTTGATTTGGTAATGTGTATTATTTGAGAATGAATCAGAACCGATTTTGATCAGAGGTAAGCTGATCAGAAAGGGACTGAGACGGATTTGTTTCATATGATTGCTGACTCTTGTGATCATCAGATATTCCTCCTCGAAGAATTTTAGAACGAGAAAGTAGGGTAACTGATCAGATGGATGTGTCAGAAACTCCGATGAAAATACAGTTGAAGAGGTTTCAGTCATTGACACCGCCGATTCTTAGGGGTACTGAGACAACTGTTGGTTGTGAGAGCTGGATAGATGATATAGAGATATTGTTTGACTCACTTGAGTACTCGGATGGATGTAGGGTTAAATTAATTGGGCATCAGTTACAGGAGATCGCAAAGAGCTGAGCTGGTGGATTACAACCAAAGGAGTTTTAGAACAGCGTGACACAGTGATTACTTGGGAAATCTTCAAGGTGGAATTTTATCGAATGTTTTTCCCAGTTTCGTACCGAGAAGATAAGAGGGCACAATTTAAAAATTTGAAACAAGGTCAGCTAAACATTGAAGAATATGTTGCGCAATTTTCTACCTTGCTACGTTTTGCTCCTAACGTGGCTGAGAATGATGAAGTTGTGAGTGATCAGTTTGTTAAAGGATTGAATACTGAGATATTGACATTGGTAAACACAGGCCGACCCTATAATTTTGTTGATGCTCTGAGTAGAACCAAGAGAGCCGAAGCCAGTCTGATGAGACAGAAATGAGCTTCATTTGTACCTCTAGCATCGAGACCACAACAACCACCTCTCGGACTTGAGACTGGTAGTAGCAGTGGTGGAAAGAAAGATTTCATGAAAGCCCGAAAGAAACAATTCAAGAAGTTAGGAAGCGGTTCGTCTAGTTCCAGTGGTTCTAGTCAGAGTTACACCGGGGTTTATTGCAGCACTTGTGGAGGAAGACATTCCACAGAGCAATGCCGAGATGTGTTCGGTAGTTGTCGGATCTGCAGACAATCAGGACACTTTGCTAGAGTATGTCCACAGAGAGATTTTAGCAGATCTCAGGGAGCAGAACCATCTGGATCAGTGGCACCGCCTGATAGACCATCACCGGTTGTTCACTCTTCTCAACCACCGACGACTTCTCAATCACAACCAAGGCCAGGACATACATGACGAGGTAGTGGCAGGTACTTATTTATTGTATGGTTATTTTGCATATGTATTGAGAATACTAATGCATTCCATACAATTATTCTTGAATGAATTGCATTGATCTATGCTTTGAATATGGAGTTATTATATGCTGTAGTATCGATCTCTTTTATGTTTGGGAGAGGTTTTGTATTAGTGATATCTATTAGACATGGTATGCTACAGTATGACAGATATGAGATTGAGTTAGATGATATGGTACTTGAGTTATCTGAATGGGATTACATTATTGGGACTAATATGTTGACCAAGTACAGAATTACCGTTGATTATTTCCAACAGATTGTGGAATTCAGACCGGATATGGCTGATAAATGAAAATTTTATGGTAAGAATTTTAGATTAGGATTCCTTGGATAGGGGTGATATTGAGGACTCGATTGTTATAGAAAGGAGCGGAGAGATTCCTTGTCTATTCAGTTGATTACTGAAATCGAGTCTATCATTGGCTGATTTGCCAGTGACATGAGAGTTACTGATGATTTTCCCCAGATGAGATTTCGAGTTTGATTCCAGCCAGAGAGATTGATTTCAGCCTTGATTTGATACCAGGAATGTATCAGCTATGTTGTGAGTTGATGAACTCTGTGTTCAGAATATTTTGATGATTTTCTGATTAGTTGATCTATGATATTCTGGGATATTCGAAGATTATGACTAATTTTGTGGAATATCTGAGTGTTGTATTGAATATCCTGGAAACTGGAAAGTTGGATACAGAAACTGTTGAAATGTGCATCTTGATTGCGACAGATTGTACTCAGGGTTTGTTATATCTGAAGATGATATATCTGTTGATTCTAGTACAGTGAAGCCGTGATTAGTTGACTGAGGTCGACATCAGTGTCAGAAATTTGTAGTTGCATGAGTTAATAGGCTACTGTATCTGATTGTTATTCTGAATTGCTTGAGAATGATTATTTTCTGCAGCAGTATTTGATACTGATTGTATACAGTTGAGACTCGATACCGTACAAGCCGAATCAGAGCTGATGTTGAGAGTTGAAATAGTCCAGAAAGTTAATCAGAATGGGCAGAACAGGGTATCCATCAGAATATCAGGTAAGTGATACTGCGTTGTATGTGAATAACCGATGGGTTGTGCCAGATATTTCGGATTTGAAATGACTAATGTTGTCAGAAATGCACAATAGTTGATTCCGTATTCGTCCTGATAGCAGAAAGATATATGATAATTTGAAAAGACAGCTTTGATAGAAACAGATGAGATTAGATGTGGCAGAGTTTGTACTGAAGTGTCTGAATTGCCGATAGATAAAGACAGAAAGAAAGAAACTAGGAAATTGGTTATATAGCTTATCAAATCCTGAAGGGAAATAGAATTACATTTCCCGGGATATCGTGATGAAGCTACAGCATTCCTCTTGGAATTGGACATTGATTGAGTTAGGAGTGACAGACCGACCTAGTCTGCGAGTGCTAACTCGTACATGAAGACGTACAATTATGAGTATATTACTGAGATTTCTGTCAGAAAAGTGATTAAATTACACATAGTATCGAGAGTTGATTATATCAGACCGTGATTTTGGTTGACTTTGCACGTTTGGCAGAGTGTACAGTAAGAGTGGGGTACAAGATTATATCCAAGTACTGCATATCATTCACCGACTGGCGGACAGTCAGTGTGGGGACCCGGACGCTAATCAATTCTTAATCGTCATCAGGATCAATTTGCTAATCAAGTAATTAGGGTCATAAATTTTTTCTTTTTTTTAAAAATGCGGAATGTAGTGTAATCAAACTAATATACAACTCAGTATAAAATAAAGTACAAGTCCTTGTACCATCTACAAATCAGTAAAACTAAGGTTCGACATCTAAATATCAAGTGTCAAAACTCTATATACATCAAAGTCTGAAGTCTCCACTCTATCACGATCTCTCCTCATCTCCTGGACCCTGATCCTGTCCCACCTGTTGTCATGTACACATACAAACATGACAACAGCCGGATAATTCCGGTGAAAATATAATCCTAGTATAAATCAACGAAACATGCAATCCTATGATAAACATAAAAGCATGGATAGATAACAGCAATATATATCAAAAGCTGAAACATCATTAATATCAAACTGTCGACAATGCTCGTGACTCCACGATTCATACTAGACTCAATCCTAGTCTAGGGATCCCGGTTTCCAGATGTGGTATTTCTATATCGACCAACAGTAATAGAAAAGACTCCAGTTCTATCCACGTCGATATAACCAAACATCCAGTGTCCTGACCTAACCGTCATGGACTGTGGCTCTATCGCCAATATCCTATCTTGTGACATCGTGCAATGTGCCCGTGGCGAACCCGCCACTATCAGGCACATCTGTCCCAAGATTTCTATACCATCTAGTGACATCGTGCAATGTGCCCGTGGCGATCCCACCACTATCAGGCACTTCTGTCACAAGATTACTCGTCTAATACCTGCTATCTATAATTCAAGAGAACAAGTATATCAATCAAATCAATGCAAATATCAATGCAATAAAATAAAGTATGTGCTTTAGGGAAACTCAAGTCTAAACCGACTCAAGTCGATCTCCCAATACCACATTGAATTATACCTTCCGTTTGTAGTCTCGGTCTGAAGCAATATCAGTTCTAAACTCAAGACTGTCTCTGTAAATCTGAAACGATATATTGAGAATCATAATATCAATGTTCTATTCTCAGTAAACACTGAATCTGATTAATCTGGATTTAATCCAATTCACGACAGAACGACACAATCTCAGTATCCCCGTCACTAGCATATCAACAGACATCAATTACAAATCATAACTCATATCCGATATAGTCTGTAACTCATTCATAATCTAAATCTGTCCGATTTCAAATCAATATAATCAGAAAATCATAACAATTCCATAATCAGTCTGTTTCTCAATCTGACTTCGATTCTATGATTTCTAACATGTCAAGAACATCATATATGAATCCTATTCAATTCTGACAATGACATAATTTCAAAGCATGTCAAAACGTAGCAAAACTTACGTCAAGTTGTAGCCTACGTTGATAGGATTGCAGTACTGAAGTCAGATTACAATTCGGACGGACGGATTGAAGTATAAAGGCGTAAGGATTTTTCACTCTCACAGAAACCTTTTCTCGATTCCTTCTGCTGGTTTTTGAAGAATATAGCAAGATATACGTATATATATATCAAGTTTCTCGGTTAATGATACATGTCTATTTTTCATGAATTTCGGTCGGCGCTCGGGCGGTGCTAAACTACCGCTCGAGCACGGCATTCTCTGTCCGAGCTCCTTTGGATTACACATTGGCGCTCGGGCGGTCACAAACTACCGCCCGGGCGCCAAATCTTCTGCCCGAAGCATGCTCCAGTTGCACATTGGCGGTCGGGCGGTTATTTTCTACCGCTCGGGCGCCAATAATTTTGTCTCAAAATTGCACCCTTCATATGTTTTGGCCAATCTGATCTCGTAATAGCTCGTCTATAATTATATCAATTCATAATCAAGAATCTCATATTAACATGATATTAAATCTCGGTTATTACAGTCAGAGTGGATTATCCAGATTTTGGAGAATATGCTTAGAGTTATAATGCTTGATTTTAGCACTAGGTGGCAGGAGTTGTTGTCATGTCGTGAGTTTTCGTACAACAATAGCTATCAGACGAATATCAAGATGGCACCATTTGAAACGTTGTACGGTAAGAAGTGTAGGTTCCATCTTTAGTGGGATGATATCTCTGAGGTTCCTAAGATTAGACCTGATAAGATCAGAGATATGACAAAAGAAGTGCAACTGAATTAAAAGAAATGAAGACAGTTCCGAATAGACAGACTAAATATACCAATGTCGGATGATGACCGTTGGTATTTGAGACAGAAGCGTACATATTGAAATTGACTTGGATTAAACAGATTTGATAACAGCTCTTGCTGTTGATTTACTATGAGCTGTTGATTGGTATATATGGATGCTGTATAGCCAGTATTTTGAGATTGATTTATCAAAGTTACTTCGAGTTATATTATGATATTATATTCTTGAAGAATTACTCCAGAATGGAATCAGAATCAATCGAATAAAGATAGTTCGGAACGAAGACTACTCCGTTGTTGAAAGTTCAAAGGAATGGTTAGGACATCTAGGAAGCTATTTAGAAGACAGAATCTGGAATGAAATAAAGATTCTAGAATTGTTTTAGTGGAGTAAGTTTTCTTTTAGCTTCTGTATATATATCTTCTTCTTTTATCAGATTTGGTGTCTGATATGATTACCTATGATATACGAGTTGATTGCCTGTGATTTCGGGGACGAAATCGTATCTTAGGGGGAGAGAAATGTAATGCCCGAGATGTGAGCTGGTAATCAGCAATTATTAATGCATGATTTGAGGTATTTATCGAAGACCGAACAAGAGACGTTGCGATTCGATTTTAGTTGCAAAATATATTGTTGGGACAGCACAGACAGTATACCCGCGGTTCAAAAGACAGTGCACCCGCGGTGGTTCATAGGAAATTTTGGAAGAGATACAGAATGGTCACCGCACCCGCGCCATAAAAGTGACCGCACCCGCGGTGTTGGTACAATAGAGTCACCGCACCCGCGGTAAAAATGCACCGCACCCGCGGTTGTGTCTTCTGAATTGTTGGGTGTGATAGAGTACGTGAAACGTCTGCCCTTTTTCGTTTTCTTAAAAAGTACTAGAAAATTTTTTATTTTTTTTCTTCCCTCATAATTAAATATACTTATATACAAACGTTTTAAAATACCTTGTCACCATTTTTAAAATAAAACATCCTACTAGTGCTTGAAAATCCAAAGAGAGAAGTCAAACATGAAATCGTAAATCGTTTACCAAACCTAAAAAGCAATAATTATTTGAAAAGTGTAGCCCATACTACCTCTCAAAAATCCCTCAAAATCATAAAGTAAAATGTCGTAGAAATCTTTAACTTAAAGTCATAAACTTAAATGCGGAAATAGAAGCGCTGGTTCTCGGGTTATGTGCACCGACAGTCCAGCAAGTCACTCGTCAAGGCCTCCAATATCATTGCCATTAATCCCACCTGCATCAACACACCTAGTAATTCTAAAAACTCAACACGTCCTATCTTTGGTTACAAGTAATACGTAATACAGTTAACATATAACACTGAAAAATACTTATACTTAAAATATCATTTTCATGAAGATGCATAAACTTAAACTAAAACATTTTCGTAAACATTTTCTTGATGCATAAAAATATTTTCAAAAGACATAAACATATCACATAAACATATTCATATTCATGTCCATATTCGTATTCATACTCATGTTCGTGTTCATGTTCGTGTTTGTTGAATTCAGATCGTTGATTGTGACTTTCATATACGTGTTAGGCGATGGATCCATCTACATGTAACCACAGTACTGGGCGGCGGGGGACACCAGCAACACTCTCACCGGTCAACTGGGCTCTGGCCTTACGTATTATCATATCATCGTATACATATACATATACATATCCATATCCAAGGAAATACGATCGTCGGGCTCCCACTAGGACCATAACCCTCACGATATCTCCAACATATCATCGTGTTAGTCACAATCCCTTCACATCCTTCAACATGTTATCATCATTTAAAAAAAATCATGCATATAACATTTTTCATTTTAAACCAAGCATGCAACATGTCTTTTAATGTTATTGTTTCATCATGAAAATCCATAGGCATTTAAAATGAACATTTTAACATTTTAAATCATAAACATATAAAATAATCATTTTACCCTGTAAATATTCATAAACATTAAAAATAATTATATTAGCATATAAAACAGCAAATAGGGCACTTCTATGACGTTCACTAATTTTCCAGTGTAAAAAGACCGTTTTACCCCTGGATGTGTCATTTTTCGTTTTTGATGTTTTCTTAATTTTCTTGACTCTAACATGTCCCAAATAATTATTAAAGCCTAAATTAAAATTCCCATATTTTTATTTAGCTTAAAAACTAGGCTTTTTAATTAATTCGTAATTGGACGTTTTTGAAGGCGTTTTAATTCCGAAAAATCCTAAACTTTAATATAAAATTCCTAAATTCTAAATTTAGTTTTTTATGTTATTTTAGCCCTTATGAACCACGAATCGTCCCCCGTGAACCATTTTTCAATTTTAATGAGTTCCAAACCCTAAATTGACACAAAATCTTCGACCCCAAGCCAACTTTCGATTTTCACGAGTTACCCCCGAACCATGCCGATTCAAAACTTGGCCAACATCCTAAAGTAACCTAATGGACCCAAGGATCCCACGGAAACCATTCCTAACACCAAATCGAACCACCTCAGCAAGTATCTAAAGTGGCCGAGAATTGCTTAAGGACAAGGACTCTTGTTCTAGCTTCTAGGACTCTATCCGTTAGCCCAACCACCGAACCAACCTATCGTGCCCTGACTTAAGACCCTAAGGACTCACTCAAACCTAGCCTTCGAACCCAGGAAGAGCCCCACACCCCCTGCGCCACAGCTGAACCTTGCGCACCCTTACTGCACTCTCGGGTAGGAGTCCTTGTCAACAAGAACTCCTCCCAGCCCACTTGGCTCGAGTCCTAGCATGGCTAGGACTCCTCCTTGACCCCTCACAGACCCTGGATAAGCCCTTGACATAAGCCACGACCCAGCCAAGCCCTTGGAACCCAAAACTGAATCCCTTGCTTCCCACGACAGCAGGTTGCTTACAGCTTGTGTTTAGACTCGGTTTGTGCATGTTTGTGGCTTATCTTAGGACCCTAACCTCATGTAAAACAATGTCTAAACATGTCCTGATCATGGCAGCCCCTTTAACACAAATAACAACACAATTTGGATTGAAATTCATACTTGAAAATTTCATGATGCATGCAAAAAAGAAAATACAGAAAGTAATCCTTGAATTGTAAACTTTTCTTTCATGAAAACAATACTATGATGTGGTGATGGTTTGAAGAAAAGAATAGGCATGCCTTTGCGTAATTAACGCACGATTATTCGTCGATGATTTGCGAAGAACGGAGCAAGACTTTGGCTTCTACCTTGAGTTTCCTCGATTTTTCTCCAAATTCGGTGGTGTGTGGTGCCGTGTATTTTGGTGGGTGCAATTTCAGAAAAGAGGCGTGTCAAAGTATGAGGTTTGGGGAGGGTTTTTAATATATTTTATAGTTAATTAATTACTAATTAAGCTTAGGCCCATTAAGCATATAATTAGGCCCATTAGTGCTTAATTAGTATTTAATTAAAATATTAAAAATAATTTTTCTTAAATAAGTTTGTGAATTTATTAGCCGGGTTGCCATTATGTTTGTATTTTTGATGAAAATCCAACACCGATAAAAATTACGTCCCGGCGATCAAAACCCCTTATTTTCAAAAATAAGAAAAAACATCACCCTTAATTTAAATAATTAAAAACAATTAACCAATAAAAATATTTTCTATTTTTCTGCCTCGGTCTCCGTTCCTCGATCGCAACTCGAATAACCTTTAAAAATACATTTTAATGCAGTCATGTAGAAAAATATAGTTTAAACATGCAAGTATGCACAACATAATTAATTCATGCAATTAAAATAATTAATTAAAACACAAAATAATTTAATAATTGCATGCATGTGGTTCGCGCAGACTTTTAAATTTTCGGGGCGTTACAATCTTCCCCCCATAAATTGAATTTCGTCCTCGAAATTCGCTTACCCTTAATAACCCAAAGTTTAGACTTAGTTCTAGTATCCCAAAAATCCACGCTTCCGCTGCGCTACTCTGATCAAACTTAATTTCTTAAATGTCCTTACGTCTCCTTGATCCCATTTTATTTTCCTTCTAAATCCTTATTTGTGAATTGCAACTTAAAAAAGATCCATAATGACTTAGTGCTATTCTACTATAACCTCGAATTTCAATTTTTTCTTAAAATTCCCAATATTAAAATATGGATGACCATACTTATCATATATTTTTTCCTTATTTTATATCCAAAATGTTCATCAACTTATCAAATTTCAATCTTAAAATCCCAAACGCAACCGCTAACGCTTAGATTTTTCAAGCTTACTATTGATTCATCCTTAAAAACCCACGGTCAACATTCCTTATAACACTATAACCAAGATATCCCAAGGTTCTAAATATTCTTAACAAGTCTAAATCCTCAAAATTCTTACTATTTAACCCATTCAATTTGTTCTTATTGCTAACTAGTCCCCAAATTCTTTAGCAATTGCAAAAATAAATTCTTAATTTCCTCAAAAATTATCTTAATTGGTCCTTAATTTCGAAAATCCTACGATTAACCCATAAATTTTTATCATTCTTAATTTCCTTCTACGGGTTTCCCATAACATAATTTCGATAAATTTAAACTTATTTACCCAAAAATCATTCCATATAACCAATATTACCTTTTCATTAAACTTAAAATCCCAATTTATACATTTTCTTATTCCCAAAGTCGTTGCAAATCCTTAAATCATTATTCCTCACGTCTAATTCCCAAAAATTAATTCGACTAATAACCATTGATCATAATTTTTTCTAAAAAAAATCTACGTGTCCCAAAGCATTCATAATATTCATGATTAACTTATAGCCCAAAAAGTAAAACGTCCATACTATAACCCAAAAATCAACATAGTCCAATTCCATCACGAAGCCAACATGCGTTAAAATCAAATAATTTCTTATTTCATATTTTATCACGTATAAAAATTCTCAAAGCATATAAAACATATATTCTCATAATGCTATTAAACATATGACGTGAACATATAAGCCATGTACTCATGCAGGTAACATCATAAAATCATATAAAGCATGTAGAAACTTACAACTTTGAGGCTTGACGACTGATCTTCCCGGCGCTGATGGTGGCACAACCCTTTACAGGACCTTTGCTCTGATACCAACTGAAACGTCTGCCCTTTTTCGTTTCCTTAAAAAGTATTAGAAATTTATTTTTCTTCCCTCGTAATTAAATATACTTATATACAAACGTTTTAAAATACCTTGTCACAATTTTTAAAATAAAACATCCTACTAGTGCTTGAAAATCCAAAGAGAGAAGTCAAACATGAAATCGTAAATCGTTTACCAAACCTAAAAAGCAATAATTATTTGAAAAGTGTAGCCCATACTACCTCTCAAAAATCTCTCAAAATCATAAAGTAAAATGTCGTAGAAATCTTTAACTTAAAGTCATAAACTTAAATGCGGAAATAGAAGCGCTGGTCCTCGGGTTATGTGCACCGAAAGTCCAGCAAGTCACTCGTCAAGGCCTCCAATATCATTGCCATTAATCTCACCTGCATCAACACACCTAGTAATTCTAAAAACTCAACACGTCCTATCTTTGGTAACAAGTAATACGTAATACAGTTAACATATAACACTGAAAAATACTTATACTTAAAATATCATTTTCATGAAGATGCATAAACTTAAACTAAAACATTTTCGTAAACATTTTCTTGATGCATAAAAACATTTTCAAAAGACATAAACATATCACATAAACATATTCATATTCATGTCCATATTCGTATTCATACTCATGTTCGTGTTCATGTTCGTGTTTGTTGAATTCAGATCGTTGATTGTGACTTTCATATACGTGTTAGGCGATGGATCCATCTACATGTAACCACAGTACTGGGCGGCGGGGGACACCAGCAACACTCTCACCGGTCAACTGGACCCTGACCTTACGTATTATCATATCATCGTATACATATACATATACATATCCGTATCCAAGGAAATACGATCGTCGGGCTCCCACTGGGACCATAACCCTCACGATATCTCCAACATATCATCGTGTTAGTCACAATCCCTTCACATCCTTCAACATGTTATCATCAATTAAAAAAAATCATGCATATAACATTTTTCATTTTAAACCAAGCATGCAACATGTCTTTTAATGTTATTGTTTCATCATGAAAATCCATAGGCATTTAAAATGAACATTTTAACATTTTAAATCATAAACATATAAAATAATTATTTTACCCTGTAAACATGCATAAACATTAAAAATAATCATATTAGCATAGAAAATAGCAAATAGGGCACTGTCATGACGTTCACTAATTTTTCAGTGTAAAAAGATCGTTTTACCCCTGGACGTGTCATTTTTCGTTTTTGACGTTTTCTTAATTTTCTTGACTCTAACATGTCATAAATAATTATTAAAGCCTAAATTAAAATTTTCATAATTTTATTTAGCTTAGAAACTAGGCTTTTTAATTAATTCGTAATTGGACGTTTTTGAAGGCGTTTTAATTTCGAAAAATCCTAAACTTTAATATAAAATTCCTAAATTCTAAATATAGTTTTTTATATTATTTTAGCCCATATGAACCACGAATCGACCCCCGTGAACCATTTTTCAATTTTAATTAGTTCAAAACCCTAAATTGACACAAAATCTTCGACCCCGAGCCAACTTTCGATTTTCACGAGTTACCCCCGAACCATGTCGATTCAAAACTTGGCCAACATCCTAAAGTAACCTACTGGACCCAAGGATCCCACGGAAACCATCCCTAACACCAAAATCAAACCACATCAGCAAGTATCTAAAGTGGCCGAGGATTGCTTAAGGACAAGGACTCTTGTTCTAGCTTCTAGGACTCTATCCGTTAGCCCAACCATCAAACCAACCTATCATGCCCTGACTTAAGACCCTAAGGAATTACTCAAACCCAGCCTTCGAACCCAGGCAGAGCCCCACACCCCCTGCGCCACATCTGAACCCTGCGCACCCATACTGCACTCTCGGGTAGGAGTCCTTGTCAACAAGGACTTCTCCTAGCCCACTTGGCTCGAGTCCTAGCATGGCTAGGACTCCTCATTGACCCCTCACAAACCCTGGCTAAGCCCTGGACAGAAGCCACGAACCAGCCAAGCCCTTGGAACCCAAAACCGAATCCCTTGCTTCCCACGACAGCAGGTTGCTTACAGCTAGTGTTTAGACTCGGTTTGTGCATGTTTGTGGCTTATCTTAGGACCCTAACCTCATGTAAAACAATGTCTAAACATGTCCTGATCATGGCAGCCCCTTTAACACAAATAACAACACAATTTGGATTGAAATTCATACTTGAAAAGTTCATGATGCATGCAGAAACGAAAATACAGAAAGTAATCCTTGACTTGTAAACTTTTCATTCATGAAAACAATACTATGATGTGGTGATGGTTTGAAGAAAAGAATAGGCGTGCCTTTGCGTAATTAACGAACGAATATTCGTCGACGATTTGCGAAGAACGGAGCAAGACTTTGGCTTCTACCTTGAGTTTCCTCGATTTTTCTCCAAATTCGGTGGTGTGTGGTGCCGTGTATTTTGGTGGGTGAAATTTCAGAAAAGAGGCGTGTCAAAGTATGAGGTTTGGGGAGGGTTTTTAATATATTTTATAGTTAATTAATTACTAATTAGGCTTAGGTCCATTAAGCATATAATTAGGCCCATTGGTGCCTAATTAGTATTTAATTAAAATATTAAAAAAAAATTTTCTTAAATAAGTTTGTGAATTTATTAGCCTGGTTGCCATTACGTTTGTATTTTTGATGAAAATCCAACACCGATAAAAATTACGTCCCGGCGTATAAAATCATCTCAAAACCCCTTATTTTCAAAAATAAAAAAAGCATCACCCTTAATTTAAATAATTAAAAACAATTAACCAATAAAAATATTTTCTATTTTTCAGCCTCGGTCCCCGTTCCTCGATCGCAACTCGAATAACCTTTAAAAATACATTTTAATGCAATCATGTAGAAAAATATAGTTTAAACATGCAAGTATGCACAACATAATTAATTCATGCAATTAAAATAATTAATTAAAACACAAAATAATTTAATAATTGCATGAATGTGGTTCGCGCGGACTCTTAAATTTTCGGGGCGTTATAGTATGCTTAGCGCGCTCGCTTTGCACTCGCGGTGCAAAGCGAGCGCACCCGCGGTGAGACGTGCAGAACATGCAACGAGCCACGTTTTCTTTCCATGCATTGGGAGGTATATATATTGTATTACTCAGCATTTTTTCGGGGAAGAATCGAAGAAATCCTCAGAAATATCCCTCAAACTTCACTTTGGTTTCAATTTAGGATTTTGTGGAATCCGTCCGTCTGATTTGTAATCTGACTTCAGTACCGAGTTCCTAGCGACGACAGCTAAAATAGGACGTTAGTTTTATTGAATTCTGGTATCATTTGAAATTATGATATTGGGGGAATTGTGATTTGACTGATATATTGTGTTCTGAGTATACTGATTAGTATATAACTGAAGACAGATCGAAGAACGGGCTGAGTATGTAATTGTTATGATTTTCTGAAGTAATATGATCGAAATTTTACAGATTTGATATCATGACCTGTTCGTATTGAAGATTATGATTCCTATTGATATCGATTATGAATTATGGTATTATATCTGTGATGTTGAGATCGACGGGGTTACCGAGACTGTATTGTTATGCCGTCGAAACATCAGTAGATTGATTTGATCAGATTCAGTATTGATTGAGATTGTATCATGATATCGTTGACATTGATCAAATTATGTCTTGATTTGCGTATTGATCATAACAGGTCTTGAATTAAGTTATACATTGATACAGTGTATTCGATATTGTTATTGCCAGATTGATTTGATAGGCAGGGAGTTCGAGACTTCGACAGAGTCAGATCGACAGAACGAAACGAAAGGTATAAATTGATGTTGATGAGGGATTGCACAACTCGAGTTGGATTCGACTTGAGTTTCCCAAAATCACATACTTTATGTTATTGGATTGTTATTTGCAATTGAATGTGGTTGATATCTTTGGTCTATGGATTTATAGACAATGTATGTATTGAGTCATAGGCGGATGTGCCTAGTCGTATACATTTGATCTCGTGACAGAGGTGCCTGATTGTGATGGAATTGTCACTGGCCCATTGCACATTGTCACCGAGGTTTGGCTGTATCGAATTGGATAGAATTGGAGTTTTTTCTATTACTGATGTTCGATATGGACGCCGGGGTCGATAGGCCCAGTCTGTGGCTGAGTCGCCAAGACGCCGGACGTTTGGCTATATCGGAGTGGATAGAATTGGAGTTTCTTCTATTACTGGTGTTCGAAATGGAAAGAGACAAAGTCCGTGAATAAGAACATGCCACCACCCCGATCGGGAGTGTAGGTGGGTGTATGTCCTTATTCCGATCGGGATCCCTAGATTAGGACGAGTCGAGTTAGAGTCCATGAGTCACTGATTATGATTCAGAGTTTGTGTTGATTCATGTGTCGTATTTGATACATGTTATATTCAGAGTTTGTGTTGATTTACATTTCTGATTTGATACATGTTATGATTATCTATTTCATGCTTTTATACCTGTTATATGATTGCATGTATACATGATTTATACTGAGAATGTAATTCTCACCGGAGTTATCCGGCTGTTGTCTTGTTTGTATGTGCGCATGACAACAGGTGGGACAGGATCAGGATCAGGAAGAGGATGAGAGATTTTAGTTAGCGTGGAGATCCGGCCCAGAAGCAGAATAGGATTCAACACTGGATATATAGTCGTTGAACCTAGTTGAGATAGATACAAAACATCACTTATAATTAACTTAAAATCATTGTCCAAAAGCAAGTAAACATCTACTATGGCCTTGGCAGCAACTCTTGCTCCATTGCCCATCCTCAAGAAGGTCTGACCTTCTCTAAACCTTCTACTTCTTCCCATCACCTGTAACTCATTACAGAGATGTGAGTCATAACCGGTATCCAATACCCAAGAAGTAGAGTTAATTGAAATGTTTACTTCAATTTAGAACATACCATTTCCATAACTCTTCTGGGCAAGATATTCTCTGCAATTACGCCTCCAATGTCCAAGCTTCTTGCAGTGATGTCATACATCAGTAGTCTTGTCAGCCTTCACTGGTATGGCTGCCACAACGGGACTCGGAGATTGTCTTTTCAAGGGCACGTTCTTCTTGGGACGCTGGAAAGAACGCTTCTTTCCCTTCCCATGTGGACCAGTCTTCGTACCAGATAAAGAGCCCACATAAAGAACCAACTTCTCATCTTTCATAGAAGCCTGCATATAACACTTGGCTTTCAAGTCATGGTCACACCATTTGTTGTAAGTCTGCAATTCCTCAGGAGTCCAGCTAGTCGGTGTTAGAATAGGTGCCCGTCGAGCCAAGTGTTGGCCGAGTGTTCACAATGAAACTCTATGTATAAACAATCTTTATTTTAATAATATTTGAAATTATTATTGGCACATCTTTATCTGAATACCCATGCTAGTTGCATAGATAAAAAAGCCCTTGAATAAACAAATAGTAGAAAGAATATGAGATGCTCATATGATGAGTATCATGAAACTCATATTTGGAATACTGTATATTCTAAACAGTTCCTAGTCGATTCAGCCGCCACTAAGGAAGATATAGGCCGCTCGAGTTCGAGACTATTATCTGCGATGTGAGTACAATGTTTCATTGGTAGGGGACATTGTGATGTCCGAGCATGCAGATAGGTGCTCCTGGTAGAGTGCACTGAACAATCCTCCATAAAGGACTTTCCAAGTGGTTCCCACTTATCGAGTGGAAACGTCCTAGTTTATGGTTGTACACCATTAGTCCTTATGACCCGAGACAACATTGAGACTCTATGTGCTAGAATTACACTTTGACTTGTTTACCGACTCTTTAGGGGTCATCAGGTGGCAAGATTCGGTGTTTTGTCGAAACATATAGGAGTCGATGCATTGTAGTCGGGGATTCACCGCTTACCTTCGGGTATGGATACCTATGTGTATGTAGTATGAAATCTCTGATCAGATTATGGTGGTAATTATGAAAGGGGTTCCATAGATTACACCATCGATGCAACTACGACATGACACATAGTATCGATTCATCGACAACTCTCGATAAACCAATGGTTGTCGGATCGGTCGGGATATATGAGTTGAAGGACCGTACTGTACGCTAACCATAATTGAATGGTTCTTGCAGGCACTATCATTTGATACCTAGGGAATCATGTAAGCGATACTGCTAGGCGTTTAACATGATTGGTTGAGTACTATCAGACTTGAGTTCTGACGTTCTTGTTATCAAGGAGTTGATAAGTAAGAATGAAGCAATTGGGGTATGCTCGTATAAAGACATGTTTAGTCCGAATCACATGGAGATGTGAACCCACGGCTAGTTGTATCAATAAACCATTGAGGGCCACACAAGTACTAGCTTTCTAGATCCCGTTGAGAAGTAAAATAGTTCAATGTGTTGAACGGCTTATAAATGAGTTTATAAGCGTAAGGAAAAATAGAAGTATGACTTCTATGAGAGAAATGTAACTTTTAATTTATGAATGTGTTCCTAAATTAAAAGTTGACCAAATAAATAATATATTTGAAAATTGTGATTTTCATAAACATTATTATGGACTAAATTAAATTAATTCAAGTGTTGAATTAATTAAACACTAGTAGGACTAGTAGAGTCCAAATAATTAAATTAATTCAAGTGTTGAATTAATTAAATAACATTGGGCCTTGTAGAGCCCAATTTGAAATAAATATTTAACTAGTGGACTTGAGTAAAACCAAGTAAAGTTTAATTGGGCTCAAATATGTTTGAGACAATTAAATTAAAAGGTCCATGGGCCCTTTGTAAATGTTACAAGCCCACTAGGTTTTGCATGCTTGGGAGATGAAGAGTTGGGAGACAAATTTTGGTATTACCAAGGCATGGCATGCACATGCTTAACTCAACTTTTTCAACACCCAAGAAAAGTCTTCCCTTCCCTCCTACACCTTGCAATGGCCGAAATTTTGGATCACTCACTCCCTCATTTTTCTCTCTATTTTGTTCTTCAATTGTTGAATAAAGAAAATACTTCTCAAAGAAAAATGCTCTAATTTTTCTAGTGCAAAATTAGAGTGGTTCTAGCTAGTTGGTGGTGGGCTTAATATTTGAGCAAGGTGGGCTCAAAGGGAAGCTTGAAGATTGTCTTGCCATTCAAGAGCTAAGGTGTTTACACCTTAGTTGAAGCCATCATCAACCTCAAGAGGTTGATAGGTATGATTTCTTTACACCCTATGAATGTCATAGTTGTGCTTTTGTATATACTACACCCTAGTACATGTGGTGCTCGAAATTTTATGCAACATAAATATGATTTTCGAAAATTTTATTGCTTCCGTTGCGAATTCGGGCACCTAAAATCAATCCCTTTCAAGTGGTATCAGAGCTAAGGGTACTAATTTGTGTAGCATATACATGATATTATATTGAGATCGATTTCTAACCGCATGAGAATAAAATATTGCAACAAAAACCAAGGCTTTTTGGGCACGGTTTTGGGCATCATGTTGCTGCCCATTTCGGGCAGCTTGGGCCGCCTGAGGGGCTGCCCATTTCGGGCAGCAAGGGCAGCCCGAGGTGCTACCCGAATGCCCCTATATTTTAAATAAAAAAAGATTTTTTGTTAGCCGGAATTCGGCGACGGAGCTCCGGCGACGGGGATGACGACTAGGGTTTTCAAAAGTGTTTTGGATTATCAAAGTGTCATGGGCCTTGATGTTGTTGGGCCATTGGTTGGCTAACATATTTGTGAATTTTAAATGGGCAAAAATGTTTTTGGTGAAAAATGAGTTTTTTGGGCCCTTAAGTTTAAAATTACAAAAGTAGCAAATATTTTCTCATAAAATAAAAAATTGAAGTTGAACTTTAATTATTTATAGTAAATTGTGATTTACAAGAAATTCGGTTATAAATAAATTAATTGGAAAGTAGACAAAGATGTTTGTATACTTTGTTAATTTAGTTTATAATCGTGGCGGTTAGTGATTGGTTCAAGATATATAATATTGGATCAATTAATTATTGTGATAATTAATTGATGGTGTATGATATGTGATATTATGCATGAAGGATGATCAAAAGCCCAAGCCCAATTTGCTAGGTGTATGCTAGGATATTTTGTGTTGAATGTTTGTAATAATTATCAATTTAAAGTGGGCTTGGTTTATGGCCCGTTCCCACCCCATGAGATGTATCCCTATTTGCCATGGATATTTATTTGTAAATATTAGTATAGTGGATGATCAAGATTGGAAGATGGTGGCCATGATGATTATGAAGATCGAAGACATGTAAATATTGGAAGCTAATGTAATAATTGCATTTGCATCTCATGCATTTCCCTAGGATTGGACCTAGGCCCGTGTTTAGCTCACACGGGCCATTAGTATTGGGGCGATTGATCATCCTTGTTTTGTTTACTGTTTATAATATATGCATGATATGTTATAAATAATGAGTATGTGCGTTATTATTATGATAATAACAAAGTTGCATGAATCCGGCAAACATACGATCAAACATGGCGAGCTTTTAATTAAAATTAATGATGAGACCTTTCAAAATTAAAAAACCCTCATTTTGAATAAGATTCAAAATTAATATCAAGCCCGAAAATGGGAATTATAAATTTGTTTATAATTTCCATGTCTTCCATCGACAATGGGTGCATGATGAACGCTACCCGTGCTTGGGGCTCGGCTCATATTATTTGGGGGGCCCTGGGTGCCGGAAAGCTGTGACATCTATTGACATGGTGATGTGAACTACGTGGAACTCCCATGATTTCGGCTCATATTATTGGGGGAACTCATGGCGACCATCCATTAAGTTTCAACATCAATGGGTAAGGCTTGACACGTGAAGATGAACGACGTCATATTATTGGGTCCTAATCAAACGTGAGACAAAAGTTTACGTAGAGGGTTGTATTTTGATGCAATTGGAAACTTCCTTTTAGGAATTGTGATTGGCTAATATTATTCGGGATCATAATTCGCTAATTGGACCTTGCGTACCTACTGAAGAAATGAGTTTCCCGTTTTCACTAGAGGGTAGTGAAAGATGTCAAAACAGTGGGAGTAAACATTTATAAAGTAAAAGTCCATACTTTATATCTTAATAAATATTTTAAAATAGTCATTAACATTTATCTGTTATACTTTTCAGTACAATTTTTGACAATGTCTTCGATTCGCAAGTTGCTATCTACAATACTCGACAAACACGTATTAACCGGACCTAATTACCTCATTTGGCTAAGAAACCTAAAAATTTTCTTGAATTCGGAAAGGATAGCATATACACTGACTGAGTCGCCCCCTGTTGAGGCTCTGACTGACTGCACTCCTGAGGAATTGCAGACTTACAAGGAATGGTATGACCATGACTTGAAAGCCAGGTGTTATATGCAGGCCTCTATGAATGATGAGCTGCAGAGGCGTTTTGAGGATGCAAAGAGTGCTGCTGACATTCATTTGCATCTCAAGGAGCTCTTTGGTGAGCAAACACGACCTCTTAGGCATGCTACCGTCAAGGAGCTGATCATTTTGCGCATGCGAAATGGGGCCTCGGTCCATGAGCATGGCCTGAAGTTGATTGGGTTCGTAGACAAGCTCGTTGGCATGGATCTGATGTTGCCTTCGGAGTTGACCACCGACATGTTTCTCTTATCGCTGCCTAGCTCATTTGATCCTTTTGTGGTGAACTTCAACATGAACAAGATGGAGCCGACCCTTGAGAGTTGGTTAACATGCTTGTTACGTTTGAATCCACCATCAAGAAAGAGAAGTTGGTTCTTTATGTGGTTTCTTCATCTGGTACGAAGATTGATCCACATGGGAAGATAAAGAAGCGTTCTTTCCAACGTCCGAAGAAGAACGTGCCCTTGTCGAGGCAATCTCCGAATCCCGTCGTGGCAGCCATGAGGTATGGTCTGCTTCTTGAAGAGGGCCATGATAAGCCTAACCATGGATGTGTTCCAAGGACCTTCAAGGAAGCGTTTATCTGATGCCGATTCATCCAAGTGGCTTGAAGCAATGGAATCTGAGATGAATTCCATGCATTCGAACCAATTGTGGAATCTCGTGGATCCACCTGACGGGAATTGTTCCCATAAGGTGTAAATGGATTTACAAGAGGAAACTTGGGGCGGATGGGAAGGTATTGACCTTCAAGGCGCGATTGGTGGCAAAAGGATATACTCAAAGACAAGGAGTTGACTTTGAGGAAACCTTTTCTCAAGTTGCAATGTTCAAGTCCATAAGGATTTTGCTAGCCATAGCTGCATGGTATGACTATGAGATATGGCAGATGGATGTTAAGACAGCCTTTCTTAATGGGGATATTAAGGAAGAGATTTACATGTCTCAACCTGAAGGGTTTACATCTATCGGAAGTGAGCATATGGTATGCAAACTTCAAAGATCTATTTATGGTCTAAAGCAGGCATCTAGGAGTTGGAACCTCAGATTCGACGGTACAATCAAAGAGTTTGGTTTTACTAAGAATCCTGAGGAACCCTGTGTGTATAAGAAGGTCAGTGGGAGTGCTGTGACATTCCTTGTGCTTTATGTTGATGACATTCTACTCATTGGGAATGATGTAGGGATGTTGCAATCAACTAAGATATGGTTAGCAAGTAAGTTCTTGATGCAGGACTTGGGTGAAGCATCTTTTGTATTGGGAATACAGATCTATAGAGAAAGATCAAGAAGATTACTTGGTCTCACCCAGTCCACATACATTGATACCATCGTGAAGCGGTTCTCGATGGATGAGTCCAAGAAAGGACATCTACCAATGTGTCATGGCGTGTCCCTATCCAAGTCTATGTCTCCAAAGACTGATGCAGAGATAGCGGCAACGACAAGCATTCCTCAGGCACTATCATTTGATACCTAGGGAATCATGTAAGCGATGCTGCTAGGCGTTTAACATGATTGGTTGGATACTATCGGAATTGAATTCTGACATTCTTGTTATCAAGGAGTTGATAAGTAAGAATGGAGCAATTGGGGTATGCTCGTATAAGGACATGTTTAGTCCGAATCACATGGAGATGTGAACCCACGGCTAGTTGTATCAATGAACCATTGAGGGCCACACAAGTACTAGCTTTCTAGATCCCGTTGAGAAGTAAAATAGTTCAATGTGTTGAACGGCTTATAAATTAGTTTATAAGCGTAAGGAAAAATAGAAGTATGACTTCTATGAGAGAAATGTAACTTTTAATTTATGAATGTGTTCCTAAATTAAAAGTTAGCCAAATAAATAATGTATTTGAAAATTGTGATTTTCATAAACATTATTATGGACTAAATTAAATTAATTCAAGTGTTGAATTAATTAAACACTAGTGGGCCTAGTAGAGTCCAAATAATTAAATTAATTCAAGTGTTGAATTAATTAAATAACATTGGGCCTTGTAGAGCACAATTGGAAATAATTATTTAACTAGTGGACTTGAGTAAAACCAAGTAAAGTTTAATTGGGCTCAAATATGTTTGAGACAATTAAATTAAAAGGTCCATGGGCCCTTTGTAAATGTTACAAGCCCACTAGGTTTTGCATGCTTGGGAGATGAAGAGTTGGGAGACAAATTTTTGTATAACCAAGGCATGGCATGCACATGCTTAACTCAACTTTTTCAACACCCAAGAAAAGTCTTCCCTTCCCTCCTACACCTTGCAATGGCCGAAATTTTGGATCACTCACTCCCTCATTTTTCTCTCCATTTTGTTCTTCAATTGTTGAAGAAAGAAAATACTTCTCAAAGAAAAATGCTCTAATTTTTCTATTGCAAAATTAGAGTGGTTCTAGCTAGTTGGTGGTGGGCTTAATATTTGAGCAAGATGGGCTCAAAGGGAAGCTTGAAGATTGTCTTGCCATTCAAGAGCTTAGGTGTTTACACCTTAGTTGGAGCCATCATCAACCTCAAGAGGTTGATAGGTATGATTTCTTTACACCCTATGAATGTCATAGTTGTGCTTTTGTATATGCTACACCCTAGTACATGTGGTGCTCGAAATTTTATGCTACATAAATATGATTTTCGAAAATTTTATTGCTTCCGTTGCGAATTCGGGCACCTAATATCGATCCCTTTCAGTCAAAGCCTCAACAGGGGACGACTTAGTAAGTGTATACGCTATCCTTTCCGAATTCAAGACGATTTCCACATTTCTTAGCCAATTGAGTTAATTAGGTCTTGTTAATACGTGTTTGTCGAGTATTACATATAGCGAATTGCGAATCGAAGACATTGTCAAAAAGTATTGAAAAGTAAAACAGATAAATGTTAATGACTATTTTAAAATATTTAATAAGATATAAAGTATGGACTTTTACTTTATAAATGTTTACTCCCACTGTTTTGATATCTTTCACTACCCTCTAGTGAAAACGGGAAACTCCTTTCCTCAGTAGGTACGTAAGGTCCAATTAGCGAATTATGATCCCGAATAATATCAGCCAATCACAATTCCTAAAAGGTAGTTTCCAATTGCATCTCAATGCAACCCTCCACATAAAATTTTGTCTCACGTTTGATTAGGACCCAATAATATGACGTCGTTCATCTTCACGTGTCAAGCCTTACCCATCGATGTTGAACCTTAATGGACGGTCGCCATGAGTTCCCCCAATAATATAAGCCGAAATCATAGGAGTTCCACGTAGTTCACATCACCATGTCAATGGATGTCACAGCTTTCCGGCACCTAGGGCCCCCCCAATAATATGAGCCGAGCCCCGAGTACGGGTAGCGTTCATCATGCACCCATTGTCGATGGAAGACATGGAAATTATAAACAAATTTATAATTCCCCTTTTCGGGCTTGATATTAATTTTGAATCTTATTCAAAATGAGGGTTTTTTAATTTTGAAAGGTCTCATCATTAATTTTATTTAAAAGATTGCCATTTTTGATCATATGTTTGCCGGATTCATGCAACTTTGTTATTATCATAATAATAACGCACATACTCATTATTTATAACATATCATGCATATATTATAAATAGTAAAAAAACAAGGATGATCAATCGCCCCAATACTAATGGCCCGTGTGAGCTAAACACGGGCCTAGGTCCAATCCTAGGGAAATGCATGGGATGCAAATACAACTATTACATTAGCTTCCAATATTTATATGTCTTCGATCTTCATAATCACCAAGGCCACCATCTTCCAATCTTGATCTTCCACTATACTAATATTTACAAATAAATATCCATGGCAAATAGGGATACATCTCATGGGGGTGGGAACGGGCCATAAACCAAGCCCACTTTATAAATTGATAATTATTACAATCATTCAACACAAAATATCCTAGCATACACCTAGAAAATTGGGCTTGGGCTTTTGATCATCTTTCATGCATAATATCACATATCATACACCATCAATTAATTATCACGATAATTAATTGATCTAATAATATATATCTTGATACAATCACTAACCGCCACGATTATAAACTAAATTAACAAAATATACAAACACCTTTGTCTACTTTCTAATTAATTTATTTATAACCGAATTTTTTGTAAATCACAATTTACTATAAATAATTAAAGTCCAACTTCAATTATTTATTTCATGAGAAAATATTTGCAACTTTTGTAAATTTAAACTTAAGGGCCCAAAAAATCATTTTTCACCAAAAAACATTTTGGCCCATTTAAATTTCACAAATGTGTTAGCCATCTCATGGCCCAACAACTTCAAGGCCCATGACACTTTGATAATCCAAAACACTTTTGGAAACCCTAGTCTTCATCGCCGTCGCAGGAGCTCCGTCGCCGGATTCTAGCCAGCAAAAAATTTTTTATTTTATTTTTGAGGGGACGTTCGGGCTGCCCTTGCCCTCAGGCAGCCCGAGCTGCCCGAAACGGGCAGCAACATGCTGCACGAAATATGCCCCAAAAACGCCTTGATTTTGTTGCAAAAAATTCATCTCATGCGGTTAGAAATCGACCTCAATATAATATTATGTATATGCTACACAAACTAGTACCCTTAGCTCATGATACCACTTGCAAGCTAGAACCACCCTAATTTTGCACTAGAAAAATTAGGGTATTTTTCATTGAGAATAGTATATTTTCTTCAACCAAAATGAAGAGAAAAATTGAGAGAAAAGTGTAGATGGAATGGCCAAAATTTCGGCCATAGTAGATCTTGAATGAGGGAGGATGAAGTCTTGTCTTAGTTGTGGGAAAAGCAAAAACACCTTTTTGTATGCCAAGCCTTGGAGATTGAAAAAGCAATCTCCAACCCTTCATCTCCCATGCATGCAAATCTTATTTGATTTTTAACAATTAAAAATCCATGTACTTAATTTAATTATCTCAAACATATTTGAGACTAATTAAACATTACTTGAATTTACCCAAGTCCCACTAGTTAAATAATTATTTTAATTGGGCTCTACAAGACTCAATATGATTTAATTAATCCAACACTTGAATTAATTTAATTATTTGGACTCTACTAGACCCACTAGTGTTTAATTAATTCAACACTTGAATTAATTTAATTTAGTCCATAATAATGTTTATGAAAATCTCAATTTTCAAATACATTATTTATTTGGCCAACTTTTAATTTAGGAACACATTCATAAATTAAAAATTACATATTCTCTCATAGAATTCATACTTCTATTTTTCCTTACGCCTATAAACTCCTATATAAGCCGTTCAACACATTAAACTATTTTACTTCTCAACGGGATCTAGAAAGCTAGTACTTGTGTGGCCCTCAATGTTTCATTGATACAACTAGCCGTGGGTTCACATCTCCATGTGATTCGGACTAAACATGTCCTTATATGAGCATACCCCAATTGCTACATTCTTACTTATCAACTCTTTGATAACAAGAACGTCAGAACTGAAGTCTGATTGTACCCAACCAATCATGTTAAACGCCTAGCAGCATCGCTTACATGATTCCCTAGGGATCAAATGATACTGCCTGCAAGAACCATTCAATTATTGTTAGCGTACAGTACGGTCCCTTCAACTCATATATCCCGACCGATTCGACAACCATTGGTATATCGAGAGTTGTCAATGAATCGATACTATGTGTCATGTTGTAGTTTTATCGATGGTGTAATCTATGAAACCCTTTCATAATTACCACCATATTCTGATCAGAGATTTCATACTACATACACATAGGATATCAATACCCGAAGGTAAGCGGTGAATCCCCGACTACAATGTATCGACTCCTATATGTTTCGACAAAACACCCAACCTTGCCACCTGATGACCCCTTGAGAGTCGGTAAACAAGTCAAAGTGCAATGCTAGCACATAGAGTCTCAATGTTGTCCCGGGTCATAAGGACTAATGGTGTACAACCATAAACTAGGACGTTTCCACTCGATAAGTGAGAACCACTTGGAAAGTCCTTTATGGAGGGTTGTTCAGTGCACTCTACAAGGAGCACCTATCTGCATGCTCAGACATCACAATGTCCCCTACCAATAAAACATGGTACTCACATCGCAGATACTAGTCTCGAACTCGAGCGGCCTATATCCTTCTTAGCGGCGGCTGAATCGACTAGGAACTGTTTAGAATATATAGTATTCCAAATATGAGTTTCATGGTACTCATCATATGAGCATCTCATATTCTTTCTACTATTTGTATATTCAAGGGCTTTATCTATGCAACTAGCATGGGTATACAGATAAAGATGTGACAAAATAATAATATCAAATATTATTAAAATAAAGATTGTTTAGACATAGAGTTTCATTGTGAACACTCGGCACACACTTGGCTCGACGTACACCTACTCTAACAATATCATACTCTGTAAAACATGACTTTGAAATCATTAAATACCAACTAATTTGAAACATTGGCTTCATACCAATAGGCTCAACATACGAATTACACCGCAACGACGCTACAACATAACTACACAACATCTATAATCAACAATACTATGAATCATAAATCCAAATTCTTAACATCTAAACTATACTTAAACTTAACCGAATAGTCCATAAACATACGAAATCTTAAACCGTACCGTTCACCAAGCTTGGATATTACAATCTCCCCTCCTTAAAGAAATTTCGTCCCCGAAATTGATGTTACTGCGCAAAAAGCTGAGGATACTTTCCTTTCATCTCATCCTCTGGTTCCCACGTGGCTTCTTCAATCAATTGATTTCTCCAAAGGACTTTAACAATGCCAATCTCTTTGTTTCTCAATACTTTAACTTTGCGATCCAGAATCTGGACTGGAATCTCTTGGTACGTTAAATTCGGCGTCAAATCCAATGGCTCGTGACGAAGAACATGGGAAGGATTCGCAATATACTTCCTGAGCATGGAGACATGAGAAAACATTATGAACTCTATCAAGACCTGGTGGTAAGGCTAACCTGTAAGCTCGATCACCAACTTTGTCCAATATCTCAAATGGGCCTATAAAACTTGGACTCAACTTTCCCTTTTTGCCAAACCGCATCACACCTTTAAGAGGTGCAATCTTCAAGAACACATGATCGCCAACCTCAAACTGCAACGGCCTTCGTCTCACATCAGCATAACTCTTCTGTCTCGACTGTGCTGTCTTCATCCTCTCTCGAATAACAGTAACAACATCAGCTGTCTGTTGGACCAACTCTGGACCCAACATCTTCCTCTCACCAATCTCGTCCCAATATAAGGGAGATCTACATTTTCTGCCATAAAGTACTTCATACGGTGGCATGTCAATCACCGCTTGGTAACTTTTATTGTACGTGAACTCAACAAGAGGCAATGAATGCAATGTCCCAGCAGGTTTCTGGTGTTCGATTTTCACCTGCTGACAAGTTAGGCACTGAGAAATAAACATGGCAATATCCTTTTTCATACCCGGCCACCAATAGAGCCTACGAAGATCCTGATACATCTTGGTACCACCTGGATGTATCGAGTATGGCGCGGTATGTGCCTCTGTCAAGACAACTAGCCGAATATCATCACCAGTGGGAATACATATACGGCCTCTGAATGTCATTAAACCATCTCTATTCATTCCAAACCCTGAATTACCTCTCTCTTCTGCTCTGGCTCTCATATGTCAACTGTACATTATTGGCTTGCTCTCTACGGATTCTGTCCATCAATGTAGCCCGAATGATCAACGCTGAAAAACAAGCAATGGTTCCTGGTTCTACCAAAGTTATCTCTTCTCGTTGCAAGTCTAACAACAACGGTGTTTGGATTATAGAACTCAAAGATGAACTCGACTTACGGCTCAATGCATCCGCTACAACATTTGCTTTCCCAGGGTGGTAACTAATCGTCACATCATAATCTTTGACAAGCTCTAACCACCATCTCTGTCGCATATTGAGTTCTTTCTGAGAAAACAAATACTTTAAACTCTTGTGGTCCTGTGAAAATTTCACACTTTTCGCCATATAAATAGTGTCTCCAGATTTTCAGGGCGAAAACCACAGCTGCCTGCTCCAGATCATGCGTAGGATAATTTTTCTCGTAATCTTTCAACTGACGAGAAGCATAGGCTATAACCTTTCCACGTTGCATCAGCACTGCACCGAGACCCTTCTTCGACGCATCGGTATAAACAACAAAGTCCTCTGTACCACATGGCAATGCAAGTACCGGAGCTGTCGTCAACCTATCTTTCAACTCTTGAAATCCACTTTGGCATTCATTGGACCACTCAAACTTCACAGTCTTCCTCGTCAGATTGGTTAACGGCAGGGCAATCTTGAAAAATCTGAAATAAAACGACGATAATAACCCGCCAAACCAAGAAAATTGCGTACCTCTGATACAGTGGTAGGGATAGACCACTTCTGTATCGCCACTATTTTTACTTGATCAATAGCTATACCATCCTTCGAAACAACATGGCCTAAGAAAGAAATCTGCTCCAACCAGAACTCACATTTCTTCAACTTAGCATACAACCTCTTCTCTCTCAACAATTGAAGAACAACTCTGAGGTGCTCTGTGTGAAGCTCTCTGGCCTTGGAATAAATCAATATATCATCCATGAAAACAATGACAAAGCTATCCAAATACGGCTTGAACACTCGGTTCATAAGATCCATGAAGACTGAAGGAGCATTGGTCAGACCAAACGACATAACAATAAATTCGTAATGACCATACCTGGTCCGAAACGCCGTCTTAGGGATATCAGACTCCCTAACTTTCAACTGGTAATAGCCAGATCGCAAATCAATCTTCGAAAACACTGTAGCCCCTTGCAGCTGATCAAAAAGATCTTCTATTCGTGGCAACGGATATTTATTCTTAATCGACACTTTGTTGATTTCTCTGTAGTCAATGCACAGCCGCAAAGACCCATCTTTCTTCTTGACGAAAAGAACCGGAGCTCCCCAAGGCGAAGAACTCGGACGTATGAAACCTTTATCCAATAGATCCTGCAACTGCGTCTTCAACTCTTTCATCTCTGTCGAGACCATTCTATACGGAGCCTTAGAAATAGGAACCGTCCCGGGGACTAGATCAATCACAAACTCTACATCTCTGTCCGGTGGCAAACCCGGCACATCATCCTCAAATACATCAGGGAACTCTCTCACAACATCAATATCATCAATATTCAACTTCACAATTCTATCAATATCCACAATCGAAGCCAAAAACCCATCACAACCTCTACACAACAACTTCTTAGCCTCAAGACATGAAATAAAAGGTAGGACCAGCGAAGTACCTGCACTGACGAGCATACCTTCCTTATTTCCATCATCTGCAAATTTCACTGTCTTGGCAACGCAATCAATCACTGCAAGATAAGTTGATAGCCAATCCATGCCAAGTATAATATCAAACGCAACCATCGGAATAACAATCAGATCAGCATAAACCACTCGTTCATCAATTTGAACAGAACACGCATACACAATAGACGTCGGGCATAACACATACCCAGAAGGCAATACAACATTAGACTGGAGGGGAAGAACAGAAGGAACTAAACCCAAAGATCTCAAAAATAGTTCAAACATAAAAGAATGAGTAGCACATGTATCAATCAATGTCGTAGCTACTCTGCCTGAAATTAAAATAGTGCTAGAGATCACAGAAGAATCATGGTTTATACCTTCCTTCGTCATGGTGAAGATGCGACCCTGCACCTTATCTTCACTCGATCCTCTCGGACAGTCCTTGGCGATATGGCCTGCAGTGCCACATCGGTAGCAAGTGTGAGTACCAAATCTGCACTCTCCCCTATGATGCCTACTGCACTTGGGACACAATGACTTCTCTGGGTCAAACGGGATTGTCGGTGCTTTAGAACTCGGCTCTATCTTGCCTTTCCCCTTGAAATTGCCTTTCCCTCTTTGGTTCGAACCTTGACCTCTTTGAGCAATAGCCTGCTGCCTCGCCTGTCTCTCTCTAGCAATGTCCTTCTCATCTTTCTTGGCTAACAAGGCTTTAGTCACAATCTCTTTAAATTTCACCGCCTTAGACATATTGATGTCCCTCCTGATCTCTGCTCGAAGTCTTCTAATGAAATGACCACCCTTGTCTTTGTCATTCGAGGCAATATAGGGGGCAAACAGACAGCCCTCCTCAAACTTCAAAATGTACTCGTCAACATTCATACCCCCTTGACGAAGCTCTAAAAACTCAGTCAACTTCCGAGCTCGAAGTGCATTCGGAAAATACTTGTAGTAGAAAAGATCCGTAAAATCTTGCCACTTCAATGCTGGAACATCAACACCTACCTTGGTAGGATTCCACCAAATACATGCAGCTTTGACTAGCATGAATACTGCACAACCCTTCATACCTGAGATTATCAAATATCGCCTCAAGTGCTATGATCCACTTTACGGCCACCAATGGATCAGTGCTTCCTGCAAACTCAGGCGGATCCATCCTCTTAAAGGCAGTAAACGTCCCATCAGTCCCAACCGCTTCAACCATTTGGCCTCTCCCTTGGCCTCTACCTTGACCTGTACCTTGCAAACGGAGCAACTGTTGAATCTGTTCACTGTGAACCTTGGCTTGCTCTTTCAGTAATTTGCCAAACTCGTCGACAACTCACGATGAGGAGCTATCCTCACCCTCTGAAGCCTTTCTCTTAGGAGGCATTAACTCCTACAATGTGCTCACATAATACATATCAACCAATAACAATAAATAGATGTAGAAGAAGACATACCCGGACTGTTGAAAGTAGACGAAGTCATATGCATTGGTCCGAAGAACGTTGCTCTGATACCACTAAATGTAACACCTCTGACCGATTTTATAAAATAACACAGCGGAAATTAAAAATTTACTTGGAGGGAAGAAGGATTTTAAAATTTTCTTGACATAAACACATTTACAATCAAAAGTAGATACATGATCAATCAAGTGTTGCATCAAAATACAAAATATCATTTTGATCATGTCCAACAATGCTAACAAAATAGCCTTCTTCCTTCCATCTTCTATGCATATGACCTCGGCTCCAATCAACGTCTTTGTCCGTCACTCTTATCTGCATCACATGAAATAACTGAAATGAGTATAAAACTCAGCAAGTGAAACTCTTACATAACAATGGATACATATCATACTCTGTAAAACATGACTTTGAAATCATTAAATACCATCTAACTCTTGAAACATGAATAATCTAGTAGAACATAGCAATAACGATGGTATTTCTCTTTTCTGTGGTGGATTGACATTTAAATAGTATCTCTGTCTCTGTACCTATATTGCATCTATATAAATCGATACTCTGTTGGGATATAAGCCTATGGTCGTTGATCAACTAATTGCATGCAATCTCTGACTATCTCTTTATCAATCCAATAAATCATTTGAACTCTCTCTTTGGCATTAAAACAAACACTTTGAAGGCTCTTCTCTTTTGCATTCCCTTTGACATAATTGAGACATACAAATGTCTCTAATATACAAAAAAGTGTATCAATACATAACATGAATCAAGTGGAAGGGAAATAGCATGTTAAAACAATTGAAATACAATACATATACTTCATGTGAGCACAAGAAATGAATTCAACTTACAACCAATAGTAAAAGCTTGAATCTAATCTCTTGGTACAAAACCTACAACAATAAACCATTTATTACACCATCAATAACCCAACAATCAAACAACCATACCATTAAATCCATAAAACCAACACAATCAACAAACCCAATATTTCTCCCCAACACCAAAATCCAAAGAATAACTAAACCAAAAGCTTACCTTAGCTCCTTGAACCCAAAAGAACCTTGTTCTCACTTCAATAATCCAACAAGAAGCTAGAATCAAAGAAATCAAAGAAGGAACTAAGAACCCTAGCTTTCCCCTTGAGCTGAAAACCGAGAAGTAAGAGAAGAAATGAGGAAATAATGAGCCAACACTTGTCTTATAACACTTAAAACCAAAAACACGCTTTTACTATACATGCACCGCGGGTGCACTAAGCCTTGAACCGCGGGTGCGGTGCGTGTACTGGACATCATCCGAAAATCTGAAAACGACGACCGCGGGTGCGCTGCCTTTCTTACCGCGGGTGCGGTGTCGCCTTTGCCCAAACACCGCGGGTGCGGTGCCTTTTCCAGTGCGGGTGCACTCTCCTCTGTAGCCAACAATAAACTCTATGCAACAAAAATCGAATCGCAACGTCGCTTCTCCTCATAATTCGGCAACACTCTCAACATGAAAGTTGCAACTCTATATCTTATCCAACCATTCCCATTGGCTTCATACCAATAGGCTCAACATACGAATTACACCGCAACGACGCTACAACATAACTACACAACATCTATAATCAACAATACTATGAATCATAAATCCAAATTCTTAACATCTAAACTATACTTAAACTTAACCGAATAGTCCATAAACATACGAAATCTTTAACCATACCGTTCACCAAGCTTGGATATTACAGATATCCCTTGGTTGCATTAGAAGTCGTAGGAAGCATTTAGTGTCAAAAATTTGAGTTTATGGGTCTCATTGCGTTGCGTGTGGTGCGTCGTTTTATTTGGGGACGTTTGGAGCATTTTTATGGAGTCGAGTCAGTGTCTTAGTGTCCTAGGATGAGTCTCGATTGGTTGGCTCACGATTTGTATGATTTATTTAGGAGTATTAAGCTTCTAATCGCGTAGTCCAGTGCACTCGGCACCCGAGCGGTAACTTCTTACCGCCCGAGCGCCACCCTTTCTGTCCGAGGCCAGAAGACCTGGCGCTCGACCTGTCAGATATTATCGCCCGAACGCGGGGCCAGCTGGAGAGAGGTTTGGCTTTCATATACCTTTAGGTTCCAATAGTGAGTCCATATCTTTTATTGGTTGGGAATGTTCACACATCATTTTAGAGTTTTTTTTGGGGTTTGATGTCATTGGTTAGTATGATTAAACGGGGTCAAGTCCCGAGTGCTCTAGAACATCATAAGCCACTTATTTACTTCGGGGTTGAGTACGAGTGGTACGTCTAAGTTATGAAAGCTAAGCACTTGATAATGTGTTAGTATGTGCAGCAGTGCCCCCAAGCGAGATCCAACGAATCCCTCAACACCATGTAAGTATGTTCGACATGCAAAGTAAAATATTTTATGTTTTGAGGTATGCTAAATGTCTTGTGACCAATTATGAACGGGTTTGGAAGTCGGTGAACGTGGCCAAGGACCTCTCCACCCCGGTAAAGCATGATCGGGTTTAGATCAGGATTAGAAAATGGTAAAGCATGACCGGGGACCAATCCACCCGGTAAACCATGACTGGGGATCTCATGTATGTGGTAGTAGATTTTCCCTGCCAGCCCAGTACTGTGGTTTAGTCTGACCATACACATTTATGTATGGGTCACTTGTTTTGAAAAATATCTCTACGCAAAATGAAGTTATGCATGTTCAAATATGTATGTTGGGATCAATAAAGAGTTTAGAGGGGGGGTGAATGAACTCTTTCAAATTTTCTTATTTAAAATAAGTTTTTCAAACGTTTTTAGGCGGTTTGAAAATTCTTTCTCAAACGGTTGGAAACTTGAACCACTGATGAGTGTGGAAAACGGTTCACAATTTCCAATGACAGTTCAAACACTTTTAGCAAGCTTAACAAATTGCGGTTAAAAAGGTAAGAGCTTGCAATAAGTAAATAACACAAGATTTTTATGGATGTTCGGAGATTGAATATTCCTACGTCACCCTTTCTTCCTTTTCCAGGAAGGATTCCACTAAAAGACTTTGGCTTTACAACGTAATTGCAACAGCCCAATCTAATCAGGACTTATCACACTGCCTGTGTTGGAACTCTTAGTGATCACTTTACACTTCTGGATATTAAGAACACTCAGTTCACCAGATAACAAGACTTGATCTAATAAAAAAAAGGTTACTGATGAGAATAAATGGTTTGGTGTGAGTAGCACGAAAATGATCCTAAGATGATCAAATGATTTTCTGTTGAAAGCGTGCTGATTAAGCGAAGAAGTATGTAAACTTTTAGGAGCGCTCGAAGATGTTTTCAAGTATGCAAGCAAGCTGTTATTATTCGATTGTGAACTGAAAAGAGCCGGTTTCTGCTAGCACACTCTTCCGTTAATATACATGATTTTCTTAACGGTCGGGAAGGACGTAGCAACGTTAACCTGATTCTCTGAACAGATGAGTCGTTGTCGTCTTTATGAGCATTAAATGTTCTTCAATGAACGCATTTAATCTTTCTTTTGCTCAGCATCGTTCTGAAGTGCTTTTCCTGAGGAGTTCCTTTTATAGAAACTGCATTTAGCATCAGAACATGCAGTCTATACTTGGTCTCTCTTCTTTGGGATAGGATCATAAATGCGGATCAATCTTGGAGCAGATGTATATACGTTGACTTCAAGATGGTGTAATACTTTGAATGTATTAAACCGTTCAGAGAATGTCTTTGAGCAATAAATGGTCCTTTAAATTATCCGGTTCTGATAAGCGGTTGAAACTCATTTGAGCTTTGGTCGGTTAGAAAGATACACCATTATTTGAGCTGGATGGTTGAACTGATATATGTCACACATATGACCCCTGAGCTGTCTTGTTTTTGTCATACGCCAAAATTCTAGGGAATAATATTTTCTTCAACAATTTCCCCCGTTTTGGTGATGATAAAACCCAGCTGGAAGACTATAGTATTTTTTAAGGAGATTTAAAGGAGCGAAAGAATTTTATTTCATTATGTGATTGAAATTACAATGTTCAAAGTATTTCACAATTGTTTGAGATGAATAATTTCCCTTCTTTGATCCTGAGCTTTGTTCCCCAGCTTTAGCTTTGTCTTCATTTTCTCTTGACTCACGTAATTCCTTCATTACAGATAGTTCTGCTTCTTGGATAGCTTTTTGCCGCTCTCTTTCCCCCTTTTTGACATCACCGTGAATGAGGAAAGTCATAATTTCTGCAAGCTGAGCACCTTGGGCATCGAGGCATTGTTCTAGATTTTTCTGAAGACGATTCATTTGCTTCGAAAGACCAAGGCACATGTTGAGATGTTTAGAGTTGTGTTTGGCTTGCTTGATAGAGAAACTTGTTTCTATGAAGGAAATATCAGTGCGAAGTGCCGACTTTACTAATTGAAAGGCCTCTTGTAGATCAGATTGTCTGTGATTGAGCGCCAGAATTGATTGATCCATAGTGATCAATCTAGCCAGAATTCGCTGTTGATAGCTTTCTTCAAGAGCTTCTTCTTGAGATACATGTTCTTCAAGTTTGTCTTCTCCAGATAGTAAGCTATGCTCGAGAGAGACCAATTGAGAGGAAGGCAGCTTTTCAGCAATTTGTAATGTTTCTGACTCATGTAGTTCAGCTGTAATATTCTCAATGATCTGATCAATATCCTTAGTGGAGACAGAGCTTTTAGAGCCGGTTTCAGTTGGTGCTTCAGGCTGAGCTGGCGTTGTAGGCAATTCCTTGGATCCATGTCAAGAGGTGTTCTGAAGGAGCTGTTGAATCATCCTTGGTGGGATCGACTAGTGAAGAGACTATTTGATCTTGAAAAGTGACAGCTCTATCAAAGTCAGATAAAAATTTTCTGCCTCATCAATGGAAATAGTTTGAGAAGCTGAGGGATCAAGTTGAGGCAGTTGGGTGGAATTATCCATGGCAGAGATTGTTGGAGATTCAGATGGAATATCGGTGGTAATCTGATGACTCTGTGTTTCAGTTCTTGGAAAATCGGGAGAAGCAGATGAGCCATCCTTTTTAGTAAGGATGGCTTGACATTGTTCGGAGATCAGATCTTCATGAATGTCCATCAGAGAGTCTAAATTTGTTTGATCTGTGACAGCTGGGAGATTAAGATCTTGTCACATTTGAGCGACTCTCATAGCCAGTGACAATGCGTCCATCTCAAGTTGAGAGATGACTACCGAATCATCCTTGGCTGTAGGACAAAAGGGGTCAAAATTATTTTTTTTCAACCGGACTGATGATTCGGAGAGTGCTTTCTTTCATTTGAAGTTCTAGAAAGTCTCGTCGTTGAAGAGTGGTTTGAACATCAGCCGTTTCTGTCCATTCCAAAATGGACCGCTCCAGCTTAGCAGCTGCTTTTATTTTTCCGGTTTCAAGTAGCGAATCAACAGTTACAGCAGTTCGATATTTAACCCATCTGTCAAACATTTTTATCTTTTTCTGGACAGCCTCATTTACACGCTCGCTTGCGAGTACTATGGCCGTATGAACTGCATTGTTTTGAGGTGGATTTTCAATCATCACATGTTTTCCCTTATCGGAGGAGAGAATAATGGGAAGTCCAGAGTAAGATGACTCAATCTCTGGTTCTGTAATTTGAATCCCTTTCAACTTAGTGACGGAGAAAGCAGGGATAGGGGCAAGAACAAGTGGAGCCGAAAGATGTTTGATAAATCTTATCTTTGTTGGTTGTGCATTTCTCTTTTTCTTAAAAACTTGAGCAACTGGAACGTCATCTTTGGACTCATCATTGGAGCTTGTCTTTAGAACCAGCTTTCTCTTGGTTATAAACTGTATGCTTTGCTTAGTGCTGAATATCCTAAAAAGTTGCCATTATCAGCTTTAACATCAAAAGCGGTGAGATGTGTTTTGCCATAAATGTGAATGAAACACTTACAACCAAAGATGCGAAAGTATCCAACTTCTGGCTGCTTGCCGGTCCAAATTTCATATGGAGTTTTCTCATGATTCTTATTGATCATGGACCGGTTTTGAGTATAACAGGCTATGTTGATGGCTTCAGCCCAAAACCTTTGTGAGATACCAGATTCAGCTAGCTGGTTCTAGCTACTTCCTTCAATGTGCGGTTTCTTCTTTTAGCTACTCCGTTTTGTTGAGGTTATCTTGCTGCTGATAATTCATGTTTTATGTCATGATCTTCATGATAGGATGACAGGAATCGGTTTAGAAATTCAGTTCCTCTATCACTCCTGATTCTGTCAATTGCTTCACTTTTCTCGTTTTGAAGTCTTTTGAGCAGCTTGATTAGTTGATCAGCGGTTTGGTCTTTGGAGTTTAGAAATGTTACCCATGTAAATCTGGAGAAATCATCAGTTACTACGAGAGTGTATTTCTTTCCCCCTAAGCTTGTTACGGGTATTGGTCCGAACAAGTCCATATGAAGAAGTTCCAAACATCTTGCTGATGAGTTTCTTCCTTTGCTCTTGAATGTTGATCGAACTTGTTTACCTAACTGAGAAGCATTGCAAATTCTATCTTTAGCAAAATCAATGTTAGGCAATCCAGATACTAATTTAAGTTTTCTGATAGTGGCAATAGATTTGAAATTAAGATGATTGAGCCGTTTATGCCAAAGACAATTTTTATTTCCATTTAAGGCGACAAAAATGGTAGGTGCGCTAAGACAGTCATCATTCCATTTAAATTTGTATGTATTTTGCTCTCTATGACCAGTTAAAATGATATTACCTGCAGCGGTTTTGACAGTACATATGAGTTTTTGAAATTCTACGGTGTAACCACTGTCACATAGTTGGCTTATACTTATCAGATTATAACATAGATTTTCTACAAGAAGTACATCTCTAATAATAATTTTGCCGTGGATAATCTTACCCTTACCAACAGCTTTACCTTTAGAATTGTCACCGAAGGTGATTGTTGGACCTTTGTAGATGATTACTTCTGATAGAAGATCTTTGTTTCCAGTCATGTGTCTAGAACAGCCACTATCCAGGAACCAGATTGATTCCTCCAAGTTCTTCTTTTTAGACACCTAACATTATTGAAAAGCGACATTGGTACCCTTCACTATTTGGGTCCTGAGCTTATTAGACCCTTAGGGATCCACGCTTGAATTATCCTGAAGGATTTTTCATAATGTGTCCTAAGGAGAGAGCTGTTATGTGCATAATCAGGTGGTGTATGCAGTGTCTTTTTCTTTCTAGTATGTTGTTTAGATCATCTGTCATTGTCACTCAACCGATATCTCTTTTGAACAGGTCGGCTATTGTGGTAATGGTTCGGTCTAGTTTTTGAATGATTTCCGATTGATCCTGACTTTCTGCTGGCCCAACCTGAATCGTTGTGAACGGTTGTATTAGGCCTATGTCTGAGCCATGATCGGTTGGTTTTAGCATTCTCAATTTCGACGTATCCTAAACCACATCGCTTTCTGTTATTCTCAAGATTTACATTCTGAGTGCCTTGATCTTCAGGTTTATCATGTTCATATACCGTACTAGATCTGACAAATTTAATTGGTTTTAAATTGCCTTTTTCTAGTAGCAGTTGAGTTTGTGCTCCTGAGGTGCTGCATTCATTAATGCTATAACCTAGCCCGGTACTGTCTCCAGCTGGCTTCTGCATTTCCTCCATCCTATTCAGAGAAACAGAGGACTTGTTCCAAGTGTTAACTGTATTTATTAACCGTTTGTTTTCTTTCAAAGTAGCATGGAACAATCTTCGCAGATCATCATTCTCAGCCGTTAGCAGACTTAACTTTACTCTCAAACCGTTAACCTCTTTTTGCTGCGAACAGCTAGAGAGAGTTAACTTGTTTTCCAAGTTTTGTTTTTCTGTTTTGGCTTCATTGAACTGCTGTGATAGCCTCTTAAACTCATCTATCATGTCGTGAAGTGCGGTGACAAGATCTACTAGTGTGAATTCATCAGAGTTAAAGTCAAATACCATTTCATCAGTAGATTCTTGATCTTCTTTGCCCATGAGACACTCTACTTTCTCATCTTCTGTGGGGCCCCGGGTCCGATATCTAATACTAATAATTATAATTGTAACAAACCAAATGATTTAGTAAATACATAATTTGTGCTTCACAAATTCACATACACATCGTCAAAATAATTTAATGGTCTCAAATGTTTGAAATATAATTTTTAACATGCCAACAAAAAGTAGTGAACCAAAGAAATCCAACATCATCACATAGCTCCTAAGACCCGAGAATTCCACTCTAACTCGTATCTCCTCGCCTGGAGCTGGACTCTGGCATCCCAAACCTCGCCTCACCTACCGTCAAGCACATGAAAACAAGAGGTACCCGACGTGCCGGTGAGTATAAACCCAGTATGATACAATCAATAACATATGAGAATTAACATTTCAAATATCTCATATAAAATTCATAAATATGCAATATAATGCAATGCATGATGAGAAGCTGTGGGCTATCAATAAATCTCAAAATCAAGTGAATCATCTGGTCATAGGGTGCCCAAGGGAATAGAATCACCCAGCAACATCCACCGACTCATCCGCTCGGGGTGGGGTGCTGTGTTCTACAATCGCAGGACTATGGTGCATCTATAGAGAGTGTTCAGGCCATAGTAGCGACCTCCGCATACACTATGCCAACTCAACTATAGTCCCATACGTCCAACAAATCAATAAATCAAGGCGACCTCCGCCATATCAAATCTGAATCAAAAAGTGGCTCAGTATGCAATGTAATGATGCAAATCAATATCATCATTTCGATATCATAATCAACTAATCTCAATACAACAATCATCATTAAATCACCAATAGTTCATCGAGCCATAGAGTTTTCAATTTAAAATAAAAATGATACTTTTACCTCGTATGTTACCGACCGTAACATACCTTTCAAATATTACCAAAAGAAGATCGAAATGTGTAGGTGAGAAGTCTTGAACCTCTGAATTCTATTATAACTCAAGAACTCGGATCATTTATCAAAACATAGCAATTTCTGTACAAAATTCATAATTAATTCAATAATGCTTCGAATCAAGATCCGCAATTTGGATATTCAAGAAAACTCAAATCCCAACAATAGTGTAAAGAAGGAATCCATATCATTTCTTAACCGTAATATGACATAAAAAACATTCATTGAATCATTTTGTCAAACACGTGACGTGCGTGCTAAAGAGTTAGCTCCTCTACAATTCCATTTCTTTTCAAAATATCAATACATACAATAATAATACATCAATCATTATATTAACAACTTTACCTCAACACTCAAACCAAACAACACATTGTTTTCCCTTCAATCACTAAACCAAGGAAATAAGCTTTCTTACCATGCTTATAAACTCTTGAGGAGAAGAACTTCTAATCTCCAAGCAAATATTAAGGCTTCGATCAAAGATTAATGTCTTGGAAGAAATTGGATTGAAGGAGAATGAAGAACCCTAGCTCTAGACCAATGGAGAGAAAAGAAAGAGAAGGGAAATGAGTAAAAAGATGATCCCATTCGATTTTATGCCTTCCCAAACACCAAAACACGTTTTCTTAACTTGCTAGGCGCTCGGACGAACATCTTTTTCCGCTCGGGCACGGAACTCTCGGCCATAAATATAAAATTTTCGAACAAGTCCCGCCCGGGCAGACATCTTTTTCCGCTCAGGCGCGCTCTGCGCACAGCTACATCAAAGATTGTTTCCGAAACGCCTCTTCCTTCAGAATTAGGAAAAGTAATAAACAAGAAAGTTGTAGCCCTATGTCTTGGCTTGCATCTCCAATTGGCCTCATGTCATTTGGATGTCTGAGTAAAAAGTTATGCTCAATCTCCCAAAATGTGTCATTGTAGGAACGACGATACAAACAACACACTTCGGGGTGCTTTTGGCTCGTCTTCCCTAATGATTTGAACAAAACTCAAAACAGGAAAGTTATAGCTTTATGTCTTATCTTTCTAATGGAAGTGGCCTCACATCAAATGGATCAATATACAAAACATTATGCTAAAAACCACAACTACTGCCACATTTTTCATACCGTTTCTGCACTTCCATTACCTATTTAGCTCAAATTCCACCTTTGATTCTACCCCTCTATTATCTATTCCATTCTACTGCCACATTTTTCAAAATTTGGGCATTACAATTCCTCCCCTCTAAAATAGATTTCGTCCTCGAAATCAATCATCTCTTTCAAGTCTAACATGTAATAATCAATAATGAAAATAAAACCGAGAATAGAAGCATACTTCATTTGAATAACTCTGGATATTCTTGTCTCATTTTATCTTCAAATTCCCAAGTTGCCTCCTCGACACCATGTCTGCTCCACTTTACTTTAACTAATTGTATCAATTTATTTCTTAGTTGTTTATCTTTTCTGTCTAGAATCTGAATCGATCTCTCAATGTAGCTCAAATTCTGATCTAACTCAACCTCATCGGGTGGAAGTACATGAGAAGGATCTTGATGATATTTCCTCAACATGGACACATGAAAAACATCATGAACACTTGATAACGCAGGAGGAAGAGCTAATCTATAAGCCAAATCACCAACACGTTCCAAAATATCATACGGACCTATGAAACTCGGTGATAATTTACCCTTCTTTCCAAATCTAACTGTACCACGAAAAGGAGATATTTTCAGAAAAACTCTGTCACCTTTCTCAAAAATCAACGGCCGTCTCCTGATGTTCGCATACTTAGCCTGTCTATCCTGAGCAGCTTTTATACGACTCTGAATCAATTTCACCTTCTCTGTCATATCTCTTATCATATCAGGTCCTACAATTGGTGCTTCAGATAAATCGTCTTAATACAGAGGAGATCGACACTTCCTGCCATATAGTGCTTCAAATGGTGACATTCCAATGCTCACTTGATAATTATTGTTATAAGAAAACTCGACAAGTGGTAACGAATCCTGCCAACCAATGCCAAAATCCATAACTACAGCTCTCAGCATATCCTCTAATATCTGAATAGTACGTTCTGACTGTACGTCTGTCTGAGGATGATAGGCTGTACTCAAATGCAAACGATTACCAAGGGCCTCTTGTAAACTCTGCCAAAAATGAGAAGAAAATCTGGGATCACGATCTGATACAATTGACTTAGGCACACTATGCAATCTCAAAACTTCTCTGATGTACAATCTGGCCATCTGATCATGCCTATATGTCATCTGATAAGGAATAAAACATGAAGACTTGGTTAATCTATCAACGATAACCCAAATTGAATCGCAACCCCTCGACGACCTCGGCAATTTCGTGACAAAGTCCATGATGATATGGTCCCACTTCCATTCTGGAACCTTAAGGCTATGCAAAAGACCTCCTGCGCTTTCTTTCTGCTTTCAGTTGTTGACAATTCAAACAACGAGATACAAATTCTGCTATGTCAGATTTCATTCTTTTCCACCAAAATTGTTTCTTCAAATCATTGTACATCTTTTTACTTACAGGGTGTACACTGAATTTACTGCAATGAGCATCACGCAAAATCTGTATCCTCAAATCTTAATTATTAGGAACTGCAATACGATCATTCACAAACAAAATACCCTCATTAATGACCTGAAATTCTGATCGATGTCCTGATCTGACGAGTTCAACTGATTTCTGAATGCTTTGATCTAACCTTTGAGCCTCTTTAATCTTTACAAACAACTCTGGCTCTGCATGAATCATAAATACTCTTACAGGTTGAGTATCTACCACAAAATCCAAACCAGAAAGACAACATTCTTCTATTAAGTCAGATACACTGCTAGTGATCAAGGAAATATTGCATACTTTTCTGCTCAAAGCATTGGCTGCTGCATTAGACTTTCCTGGATAATATTTTATTTCGCAAACATAGTCTTTCAACAAATCTAACCAACGCCTCTGTCTCATGTTCCGCTCCGCTTGTGAAAAGAGGTATTTCAAACTCTTATGATCAGTGAATATCTCAAATTTCTCACCATACAAGTAGTGACGCCAAATTTTTAAGGCAAAAACCACTGCTGCTAGTTCCAAGTCATGCACTGGGTATTTAAACTCATGTGGCTTCAACTATCGTGAAGCATAGGCAACAACACGGCCATGATGCATTAATACACAACCCAGTCCTTGATGTGAAGCATCAGTGTGCACTGTAAATCCTCCTACACCTGATGGAATAGTCAGAACTGGAGCACTAGTCAATCTCTGCTTAAGTTCAACAAAACTAGCCTCACATGCTTGCGACCAAATAAATGGTACATTCTTTTGTGTCAGCTGGGTAATTGGCCTCGCAATCTGTGAGAATCCTTCAATAAATCTGCGATAATAGCCTGCCAAACCCATAAACTACGTACTTCAGGAACTGATGTCGGTCTAGACCAATTAATGACTGCCTCAACTTTTCTCGGATCAACTGATATACCTGCACTTGAAATCAAATGTCCAAGGAAAACCACTCTATCCAACCAAAACTCGCATTTTGATAATTTAGCATACAACTTTTCAGTTCTCAAAATTTGCAAAACAGCTCTCAAGTGCTCGGCATGCTCAATTTCAGATTTTGAATAAATAAGAATATCATCAATGAAAATCACAACAAATTGATCTATATACCGTTGAAACACACGGTTCATCGAATCCATAAATACCGCAGGTGCATTGGTCAACCCAAAAGGCATAACCAAAAATTCAAAATGTCCATACCTGGTACGAAAAGCAGTCTTAGGCACATCTGTCTCTTTAACTCTTAACTGATGATATCCGGATCTTAAATCAATCTTATAATATACTGAAGAACCATGCAACTGGTCAAAGAGATCATCAATCCTTGGCAAAGGATACTTATTCTTTACTGTGGCTTTATTCAACTGTCTATAATCAACACAAAGCCACATAGACCCGTTTTTCTTTTTCACGAATAAAACTGAAGCACTCCAAGGTGAAACACTTGGTCTTATATATCCTTTAGCCAATAGATCCTCAAGTTGTTCCTTTAGTTCCTTCAGTTCAATTGGCGCCATCCTATAAGGAGCTCTAGAAATAGGTTGTGTACCTGGCATCAACTTAATGTTGAACTCAACCTCTCAGACTGGAGGAAATCCTGGAATTTCATCTAGACATACATGTCCTTGAAATATCAATCGCATAAACCAAGAAACATTTGGCTCTTTTCTACAACAAACGAGTCATGGACAAAACAGATATCAAAGGAATCTTAGCTCGAGAACCTTTACCATAGAATGTCCAGTGATCTGTCATATCAGGCCTAAACTTAACAATCTTCTGAAAACAATCTACAGTAGCCCTGTATCTTGTCAACATGTCAATACCAACTATGCAGTCAAAATAAGACATCTCCAACACAATGCAATCAATCTCAATGACATTATCCTCATAACGAAATTCACAACCACTTATCATTTCTGTTGACCTCATCAATTTGCCCAGTGGAGTAGAGATAGATAATGTAGATGATAATGGCATAGAATGCAACGAGACAAAGTGCTCAGCTATGAAAGTATGTGATGCACCAGTATCCATCAAAACATAAGCAGGATAACTTGAAAGAAAACAATTACCTGCAGTAACATTATCTGGAGCATTATGTGCCTCATCCTCAGTGAGTGCAAAAACTCGAGCCTGCTGTCTAGGTGTCTATCCTACCCTGTGGCCACCACTATGTTGGTTATGATCTGACCGGTTTGATTGCTGATAAAAATGAACTGTGGGGGTCTGACGATTCTGGTGAGGTGTCTGTCTCGATGATCTCCCACTCTGAGATATTTCACTTCCACGATTAGGACACACTCGAGCATAGTGTCCCACCTGGTTACACAAGTGGCAAGCTCCCGAGATTCCTCTACATTGATCGGTATAATGTCTACCACCACACTGACCACAAGTTGTGCCTGAATAACCAGTGCTCTGAACTGAATAAAACTGTCTCGATCTACTAGAATTCGAAAACTTACTGCCATGCCTCTTAAATTGCTTCCCTCTAGCCCTAAACTGCTCTCTTATGTTGCCACTATTACCCTGTCTTAACTGTTGTCGGAACTGTGGCTGTTGGGGTCGTTGCGAATACTGAGAACCTCTCTGCCTAATGATTCCAGTTTCAGCACCCTTGGCTCGATCAAGAGCCTTAGCAAAAGTGTTAGGCCTTCCAGTATTAACCAGGGTAAATATATAAGGATTAAGACCATTTATGTAATGATTGGCCTTAGCTTCTTCCTCGGATGCTACATGAGGAGCAAATCTCATGAAATTCGAGAACTTGGCAACATAGTCCTCAATATTCAGATTTCCCTGCTTTAAATTTGCAAACTTGGCTCCCCTATCTTTCCTGTAAGAGGTAGGAAAGAAACGCTGATAAAATTCAGATTAAAAAATATCCCAGGTAACAATAGTACCTCGACCCTCTAAAGCTTTCTTGGTCATTATCCACCAACTCTTAGCAACATCCAATAACTGATGAACAACTAATTTGATTCTACGATCATCTGGATACTCAAGAGATTCAAATAATTGATCCATATTCTCCAACCAGTTCTCACACTCTAATGCATTCTCGGTACCCTTCAACATCGGTGGATGAAAAGACTGAAATCTGGCTAACAGTATCTCCATCGGAGTCGGAGTTATATCCATCTGAGTATGAGTAGCACTGCCCTGATCTTGTGCCATTGGTATGTCCTGTCTAGGTCTACCACGACCTCTACCTCGAGTAGCCATGTCTAATATAGAATAGATCAAACACATATAAAATCACAATATCATAATCATCTCAATCTTGTATCAATCATCTCTGGCTCTTGAGACTCAACAATCTCAAAAATCTTGAATAAAATTCAACAATATAATATCTCAATTTAAATCATGTATTTCACATCATAGCACAATGAAAATGCTAACAAATATATCACATGATCAAGCAATTCAAACTGAGTCGATCTACCATGTTCCCAAATATCTTACGCTCTGATACCACCTAATGTGGGGCCCCGGGTCCGATATTTAATACTAATAATTATAATTGTAACAAACCAAATGATTTAGTAAATACATAATTTGTGGTTCACAAATTCACATACACATCGTCAAAATAATTTAATGGTCCCAATTGTTTGAAATATAATTTTTAACATGCCAATAAAAATGTAAGGCCCGAGATTTTATTACTGTAATCTGAGATTAATCTGAAATGATTTCTTTATTAAGTGAGATGATTATAGACGGAACGGATCAGACCGGGAGACCCGAAAGAAGATTTGACATTTGTGCAAGAAAAGTCCCCGCGCACATGCGCGACATGTATGGGCGCACATGCGCGTGGAAGACAGAACCATGCGCGCACATGCGCGGCTTGAATGCGCGCACATGCGCGGAACGTCCAGAGAGTTCGGCGCACATGCGTGGCTTGAATGCGCGCATATGCGCGGAACGTCCAGAGAGTTCGGCGCACATGCGCGGCGGAAGGCGCGCATATGCGCGAGTAAGTGGATGTACGAGACCGTAGGTCTCGCGCATATGCGCGACGATGGGCGCGCATATGCGCGAACGGTTGAGACACAAGCGCCGAGATAATAAATCTCGCGCATATGCGCCGGGCTTGGGCGCGCATATGCGCGAGAGGTTTTTTGGCAAATTCTGGAGAAGCCACGTACAATTTACATGCAATATATATATATATATGTAAGAAACAAGCATTCATCCGTAAGAATGAAGAAAGGAAAAGTCGAGAGAATCTTAAGAAAGCTCCAAGTTCCTTACGCGTGAAATTTGAGTGTTACGCAAAATCCGCCCGTCCGATTTTAGATCCGACTTCAGTACTGTATTCCTATCAATGCATGCTACAACTGGATGTAAGTTTTGTTACGTTTAGACACGATTTGAAATTATGATACTGTCAGAATTGAATATGAATCAGATATAGTGTTTCTGCTACAGTAGAAATTGTATAATTGAAGTTAGATTAAAGAATAGACTGTTTATACAATTGTTATGAATTTCGAAAGATATTGATTGGGATTTGATATCAGAGTTGTGTTGTTACTGATCTTAAATGTACAGATATTGAGATTATGAATTGTACTGATACTGATTATGAATTCTGATATTATATCTGTGATGTTGAGATTGACGGGGATATCGAAACTATATTGTTATGCCGTCGAAACATCAGTTGATTTAGAGTGATCAGATTCAGTAATGATTTCGATGATATCGTTGATATGAATTAGATTGTACCTTGTTCAGATATGGATCAGATTATATACTGATTTGAGTATTGATCAGAACAGGTTTTGAATCGAATTATATACTGATATTGTATTTATGTGATTGTCATTGCCAAACTGGGTATGGACAGATTGGAATACAAGACTTCGTCTTCGTCAGACCGGGAAGACAAAGGTATAATTCATGTTTTGTTTGGGGAAGACACAACTCAAATGAGATTCAATTTGAGCTTCCCAACAAAATCACATACTTGTTCTATTTGTACTCTATATTGATTTATAGATATGTACTGAGATAGGAGTGTCATTGGTAGATACGCCAATTTTCTAAACGTTCGGTGATATCGATGCTTCGGATAAGATTCACTCCGATTGTAGATTTTGATACAGACCAGACCGAAGTTTAGGAATAAGATGTAACGCCACCACGATTGGGAGAGTAGGTGGGAGACCTGTTACATCTTATTCACACCGGGATCCCTAGACTTAGATACGAGTCAAGTTAAAGAGTAAGAATCAGATTGTTTTATCTGTATTCACTGATGTGTCATAATTACTAATTATGTGTTATGATTTGTATTAAACAGCATGACATGCATGTAGACATGTTTTATACTGGGATTTATTCTCACCGGAGTATCCAGCTGTTGTCTTGTTTTGTATGTGTGCATGACAACAGGTGGGGCAGGATCGCGGTCAAGAAGATGATGAGAGAAGACGAGTTTAGAGTGGTGATTCCGGACTTATTGTAGAATAGTTTGAATAATCGTTGTACATTATTGTACTTTTATACTGAGATGTATATTAGTTAAATTCCATTACGTTCCGCACTTACATTTTTAAAAAGAAAAATTTTTAGACCCTGTTTATCTTAATTGATAATTAAATCCCAATGATGACTAAGAAGATGATTAGCGTCCGGGTCCCCACAACAGGTGGTATCAGAGCTATAGATCATTTAGACTGAGATAGAAGAGAATGAGCGAGGTAGACTGAGTTTTCTTTCCTTGCATGTGATTGCTAGCATGAGATTTATTTTAATGTTGATTTACATACAACCATAAACTAGGACTTTTACACTCGATAAGTGAGAACCACTTGGAAAGTACTTTTATGGAGGGTTGTTAAGTGCACTCTACAAGGAGCACCTATCTGCATGCTCGGACATCACAATGTCCCCTACCAATGAAACATGGTTACTCACATCGCAGATACTAGTCTCGAACTCTAGCGGCCTATATCCTTCTTAGCGGCGGCTGAATCGACTAGGAACTGTTTAGAATATACAGTATTCCAAATATGAGTTTCATGATACTCATCATATGAGCATCTCATATTTTTTCTACTATTTGTATATTCAAGGGCTTTATCTATGCAACTAGTATGGGTATACAGATAAAGAAGTGCCAAAATAATAAATTCAAATATTATTAAAATAAAGACTGTTTATACATAGAGTTTAATCATGAACCCTCGGCCAACACTTGGCTCGACGGGGCACCTACTCTAGCAATCTCCCACTTGCACTAGAGCCAACTACCCATATGCTTCAAACCCATCGATCAGCTCCTTGACGGTAGCATGCCTAAGAGGCCGTGTTTGCTCACCAAAGAGCTCCTTGAGATGCAAATGAATGTCAGCAGCACTCTTTGCATCCTCAAAACGCCTATGCAGCTCATCATTCATAGAAGCCTGCATATAACACCTGGCTTTCAAGTCATGGTCACACCATTCCTTGTAAGTCTGCAATTCGTCAGGAGTGCAGTCAGTCGGAGCTTCAACAGGGGGCGACTCAGTCAGTGTATATGCTATCCTTTCCGAATTCAAGAAAATTTTTAGGTTTCTTAGCCAAGTGAGGTAATTAGGTCCGGTTAATACGTGTTTGTCGAGTATTGTAGATAGCAACTTGCGAATCGAAGACATTGTCAAAAATTGTACTGAAAAGTATAACAGATAAATGTTAATGACTATTTTAAAATATTTATTAAGATATAAAGTATGGACTTTTACTTTATAAATGTTTACTCCCACTGTTTTAACATCTTTCACTACCCTCTAGTGAAAACGGGAAACTCATTTCTTCAGTAGGTACGCAAGGTCCAATTAGCGAATTATGATCCCGAATAATATTAGCCAATCACAATTCCTAAAAGGAAGTTTCCAATTGCATCAAAATGCAACCCTCTACGTAAACTTTTGTCTCACGTTTGATTAGGACCCAATAATATGACGTCGTTCATCTTCACGTGTCAAGCCTTACCCATTGATATTGAACCTTAATGGATGGTCGCCATGAGTTCCCCCAATAATATGAGCCGAAACCATGGGAGTTCCACGTAGTTCACATCACCATGTCAATGGATGTCACAGCTTTCCGGCTCCCAGGGCCCCCCCAATAATATGAGCCGAGCCCCGAGCACGGGTAGCGTTCATCATGCACTCATTGTCGATGGAAGACATGGAAATTATAAACAAATTTATAATTCCCCTTTTCGGGTTTGATATTAATTTTGAATCTTATTCAAAATGAGGGTTTTTTTTTTAATTTTGAAAGGTCTCATCATTAATTTTATTTAAAAGCTCGCCATGTTTGATCGTATGTTTGCTGGATTCATGCAACTTTGTTATTATCATAATAATAACGCACATACTCATTATTTATAACATATCATGCATATATTATAAACAGTAAACAAAAAAATGATGATCAATCGCCCCAATACTAATGGCCCGTGTGAGCTAAACACGGGCCTAGGTCCAATCCTAGGGAAATGCATGGGATGCAAATGCAACTATTACATTAGCTTCCAATATTTACATGTCTTCGATCTTCATAATCATCATGGCCACCATCTTCCAATCTTGATCATCCACTATACTAATATTTACAAATAAATATCCATGGCAAATAGGGATACATCTCATGGGGTGGGAACGGGCCATAAACCAAGCCCACTTTAAATTTGATAATTATTACAATCATTCAACACAAAATATCCTAGCATACACCTAGAAAATTGGGCTTGGGCTTTTGATCATCCTTCATGCATAATATCACATATCATACACCATCAATTAATTATCACAATAATTAATTGATCCAATATTATATATCTTGATCAAATCACTAACCGCCACGATTATAAACTAAATTAACAAAGTATACAAACTCATTTGTCTACTTTCTAATTAATTTATTTATAACCGAATTTTTTGTAAATCACAATTTACTATAAATAATTAAAGTCCAACTTCAATTACTTATTTAATGAGAAAATATTTGCAACTTTTTTAAATTTAAACTTAAGGGCCCAAAAAATCATTTTTCACCAAAAAAATTTTGGCCCATTTAAATTTCACAAATATGTTAGCCATCTTATGGCACAACAAGTTCAAGGCCCATGACATTTTGATATTCCAATACATTTTTAGATACCCTAGTCGTCATCGCCTTCGCCGGAGCTCCGTCGCCGGATTCCGGCCAACTTTGCACAAAAAAAATTTTTTTTTATTGAAATAGTGGGGCTGCCCAAGGTGCTGCCCTTGCTGCCCGTTTTGAGCTGCCCAAAATGGGCAGCAACTTGCTGCCCAAAAGCCGCCCCAAATCGGGCCTTGAATCGTTGCAACAAATCATCTCATGCGGTTAGAAATCGACCTCATTATAATATCATGTAAATGCTACACAAAATAGTATCCATAGCTCTTGATACCACTTGAAAGGGGATCGATTAAGGTGTCCGAATACGCAACGGAAGTTTAAAATAATTTTAATGCGAAAACCGAGCACCCTAAGCCTATAATGTGTAGCAAATACAAAACACAAGCATATGAAATTCATAGTGTATTTAGAAATCTTTACCTATCAATCTTAAAAGATTGATGATGGCTCCAACTAAGGTGTAAACACCTTAACTCTTGAATGGCAAGACAATCTTCAAGCTTCCGTTTGAGTCCACCTTGCTCTAATATTAAGCCCACCACCAACTAGGAAGATCCACCTTACACTTGCACTAGAAAATGTAAGGCATTTTCTTTGAGAAGTTTGCTATCAATTCTTCAAATGAATAAGCAAAAAATTTTTTAAGAAAAAGAAGGAGAAAATTCGGCCAAGGGATTCAAAAATGGGAGGAGGGAAGACTAGTCTTGGTTGTGGGAAAAGGTGTTGTGTATTCCAAAGGCATGCCATGCCTTCGATGTTGCAAAAGTTGTCTCCCAACTTTTCACATCCCATGCATGCAAATCTATTTAGGCTTGTAACAATTACAAGATCCATGGACCTTTATTTTAAATTTCTCAAACACATTTGAGCCCATTTAAAGTTTACTTGATTTTACTCAAGCCCACTAGTTTAATAATTATTTTTAATTGGGCTCTACAAGACCCAATATTGTTTAATTAATCCAACACTTGAATTAATTTAATTATTTGGACTCTACTAGGCCCACTAGTATTAAATTAATTCAACACTTGAATTAATTTAATTTAGTCCATAATAAAGTTTATGAAAATCATAATTTTCAAATACATTATTTACTTGGCCAACTTTTAATTTAGGAACACTTCCTCAAATTAAAAGTTACATTGTCCTTATAGAAGTCATACTTCTATTTTTTCTTACGCTTATAAACTTCTTTATAAGCCGTTCAACACATTGAACTATTTTACTTCTCAACGGGATCTAGATAGCTAGTACTTGTGTGGCCCTCAATGGTTCATTGATACAACTAGCCGTGGGTTCACATCTCCATGTGATTCGGACTAAACATGTCCTTATACGAGCATACCCTAATTGCTCCATTTTTACTTATCAACTCCTTGATAATAAGAACGTCAGAACTCAAGTCTGATAGTACGCAACCAATCATGTTAAACGCCTAGCAGCATCGCTTACATGATTCCCTAGGTATCAAATGATAGTGCCTGCAAGAACCATTCAATTATGGTTAGCATACAGTACGGTCCCTTCAACTCATATATCTCGACCGATTCGACAACCATTGGTTTATCGAGAGTTGTCAATGAATCGATACTATGTGTCATGTCGTAGTTGCATCGATGGTGTAATCTATGAAACCCCTTTCATAATTACCACCATACTCGGATCAGAGATTTCAACCTACATACACATGAGAACACATAGGATATCCATACCTGAAGGTAAGTGGTGAATCCCCGACTACAATGCATCGACTCCTATATGTTTCGACAGAACACCCAACCCCTTGCTACCTGATGACCCCATGAGAGTTGGTAAACAAGTCAAAGTGTAATTATAGCACATAGAGTCTCAATATTGTCCCGGGTCATAAGGACTAATGGTGTACAACCATAAACTAGGACGTTTCCACTCGATAAGTGAGAACCACTTGGAAAGTCCTTTATGGAGGGTAGTTCAGTGCACTCTACCAGAAGCACCTATCTGCATGCTCGGACATCACAATGTCCCCTACCAATGAAACATGGTACTCACATCGCAGATACTAGTCTCGAACTCGAGCGGCCTATATCCTTCTTAGCGGCGGCTGAATCGACTAGGAACTATTTAGAATATACAGTATTCCAAATATGAGTTTCATGATACTCATCATATGAGCATCTCATATTCTTTCTACTATGTGTATATTCAAAGGCTTTATCTATGCAACTAGCATGGGTATTCAGATAAAGATGTGCCAATAATAATTTCAAATATTATTAAAATAAAGATTGTTTATACATAGAGTTTCATTGTGACCACTCGGCCAACACTTGGCTCGACGGGCACCTACTCTAACAAGGGGTTTCATAGATTACACCATCGATGCAACTATGACATGACACATAGTATCGATTCATTGACAACTCTCGATATACCAATGGTTGACGAATCGATCGGGATATATGAGTTGAAGGGACCGTACTGTATGCTAACCATAATTGAATGATTCTTGCAAGCACTATCATTTGATACCTAGGGAATCATGTAAGCGATGCTGCTAGGCGTTTAACATGATTGGTTGGGTACTATCAGACTTGAGTTCTGACGTTCTTATTATCAAGGAGTTGATAAGTAAAAATGGAGCAATTAGGGTATGCTCGTATAAGGACATGTTTAGTCCGAAACACATGGAGATGTGAACCCACGGCTAGTTGTATCAATGAACCATTGAGGGTCACACAAGTACTAGCTTTCTAGATCCCGTTGTGAAGTTAAAATAGTTCAATGTGTTGAACGGCTTATAAATGAGTTTATAAGCGTAAGGAAAAATAGAAGTATGACTTCTATGAGGAAAATGTAACTTTTAATTTATGGAAGTGTTCCTAAATTAAAAGTTGGCCAAATAAATAATTCAAATGTTGAATTAATTAAATACTAGTGGGCCTAATAGAGTGCAAATAATTAAATTAATTCAAGTATTGAATTAATTAAACTACATTGTGCTCTACAATTAGAAATAATTATTAAACTAGTGGACTTGAGTAAAATCAAGTAAACTTTAAATGGACTCAAATGTGTTTGAGACATTTAAAATAAAAGTCCATGGGCCTTGTAATATTTACAAGCCCAAGTCAAATTGCATGCATGGGAGTTGAAGGGTTGGAGATCACTTTTTCAATCGCCAAAGCTTGGCATGCAAAAGGGTGTTTTTAGCTTTTCCCACAACCAAGACAAGTCTTCCCTTCCCTCCTACACAATTGAGATGGCTGAAATTTCCTAAAAGGATTATTCCCTCATTTTTTCTTCTTCAATAGTTGAGGATAACACACACTTCTCTTTGAAAAATCTTCTTATTTTTCTAGTGCAAAGTAAGAAGGGTTCTAGTTAGCAAGTGGTGGGCCTAATTTTGAAGGAAAGAAGGAAGCTTGTAGATCAACTCATCCCATCAAGAGCTAAGGTATTTACACCTTAGTTGGAGCCATCATCAATCCATTGTGATTGATAGGTAAATTTCATAACACCCTATGAATGTCATAGTTTGTGTTTTGTATATGTTACACACTAGTACATGAGGTGTTCAAGAAATTTTTACCTTAAAAATTCGGTTTTTCATGCCCTTAAAATTTTTGAACTTCCGTTGCGCATTTGAACACCTAAAATCGATCCTCTTTCAAATTTTGCATACAACTTGTGGCTCTGCAACCTGCAACACTGTTCTCAAATGCTGACTGTGCTCCTCATGGCTCTTCGAATATATAAGAATGTCGTCAATGAACACTATGATGAACTGATCTAAGTAGGGTTGAAATACTCGATTTATGAGGTCCATAAAAATTGCTGGAGCATTCGTCAGTCCAAACGGCATCACCAAGAACTCATAATGACCATACCTGGTTCTGAAGGCTGTCTTATGAACATCTGCATCCTTTACCTTCAGCTGGTGATACCCTGATCGAAGATCTATCTTTGAGAACATTGTAGCTCCCTGCAACTGATCAAATAGGTCTTCGATTTTTGGTAGTGGGTATTTATTTTTGATCGTTAGCTTGTTCAACTCTCGGTAATCGATGCATAGTCTCATGCTCCCATCTTTCTTCTTCACAAAGAGCACTGATGCGCCCCATGTTGAGAAACTAGGGCAAATAAATTCCTTGTCAAGAAGCTCCTGAATCTACTGTTTGAGTTCTAACATCTCAGCTGGAGCTAGACGGTACGGTACCTTAGAGATTGGCACGGTGCCTGGCGCAAGATCAATGGCGAACTCCACCTCTCTCTCTGGTGGAAGGCCTGTGACGTCATCTAGAAAAACTTCAGCAAAATCTCTTACTACTGGCACATCAGATATCGACGGAGTGGGTACGTCAGTTGCGGAAATAATACTTGCCAAGAAAGGCTGACATCCCTTGTGAATAAGTCTCCGTGCCTGCATGCAAGAGATCATGCGAGGGAAACTTCTCCATCTGTCTGGCTCAAAAAGAAACTTCTCCATGCCCAAAAGTCTTACTAACACTGACCTTTTCTGGAAGTCTATAAGAACTTTGTTCTTTGTCAGCCAATCCATTCCCAAAATGATATCAAATTCTGGAATTGGCAACACAATCAAATCGGCATACACTAGGTAACCCTGTAGTTCAAGATCGATGTCTCTGACCACGTTAGTAGCTGATAACTCTTCCCATGATGGTACTGTCACATAATAATTCACGTCGAGCCCAATGGAATTGATGTCCAAATAATTAGCGAATGTCTCCGAGATAAAGGAGTGAGTGGCCCCTGAATCTATTAGGGCCTTCGTGGCCAATCTATTTATAAAAATATTTCCAGTCAACAAGGTCGTGTCTGGGTCCGCCTCCTGAGCATTCATGGCGAACACCCTTCCCTGAGTCACCCTTCCCTGGGCGGCTGCATCCACTGTGGGTATTCCTTCAACATGTGATCACTGGCTCCATATTTAAAGCATTTGCCCGATCCCCACAAACATTGTCCTGGATGTTGGCGATTTCACTTCGGGCACACCGGGAAATTACCAGGCCTCTGAAGATCCTTCTTCTGAGGGATAGGACCCTTACCCTTCGGCGGTCCCTGAAATGGCCTCTTCCCCTGCTGTCCCTGGAAAGGTCTCTTAAACTGGGGGCGCTGCTGTTGCTGCTGTTGAGGTGCCTGATAGGGCCTCTTGCCCTGTCTATCATTCTCGATGTCTCTTTGGTCCTGCTCTGCCGCCAAGGCTCTAGATACGGCAATAGTATAGAAAGTCGGACCAGCAACCCTCACATCACGGCGCAAGATCAGCCGTAACCCATCAATAAAGTGCCTCAGCTTCTCCCGGGCATCATTTGCAATTAGGGGCACGAAGTGACAACCCCTCTCGAACTTCCTCACAAACTCTGTTACGCTGCTGTCTCCCTGTCGCAACGTCATGAACTCCCTGGTCAGTCTGGATTTTACTTCATAAGTGAAGTACTTGGAGTAGAAAACTTCTTTGAACCCATTCCACGTCAGTGTTTGCAAGTTCACTGACATTGATGCACTTTCCCACCAAAGCCTGGCGTCTCCTGACAGAAAGAATGTGGCACACCAGACCCTGTCTGCATCCTGCAGCTCCATGAAATCAAAAATCACCTCGATGGATTTAATCCATCCCTCAGCCACCATCGGGTCAATAATCCCCGAGAACTGTTTCGGATCCATCCTCCTAAACCTCTTATACACTGCCTCTGGTTTGGGCCTCGCCTCTGTGTCCACTGCAGCATTGTTCCCCGCAAACTGTGCGAAGAACTGAGTCATACCTGCAAACATCTGTTCTTGCATATCTGGCAGGTGGGCGAGGAGGAGTGGCCCTCTCCCCATCACAAGCCTCTCTGTCCTCATCCCTTGCTCCACGGGCAACCAAACGTCTAGGAGGCATACCGTTCTAAAATTTACCCAACACATAACCCAGCATACAATAACCTAATATCAGTATCGTAGGATGCACGAAATTTGAACTTAAAACATGTACATGCTGAAATTGTGACTTGATGCTTACTACATAAAAGAATTTAAAACTTTAAGACTTACAGACTTGAGGTGTGACTTCGTGAGCTTCCCGCAACTGGCAGAAGGACATAACCCTTTACAAGAATAACGCTCTGATACCAACTGTAACGTACCATACTTTTAAACTATTTGAAATTTGCAGAAAATAAATTTTTTTTTCTTAAATATGAAATAAACTTTCAAATTGCGATCATCCATAATCCGTTCTAAAAAAAATAACTGCAACCAAACATTCGAAATTAAAAATATTGCTAAAACATTTGACTAGGAATCATGACAGTAACATAAAATCATAGTATTTTAAACTATCATAAATTCTTAAAAATATGGCGGTCCTCGGGTTTAGCCTCCCGCTCAGTCCAAGCCAGCTCACTGGTCCTCCCCCCTCGTCTCCTCAAATGCATCCTCACCTGCATCGATCAAGTCTAGTGAGTCTAAAGACTCAACATGTATAAACCGGGAGTAACGAGTAATACATAATAAAATCACACTGAAACTTTAAAATAGAGCATACGTACTTGAAACTTGAACTTGCATACTTAAAAGCCTGAACGTAACATACTTGAAACTTGTGCATACATACATAAACATAGACGTGCCATCATCATAAGACTTTTCTTAAACATGCTTGCATACTTGTACATACTTGAACATTCATAAACTTCATCATTTTGCGTAGAGACATGTTTCAAAGCAAGTAACCCATACATAAATACGCCTGATCAGACTAAACCAGAGTACTGGGCTGACAGGGAAGATCCACTTCCACATACATGAGATATCCGTTCATGCTTTAACGGGTGGATTGTTCCCCGTTCATGCATTAACGCTTCCCAATCCTGATCTAAACCCGTTCATGCTTTAACGGGGTGGAGAAGTCCTCGACCACGTTCACCGACTTCCAAACCCATTCATAATTTGGTCACGAGACATTTAACATACCTCAAAAACTTAAAATATTTTCTTTTGCACGTCGAACACACTTACTTGTCGTTGAGCGATCCGTTGGATCTCGCTTGGGCCCGCTGCTGCAACATACTAACATTAGTTCAAACACTTATCTTTCATAGCTTAGACATAGGTACTCGTGCTCACCACCGAAGTAAATAAATAGCTTATGACATTCTAAATCTCTCGGGACTTGACCTCATGTAGTAATAATCTTACTAAGCCATGATATATAACCCAAAACAAAATCCTACATTTTACATAAATAAATTTTAACCATCGTACTAAACCATGATATAGAACCTTGAAGCAAATCTAAAAAAAAAAAATTTTTTAATTTTCTTTAATTTTTTTTAGAGAGGGGTACATGGACCCCGTGTAGGGGTCCGGGTAGGCACGAAAATTTCGTATTTTTGAAGGAAAAAGGACACGGACTCCGTGTCGAGGTCCGGGAAGGGGTCCGTGTAGCTTCTGGACGTGGAAATTCACTAACTTAATAATTCATTCTTCCAACCCAAGCCTAAGGACCATGAACCAACACCTTATAACTCATCCTAGGATGCTATAACATTGATTCGAACCCGTACAAACACCCCAAACATCCCCAAGCATCGTCAAACAACTTCAATACACAATAACTCGTAATTTGACATCGTTTCGCTTCCTACGACTTCTATTACATCCCAAGCCAAATACTGACCAAAACGAACCACCAAATAATACCTAAACACATCTCACAACATATCTAAATGTAGTAGCACAAGCCCGGCGGTACCCAATGAAGCCTGCAACAAATAACTTCAAAACATGATAACATCATTTTCATAAGATCGCAGGTTTGAGCAGTCACCTGAAAACAACCATAACTCACTCGTTTCTTATCCAAATATTTCGAATTTACTGTAAAATCGAATATATCAAAAATTTATACGTTTTATTTGTTGAAACTTTTTCCAGAATATCGACCAAAAAGTCGCAGTTTTTAAATATGACAGCAAACTTGTGTTTTGAGATCCAAAATGTTTCAGAAATCGATTCAATGCATAATCACTAAAACTTTTCTCATAACAATCAAACTTTTACGCATAACATACATCAAAATATCTACTATGACGAGATCGATGCATAAAACGAAAGAATATATATGCCTTTGATCTTTAAAACTCACGATACGGTGAATTTCAAAGCGACACGGTGCGGGAAATGATCCGGGCGACTTGAGGCACGATTTTTTTTTGCTAAATCAATGAAGGATTGTTGAAGGGAATTGGGAGAGGAAGATGGTGATATGGAGGTTGCTTAAAGAGAGTTTCAATAAAACTTCTCTTCTCCTCTTCCATAATAAAATAAAGGTATGTGTGTGGTGTGTGTGGTGTACGTGTGTTAGTATAAAGAAAAGTATGTGTGTGTGTGTTAGGGGGTTAGTGGGAATGACATTAAAGAGTTTTAATTAATATATTAAAAATACTAATAATCAATTAGTATACCAAAAAAAATAATAATTCCCCACTAAAAATAATATCCCTAAATTTGAATAAAAAAAATACACATGTTTTAAACCTCAAAAGTTTAAAATCTTAAAATCACTTACTTAATTAAATTAGGCTTCTAAAAATGTTAAAACTTCATAAATCATTTAAAAGTGTCATTTTCTTGACTTGAAATAAACTACCACATTTTAAAATTGTCAAAAATCGTCTCAGGTCTCTTTCCCTCGATCCCGCATCGAATATTCGCCAGAAACATAAACTCGAGAAAACATTTTAACGTGTATCAAATAAACATAAATAATTAAAATAATTAAATTTCATAAATCATGCATCTCTAAAATTATTTTAAACTTAAATATTAATTTAACAAATTAAATAAATGCACGAGTTTCATGTATACTGAGTTTGGGCTCTACACTTCTAGTGAATCCTACCCAAGGTAGTAGAAGGGGTAACGTGGGAGCAGTTGAAGTCTCTGAACATCCATAAACATATCTTGTGTATTTAACTGTTTAATTATTATTTTCAAACTGATTTAACCAGTTAGAGCATCCGTCGGTTCAGTTCTCACCATAACTGAACTAATGAATGCAAAAACTAATATAGTCTTTTGGTTATTCAGTTACAAAGGATATACAAATATATCAGTGTTTCTTAATAAAGGATTATTTCGAATGTTTTTCTGTTTGGCTCTATACTAAACTTGATCTAATTCATCGATGTGTGCATTCTTAGAACATGAGCTATTGTAGCTCTCGAAGAATATTTTGTTTGAAGCACCTCAAGGTGCTCTACAAACGGTCATTCAAAAATGCTAACTTACTATTAACTTTACTAACAATATCATATTTAAAATTAAAATACACAATTGATAAACCTTAAAAGTTTTAAAATCTTAAAATCACTAAATAAATAAATTAAGCTTTAAAATAATTAAAACTTAATAAATCATTTAAAATGCCCCACTCCTAACTTAAAATAAAATACCACATTTTAAAATCGCTAAAATCGTTATCGGTCTCTTTTCCTCGATCTCGCATCGAATAATCGGCTGAAACATGAAACTCAAGAAAACATTTTAACGTGCATCACATAAACATAAATAATTTAAATTAATGCAAATTTATAAATCATGTAACACTAAAAATCATTTTAAATTTTAAATAAATAATTTAACAAATAAATAAATGCATGGGTTTTACATGCACTGATTTTGGGCTCTACAATTTCTCCCTCACTTACATAAATTTCGTCCTCAAAATTGAACCTCACCAAACAATTCCGGGTAGTGATTCCTCATATCTTCCTCGGCCTCCCAAGTGGCCTTCTCCAATGATTGATTCAGCCCCCGGACTTTGACCAGCTTGGTCACCTTGTTCCGAAGCCTATACTCTTCCCTGTCTAGGATTTGGACAGGTATTTCCTCGTACGACATAACTGGAGCCAACTACAATGGCTCAAAGCTCAAGACATACGAAGGGTTTGCTAGATTCTTCCTCGGCATCGAAACGTGGAAACACATTGTGTACTCCGGCCAGATTCGACGGTAGGGCTACACGATAAGCTAGTGTCCCAACTCTGTCAAAGATTTCGAATAGTCCAATAAATCTCGGACTAAGCTTGTCTCTCTTCCCAAACCTCATAACACCCTTCATGGGTGCTATCTTAACGAAGACGTGATCACCTATGGCAAACTCAAGATCTCTCATTTTCTTGTCAGCATAACTCTTCTGGCGACTTTGGGCGGTCTTAATCCTGTCTCGGATCTTGACCACCACATCTGCAGTCTGCTGAAAAATATCTGAACTAAGTTTGGATCTCTCACCGACTTCGTCCCAATGAATCGGCGATCTTCACTTCCTCCCACACAGTGCCTCGTAGGGAGCCATACCTATCGATGATTGGAAACTATTGTTGTAGGAAAACTTCACTAGAGATAGCTTCCATTCCCAATTCCCGTGGAAATCGATCACACAAGCTCTCAACAAATCCTCCAAAATCTAAATCACTCGCTCAGACTGACCATCTGTTTGAGGGTGGATGATGTACTGAATAGCAAATTCGTCCCCATGGCTGCATGTAAACTCTTTCAAAAGGACGATGTAAATCTCGGGTCCCTGTCGGACACAATATAAACTGGGATCCCATGCAAACGGACTATCTCCATGATATAGAGCTCTGCATACTGATTCATGGAGAAAGTCGTCTTCACCGGTAAGAAGTGTGCTGACTTAGTAAGTTGATCCACTATAACCTAAATGACATTGGATCCTCTGACTGACCTCTGTAAGTTGACACTTCGAAGGAAACAAGGGCACACCCCGTGTAAGGGTCCGGCCCCGGGTCCGTGTACCCGCGGGAGAAGCAAACCAACGAGGTACAGGGGAGAAGCAAACCAACGAGAATTCATGTGCATGTGACTTAGTCTCCCTAACTCGATCATTACGACCATGAATCAACACCTCAAAACCCATCCTAGGATACTATAGCATTGAATCAAGCCTATACAAATGCCCCAAACAACTACGCATCCCAAGCACGCAACAAATCCGTGAACACGACACTTGACGCCAAAACCATTCCTACGACTCCTAATTCAACCCGGTGCCTAATGAAACGAAACGAAAAACCAACAATCATCTCAACATCATTCTCGACATACCTAAATGCAGCAGAGATCACCCGTCGATCCCTAACAAAGCCTGCTGTAATGCCCGAGAATTATGTTATTGCAATCTGAAATGATTTGTTGATAATTGAGGTAATTATAGACAGAACGGATCGGACCGAGAAAGACGAAAGAAGAATTGAAGTTATGTGCGAGGAATGAGCCTCGCGCATATGCGCGACCAAGCCGGGCGCATATGCACGGAGTAGGCAGAGAACCTCGCGCATATGTGCAACCAGAATGCGCGCATATGCGCGGGTATGGCAGAGGACCTCATGCATATGCGCGGCGATGGTGGGCGCATATGCGCAAGCTGCTGTGATGGATACGCGCCGAGACAGAATGTCTCGCGCATATGCGCCGAGGAAGGTCGCACATATGCGCGAGACGTGCATCTTGAAGAATAATGCCACGTTTCTTTACCATGCAATATATACGTAAATTACTTCAATTCTCCTTTGGAATCTTCAGAGGAACCGAGAAGAGCTCCTAGGAAAGCCTCAAGTCTTGAGCTTTGAATTGTAAACTTTGGGAAAATCCGCCCGTCCGATTTTTGATCCGAATATATTTCTGTGCTCCTCGTGACAAGAGCTTCACATGGACGTAAGTTTTACTACGTTTTGTTATGATTTGAAAATATGATATTGAAGGAATCAGATGTGATTAATTTATGGTGTTCTTGATATATTAGACACCGTATAATCGAAGCCGGAAGGAAGATGGGATTATGTGCGAAGATGAGCCCTCGCGCATATGCGCGACCCTGCCGGGCGCATATGCGCGAGGTAGGCAGATGACCTCGTGCATATGCGCGACATGGACCAGCGCATATGGGCGAGGGTGGCAGAAAGTTTTGAAGAACCTCGCACATATGCGCCGAGTGAGGGCGCGCATATGCGCGAGTTGCTGTGATGCTACGCGCCGAGACATATTGTCTCGCTCATATGCGCCGAGGTAGGTCGCGCATATGCGCGAGACGTTCTGCTTAAAGAATTATGCCACATTTTGTAACCATGCAATGTGTATATATATACACATGAATTCTTCATCCGTTTCAGAAGGAGAAAGGAAAAGAATCAAAAAAAGGAACAAGAAAAGTTGTAGAAAATCCTTATGCCTTTTCTTTTAGAAATTTGAAGTTTGTGAAAGATCCGTCCGTTTGATTTTCAATCCGACTTCAGTACCGTATTTCTATCGACGAGAGATTCAACTGGACGTAAGTTCTATTATGTTTTGTTATGATTTGAAAATATGATATTGAAGGAATCAGACATGATTCATATATGATGTTCTCGATATGTTAGACATCGTATAATCAAAACCGGATTGAAGAACGAATACCGTATGAAATTGTTATGATTTTCAGAGTTGATTTGATTGAGATTGATATCAAATTTGTATTGTATCGATTATGAGTTGTGGGAATTGATGTCTGTTGATTTGTATTGCTGGGTATATTGAGATTGTGCAGTTATGCTGTTGAAACAGAATTTGATTTAGTTCTGATTATATCCAGTATTGATTGAGTGGGGTATTGATATTGTACTCCTCGTTATTGTCTTTGCCAGATTGATATTGATAGGTTTTGAATTCGAGACTTTGACAAAGTCAGATTGACAGAAAGAAAGGTATAAATCAATGTTGATCCGGGATTGCACAACTCGAGTTGGATTTAACTTGAGTTTCCCAAAATCACATACTGAATTGTCATTGCCTCAATATGTTGCAATGTCTGAGATTGATATGCTTAGTCTATTGATTTATAGCAGAGTATGCATTGAGTTATGGGCTGATGCGCCTAGTCATTGGCTGATGTGCCAAGTCTTCGGCTGAGTCGCCAAGACACTGGATATGTGATCTATATCGATGTCGCTTAGGAGTTGATTCATTCCTATCGATGAGATTCGGTATATTGTAATATCCAGGAACCGGGATCCCTAGATTAGAGATGAGTCGAGTCTGAGATGACGAGTCACGAGTTTATTTACAGTTTTATATCGATACATGTCTTTTTGATTTGATACATGCTATTGATATCTGTTTCATGCTTTTATATTTGTTTATATTATTGCATGTATTCATTGTTTATATTGGGATGTATTTCTCACCGGAGTTATCCGGCTGTTGTTGTGTCTGTATGTGTGCATGACAACAGGTGGGACAGGATCAGGAAGAAGATGAAAGATTACGGTTAGCATGGAGATTCGGGCTCATAAGTAGAATAGGATTCAGCACTTGATGTATAGTCGTTGAACCCTAGTTTGAGAAAAAGAGATGTTGTACAAGACTTGTACTCTTATGTTGACATGTATATCAGATTAAATATACTACGTTTCCGCACTTGCATTTTAGAAAAAAAAAATTTATGACCCACACTACTTAATTGTTATATTGAATCATAATAATGTTTAAGAAAATGATTTAGCGTTCGGGTCCCCACAATTCCGCTTGTGAAAGTTCATGGAGTCGTCATGGCATCGAAGAAGCTACGTGGGAGACTGAATCAAATATGAGACAGAAGTTTCCAGAGTTATTTCACTGATGTGAGTTTCTTATTTAGCTTCTATTCTACATTCTTTATTGTTTCTGATTTGTTATCTGAATTGATAGCCTGTGATTTCGGGGACGAAATCAGATTTTAGGGGCGGAGAAATGTAATGCCCTAGAATTATGTTATAGTAATCTGAAATGATTTGTTGATAATTGAGGTAATTATAGACGGAACGGATCGGATCGGGAAAGACGAAAGAAGAATTGAAGTTATGTGCGAGGAATGAGCCTCGCGCCTATGCGCGACCAAGCCGGGCGCATATGCGCGGCGTAGGCAGAGAACCTCGCGCATATGCGCGACCAGGATGCGCGTATATGCGCGGGTATGGCAGAGTACCTCGCGCATATGCGCAGCGATGGTGCGCACATATGCGCGAGCTGCTGTGATGGATACGCGCCGAGACAGAATGTCTCGCGCATATGCGCCGAAGAAGGTCGCGCATATGCGCGAGACGTGCAACTTGAAGAATAATGCCACGTTTCTTTACCATGCAATATATACGTAAATTACTTCAATTCTCCTTCAGAATCTTCAGAGGAACCGAGAAGAGCTCCTAGAAAAGCCTCAAGTCTTGAGCTTTGAATTGTAAACTTTGGGTAAGATCCGCCCGTCCGATATTTTATCCGAATATATTTCTATTTTCCTCGTGACAAGAGCTTCACATGGACTTAAGTTTTACTACGTTTTGTTATGATTTGAAAATATGATATTAAAGGACTCAGATGTGATTGATATATGGTGTTCTTGATATAGTAGACATCGTATAATCGAAGCCGGATTGAAGAACAAATACCGTATGAAATTTTTATGATTTATCAGATTTGATTTGATTGAGATTATACAAATTTGATATCAGATTATGTTTGTCGATCGATTATGAGTTGAGATTGGCATTTATTGATATTTGTATTGCTGGGTATATTGAGGTTGTGCAGTTATGTCGTTGAAACAGAATTTGATTGAGTTCTGATTATATCCAGTATTGATTGGGTTGTATACTTGATATTGTACTTCTCGACATTTTCATTGCCAGATTGAGTATTGACAGACTTCGAATTTGAGACTTCGACTTCGTCAGATCGTCAGAAAGAAAGATATAAATCAATGTTGAACCGGGATGATACGACTCGAGTTTGATTTGACTTGAGTTTCCCAAAACCACATACTTTACTGTATTGCATTGATATTTGCAATTTATGAGATTGATATGCTTAGTCTATTGATTTATAGTGAAGCATGTGTCGAGTCATGGGCGGATGTGCCTAGTCAAGGGTGGATGTACCTAGTCATGGGTTGATGTGCCTTGTTATTGGCTGAGTTGCCAAGTCTTCGGCTGAGTCGCTAAGACACCGGACGTTTGGTTATATCGATGTCGCGTAGAAGTAGACCGCCTTCTATTGCGGAGATTTGATTGACAGGACCAAAGTCCGGGAATAGGAACGAACAGCCACCCCGAACGAGAGAGTAGATGGGAGATTTGTTACGTTCTTATTCAAACCGGGATCCCTAGATTATAAATGAGTCGAGTCTGAGATGATCTGTCCCTAGTTTTGATTTACAGTTTTATATCGATTCATGTCTTTCAGATTTTGATATATGTTATTAATATCTGTTTCATGCTTTTATATTTGTTATATGATTGCATGTACTCGTTGTTTACACTGGGAATATATTTCTCACCGGAGTTATCCGGCTGTTGTTGTGTTTGTATGTGTGCATGACAACAGATGGGACAGGATCAGGGTCAAGAAGCGGATGAGAGATTATAGTTAGCGTGGAGATTCGGACCCAGAAGTAGAATAGGCTTCAACACTTGACATATAATAGTTGAACCCTAGTTTGATTGTAATGTAATTGTACAAGACTTGTACTTTTATATTGATGTTTATATCAGATTGATTTTATTATGTTCCGCACTTGTATTTAAAAAAAAATATTTTAGACCCAGTTTATTAAATTGATCCAATTATTCCCAAGAACGATTAAGAAATGAATTAGCGTCCGGGTCCCCACACCTGCAAACATAAAACTTCAAGAACACATCAAGAACATGTTATTCAGAAAACGCAGTTTTAGCAGTCCCACAAAAACGATCATAACCCACTCATTTCTTATCCAAAATATTTCGAATTTACTGTCAAATCGAAGGTATCAAAAAGTTCTACGTTTCATATGTTGAAAATTTTTCCAAAAAATCGACCGAAAAATCGCAGTATTTAAAATGACTGCGAATTCGAGTTTTCAGATCTTAAAATCGTTTCACAAGTGATCCAACCATATTTGCTCAAACTTCTACATAACATACACATGTTTTTAATACAATAAACATAAAAACTGATACTATGACAAGATCGATGCAGAAACGAAAGAATATACATGCTTTTTGATGATTTGAAATACCGGAACGACGATACCGAAGCGGGGAAAGATGCGAGGTGGATCTGGGACGAACGTGGCACGATTTTCTTGCAACAAAAATCAACGAAACTTGCTGGAAAGTTCAGAGGGAGGGGCGGCTGCTCTATGGTAGAAGAACCCTAGGTTTTCTCTCAAAAATAAATTTCTGAAATTGGTGGAATAAAATTGTGTGTGTGACTTACGTGTAATAATGTATGTAAAAGTGTGTGTGCGCGTGTGGTTAGGTGATAATTAGGAAGTAAAATTTGCTTAATTAATAATTAACAAGCTAATTTAAAATACTAACTCAATTAACAAGTTAATAAAATTAGTAAACTACTACATACTCTAATAAAATCCTATAATTTAAGTAAAATTTACAACTTCTAGACTTTAAAAGTTTTAATATTCTAAAATCACTTAAATAAATAATTTAGGCTTTTAAAATAATAAAACTTATAAATCACTTAAAATGCTCCCAATCTAAACTTGAAATAATTTACCACATTTTAAAATTGCCAAAATCGTCACCGGTCTCTTCTCCTCGATCCCGCATCGAATAATCGCCTAAAAACATGAAACTCGAGAAAACTTTTAACGTGCATTAAATAAACATAATAATTAAAATAATGCAATTTAAATAGGTCGTGCATTTCTATGAATAATTTTAAACTTAAATAAATAATTTAACTATTAAATAAATGCATGGATTATACATGTAATGAATTTAGGCTCTACAATTCCTCACTCACTTAAATAAATTTCGTCCCCGAAATTAAATATTACCAAACAACTTCGGGTAGCGGCTTCTCATATCTGCTTCGGTCTCCCAAGTTGCTTTCTCCACTGATTGATTCAGCCACTGGACTTTGACCAACTTGGTTACTTTGTTCCGAAGTCTCCGTTCTTGTCTGTCTAGGATTTGAATAGGTCTTTTCTCATACGACAGATCTGGAGCAAGCTGCAACGACCCATAGCTCAAAATATGCGAAGGGTTAGCTAGGTACTTCCTTAACATCGAGACGTGGAACACATTGTGTACAACGACCAGATTTGGCGGTAAGGTTACACCATAAGCTTGTGTCCCAACTCTGTCAAGAATCTCAAATGGTCCAATAAATCTCAGACTAAGCTTGCCTCTCTTCCCAAATCTCATAACACCCTTCATGGTTGCTATCTTTACAAAAACGTGGTCACCTACGGAAAACTATAGATCCCTTCTTCTCTTGTCAGCATAACTCTTTTAACGACTCTGGGCGGTCTTCATCTTGTCTCGAATCTTGAACAGCACATCTGCATTCTGCATTCTGCTGAACAATCTATGGACCAAGTTCTGTCCTCTCACCGACTTCATCACAATGAATTGGCGATATGCACTTCCTCCCACACAATGCCTCGTAAGGAGCCATACCAATAGATGATTGTAAACTATTGTTGTAGGTAAACTCCACCAGAGGTAGCTTAGATTCCCAAGTCCCATGGAAATCGATTATACAGGCTCGCAATAAATCCTCCAAAATTTGAATCACTCGCTCAGACTGGCCATCTGTCTGAGGGTGGAAATCTGTGCTGAATAGCAACTTCGTCCCCATGGCTGCAGGCAAAATCTTCCAAAAGACGATGTAAATCCCGGGTCCCTGTCGGACACAATAGAAACTGGGATTCTATGCAATCGGATTATTTCCCTGATATAGAGCTCCGCATACTGCGTCATGGAGAAAGTCGTCTTCACTGGCAAGAAGTGCGCTGACTTAGTGAGTCGATCCACTATAAGCCAAATGGCATTGGATCCTCTGTCTGACCTCAGAAAACCAACAACGAAATCCATGGTGATATTCTCCCACTTCCACTCGGGGATATGGAGTTGCTTAAGCATCCCTGCTGGCCTCTAATGCTCTGCCTTAACCAGCTGAAAACTGAGACATTAAGACACAAATCGGCGGATGTCTCTCTTCATACCTGGCCACCAATACAGAATCTGTAAATCCTTGTACATCTCGGTACTTCCTGGATGAATGGAATACGGAGATGCATGCGCCTCTAACAAGATATCCTCTCTGATCGAATCAACACTAGGCACCCACATTTTACCTCTGTATCTCACAATACCATCAGACACTGAGTAGAGTACACTACCCATGGCCTCATCCTTCAGTCTCCATTTCTGTAACTGCTCATCTGAAGATTGACATGCACAGATTCGGTCTAGCAAAGAAGACTGGACTGTCAGATTAGACAGCTTAGGAGCTCTGCCCTTATGATAAACCTCTAACCCAAATCTCTGAATCTCTGACTAAAGAAATCTCTGTACTGACAGCTGTGCTACGACTGCAACCTTTCAGCTCAAGGCATCTGCCACAACATTAGCTTTTCCCGGATAGTAGCTAATTTCATAATCGTAGTCTTTTACCAACTCCAACCACCGTCTTTGTCTCATATTCAATTCTTTCTGCGTGAAGAAATACTTGAGACTCTTGTGATCAGTGAATATCTGGCATTTCATGCGGTACAAGTAGTGTCTCCATACTTTAACGCAAAGACAATGACAGCTAACTCAAGATCATGAGTCGGGTAGTTCTTCTCATGCACCTTCAACTGCCTGAAAGCATAAGCTATAACCCGACCATGCTGCATCAACACTGCGCCTAACCCGAGCTTAGATGCATCGGTTTATAACCCAAAATTGCCTTGCCGTGCTGGCAAGGCTAACACTGGCGCTAAAATGAGAGCTTGCTTCAAAGTATCAAAGCTCTTCTCGCACTCGCCACTCCAGATGAATTTAGCATTCTTCTTAATCAATGAAGTGAGTGGCACTGCAATCGAAGAAAATCCCAGAATAAATTTCTTGTAGTAGCCTGCCAAGCCTAGGAAACTGCGGATCTCTGACGCATTCTTCGGCTCAACCCATTCCTTAACTGCTGCTACCTTAGTTGGATCCACCGCAATGCCACTGCTAGAAATTACATGACCCAAAAATGCTACCTTCTCCAACCAAAATTCACACTTACTGAATTTTTCAAACAATTTGCGTCTCTACAAAACTGTACCCAAGTTCCGACTGTGCTCCTCATGACTTTTCGAGAAAATGAGAATGTCGTCAATGAACACTATGACAAACTGATCTAGGTAAGGCTGGAATACTCGATTCATGAGGTCCATAAATATAGCTGGAGCATTAGTCAGTCCGAATTGCATTACGAAGAACTCGTAATGCCCATATCTGGTTCTGAAGGCTGTCTTATGAACATCTGCATCTTTCACCTTCAGCTGATGATACCCCGATCGAAGATTTATCTTAGAGAGCACTGTATCTCCCTGCAATTGATCGAACAAGTCCTCGATCCTTGAAAGTGGGTATTTATTCTTGACCGTTACCTTGTTCAGTTCTCGGTAATCGATACACAGTCTCATGCTCCTATCCTTCTTCTTTATGAAGAGCACTGGTGCGCCCCATGGTGAGAAACTAGGGTGGATGAATTCTTTGTCTAGGAGCTCTTGAATCTGCTGCTTGAGCTCTAACATCTTAGCTGGAGCTAACCGGTACGGTGCCTTATAGATTGGCACAATGCCTGGCAAAAGATCAATTGAAAACTCCACCTCTCTCTCTGGTGGAAGGCCTGTGACGTCATCTGGAAAGACGTCAGGAAAATCTCTGACTACTGGCACATCAGTTAATGACGGAGTGGTAAGTCAGGTGTAGAAATAATGCTGGCCAAGAAAGCATGACAACCCTTCTGCATAAGTCTCCGCGCCCGCATGCAAGAGATCATGCGAGGGAAACTCCTCCATCTCGGTAGCTCAAAGAGAAACTGTTCCATGCCCAAAGGTCTTACCAACACCGACCTTTTCTGGAAACCGATAAGAATTCTTGTAGGGCCCAAAAATCAGTACACATATAACCCATGCAATCATTTTATTGTTAGATCATTTATTTAATTTTAAAATGATGTTAGCAATGCCTGTTTTATGAAATTGCATTATTTTAAATTATTTGTGCTTATGTGATGCATGTTAAAATTTTTTCTCGAGTTTCATGTTTCAGGCGATTATTCGATGCGGGATCGAAGGAAGGAGACCTGGCGACGAATTTGACAATTTTAAAACGTGGTATTTTATATTAAGTTGAGATTGGGGCATTTCAAATGATTTATAAGTTTTTAGCATTTTTAAAAGCCTAATTTTTTTATTAGGTGATTTTAAAGTTTCAGAATTTTAAAAGGGTTTATCAATTGTGTGTTTTATTTCAATTTTAAAGATGCTAGTATTTTGTGGGGATTAGTATTTTAGTCAGGATATTAAATTATTATCAATATTTTAATTAGAATGCCAATTATCATTTAAGAAATATTTTTCCCTTAATTACTATCTTAACTCACGCTAGACACACACATACTTACACGTTTTACACACTTTTACACACACTGAAACCGTTCAACACACACACTTATTCCAATTCAGATTTATTTATTTTTTAGAGAGCAAACCTTAGGGTTCTTGAGAGGAAAGCAGCCGCCCCTTGCCCTTCTCTTTTTCAGCAAATTTTCGTTGGTTTTATTGCAAGAAAATCACGTCACGTTCGTCCCGGATCGTCTCTCCCCTCCTTCCCGCATCGGTATCATCGTTTCGGTATTTTTAGTTATCAAAAGGCAGGTATATTCTATTTTTCCTCCATCGATCTTGTCATAGTAGAAATTTTATGGTGTTTTGTATGAAATTATGTGAACGTTATGTAGTATTTTGAGCAGAAAATTTATTGGATATGTTTTGAAGAAATTTTTAGATCTGAAATTTCGAACCCTACTGTACTTTGAATTACTGCGATTTTTTGGTCGTGATTTTGAGAAAACGTTTATCATGCAAATCGTAGAACTTTTTGATACCTTTGATTTGATATAAAATTCGAAATATTTGGATAAAAATTGAGTGAGTTATGGTGATTTTTGTGGGACTGCTCAAACTGCGTTTTCTGAAAATTTGCTATTGATGTGTTCTTGAAGTTTATTTGTTGCAGGCTTCGTTGGGAACCGTCGGGTGATCGCTGCTGTGATTAGGTATATGGAGTATGATTTTGGGATGAGTTTTGATGTTTTGTTTCGTGTCGATAGTCGTTGGTTGCATTAGAAATCGTGGGAACAATTGGTGTCAAAATTTGAGTTTACTGATTTGTTGCTTGTTTGGTGTGCGTCGTCGTTTGAGACGTTTTTATGGAGTCAAGTCAGTGTCATAGCATCCTAGGATAAGTCTCGATGGATTGGTTCACGATTCGTATGATTTAGTTTGGAGTATTAAGCTTCAAGTCGCGAAGTCCAGAAGACTCGGTGCCCGAGCGGTAATATTTTACCGCCCGAGCGCCGCTCTTTCTGTCCGAGGGTAAGCGTCTAGAAGACCTAGCGCTCGAGCGATAATTTGTTACCGCCCGAGCGCGGCCCCATCTGTAAAAATGTTTGATTCTTTCTCCTTTTCAAGTTCAGTAGTGAGTTCATGTCTTTTATTTTTGCGAAATGTTCACACATCGTTTTAGAGATTGTTCGGGGTTTGATGTCATGGGTTAGTACGATGATTTAACAAGGTCAAGTCCCGAGTGACCTAGAATGTCTTAAGCTATTTTCATACTTCGGTGGTGAGCACGAGTACCTACGTCTATGCTATGAAAGTTAAGTGCATGTAATCATGTTAGTATGTGCAGCAGTGACCTCAAGCGAGATCCAACGAATCCCTCAACGTCAAGTAAGTATGTTCGACGTGCAAATGAGAAAATGTCCTAATTTTGAGGTATGCTAAATGTCATGTGACCAATTTATGAATGAGTTTGGAAGTCGGTGAACGTGGCCGAGCACCTCTCCAGCCCATTAAAGCATGAACGGGTTTAGATCAGGATTGGAAAGCGGTAAAGCATGACCATGGACCAATCCACCCGTTAAAGCATGAACGGTGATCTCATGTATGTGGCAGTGGATTTTCCCTATCAGACCAGTACTGTGGTTTAGTCTGATCAGATGAATTTATTTATGGGTCACTTGCTTTGAAACATGCCTCTACGCAAAATGATGAAGTTTATGTATGTTCATGTATGTTCAAGTATGCAAGCATGTTTAAGAAAATTTTCACGTTATGGCACGTCTATGTAATGTATGTAAGATCAATCTTTTTAACGCAAGTTAAAGTTCAAGTATGTATGCTCTATTTTAAAGTTGCATGTAACTTTATTACATATTACTTGCTACTTCCAGTTTATACGTGTTGAATCTTTAGACTAACTAGACTTGATCGATGCAGGTGAGGATACATTTGAGGAGACGAGAGGTGGGGGCCAATGAGCTGGCCTGGACTGAGCAGGAGGCTAGACTCGAGGACCGCCCAGTTTTTAAGAGTTTATGAAATGTTCAAAATACTCTGATTTAATCTCACTGATTATGAGATTTTAAACAAGTACTTTTATCAAACTTTATTTTTGAGATCTTGGGTTGCAACTATGTTGAGATGAACAGTTGTTTTCTCGAATTTAGAAGGTTCACGATTTATTTTAAGAAAATTTTTAATTTTTTCGCGAATTTTAAGTAGTTAAAAGTACGGTACGTTACAACTCTGTTCTTCATCAGCCAGTCCATTCCCAAAATGATATCAAATTCTAGCATCGGCAACATGATCAGATCGGCATACACTAGGTGGCCCTGCAGTTCAAGATCAATGTCTCTGACCATGCTAGTAGCTGATAATTCTTCCCCTGATGGGACTATCACTGAATAATTCACGTCGAGTCTAATAGACTTGTGAACTATAATGTCATAAGCTATTTATTTACTTCGGTGTTGAGCATAAGTACCTACGTCTAAGCTATGAAAGATAAGTGTTTGAACTCATGTTAGCATGTGCAGCAGTGGCCCCAAGTGAGATCAAACGAATCTCTCAATGCCAAATAAGTATGTTCGACGTGCAAATGAAAATATTTCAATTTTTTGAGGTATGCTAAATGTCTTGTGACCAAATTATGCATGAGATTGGAAAGCGGTAAAGCATGACCAGAGACCAATCCACCCGTTAAAGCATGAACGTGTTTAGATCAGGATTGAAAAGCGGTAAAGCATGACCAAGGACCAATCCACCCGTTAAAGCATGAACGGAGATCTCATGTATGTGGCAGTGGATCTTTTTTATCAACCCAGTACTGTGGTTTAGTCAGATCAGGCGTATTTATGTATGGGTTACTTGCTTTGAAACATATCTCTACCCAAAATGATGAAGTTTATGTATGTACAAGTATGCAAACATGTTTAAGAAAAGCTTTACGTTGATGGCACGTCTATGTTATGTATGTATGTTCAAGCTTTTATATACACGTTCAAGTTCAAGTATGTATGTTCTATTTTAAAGTTGCATGTGATTTTATTACGTATTACTTGTTACTTTCAGTTTATATATGCTGAGTCTTTATACTCACTAGACTTTATCGATGCAGGTGGGGATTAGTTTGAAGAGACGAGAGGTGAGGACCAGTGAGCTGGTTTGGACTGAGCGGGAGGCTAAACCCGAGGATCGCCATATTTTAAGTTTTTATGAAGTGTTCAAAATACTATGATTTCACGTTTTGATTACAATGTTTAAACAAATATTTTTCTTTAGCAACTTCAATTGTGTTCACTCTTTTGCAATACTTTTGGTTGGACAATTCATTTATAATAACAGTCTGAAAGTTTATTACTATTTAAGAAAATTTTTATTTTTCCGCAAATTTTAAAGTAGTTCAGAAGTATGGTACTTTACAAAACCAAACCTCTGAACCTCTGACTGAAGAGATCTCTGCACTGACATCTGTGATACGACTGCAACTTTTCTGCTCAAAGAATCTGTCACGATATTAGCTTTCTCCGAATGGTAGCTAATTTCACAATCGTAGTCTTTCACTAACTCCAACCACCGTCTATATCTCAAATTCAGTTCTTTCTGCGTGAAGAAATACTTTAGACTCTTGTGATCAGTAAATATCTGGCATTTCTCACCGTAAAAATAATGTCTCCATATCTGCAACGCAAAGACAACGACAGCTAACTCAAGATCGTGAGTCGGATAATTCTTCTCATGTGCTTTCAACTGTATGGAGGCATATGCTATAACCCGACCATGCTGCATCAATACTGCGTCTAACCCGAGCTTAGAAGCATCTTTGTACAACACAAAATTGCCTTGCCCTGCGGGCCTGGCTAATACTGTCGCTGAAATAAGAGCTTGCTTCAAAGTATCGAAGTTCTTTTGACAATCCTCGCTCCAAACGAATTTAGCGTCCTTCTTAGTCAAAGTAGTGGGTGGCACTGCAATCGAAGAAAATTCCTGAATGAATTTCCTGTAGTAGCCTGCTATGCCTAGGAAACTGCGGATCTCTGACGAATTCTTTGGCTCAACCCAATCCTTAACTTCTGCCACCATAGCTGGATCAACCTCAATACCACTATTAGATATTATATAACCCAAAATGCTATCTTCTCCAACCAAAATTCACACTTACTGAATTTTGCAAACAACCAAAATTCACACTTACTGAATTCACACTTATTGATTGCCAGAATTTGATATCATCTTGCGGCTCAGGCACTGTGCCAATCTCCAAGGCATCGTACCATTTAGCTCCAGCGAAGATGTTAAAGCTCAAACAGCAAATTCAGGAGCTCCTAGACAAAGAATTCATCCGCCCTAGTTTCTCACCTTGGGGTGCAACAATGCTCTTTGTGAAGAAGAAAGATGGGATCATGAGGCTGTGTACCGACTACCGAGCCGCTTAACTGCTATAAGAACTCAGTTCTTCGTCAGCCAGTTCATTCCCAAGATGATATCAAATTCTGGCATCGGCAACACGATCATATCGGCATACACTAGGTGGCCCTGCAGTTCAAGATCAATGTCTTTGACCACGCTAGTAGCTGTTAATTCTTCCCCTGATGGGCATGTCACTGAATAGTTCACATCGAGTCCAATAGACTTGACGTCTAGATGAATGGCGAATGTCTCTGAGATAAAAGAGTGGGTGGCCCTTGAATCTATCAAGGCCTTCGTGGCGACTCTCTGTTGGAAACTAAATTCCGGCGTTTGACAAAATATGAATTAACTGATACGCGCAATTATGTTCAGCAACTGGACTTAACAACTGAAATCAGCTGATCTAATAAAGAAAACTGATCAATTGGAAACCGATCAGTTGATACATTCAGCCGTATGCTTTTAAGCTAAGCATCCTTCAATTGAACATGTCTCGGGAAAGAACATTCAACCGACAAAGAGACATAGAAGACTGCAACTGAATATGAAATGCCGCACTTCAATCAATACAGCTTAGAACAACGCATTTCGGCTAAAGCAGTTAAGACGCCGCATTACAATAAATGAAGCAAACAATGCCCAAGAAATAATGAAGTGGCAATCAACGGATACAAAAATTCAAATATATCTCAAGTTACGGATGGAAGGAAAGCTTATAAATATGACAAAGAACAGCTAAAAAAAAGAGAAGATCACTCTATTCAAAGCTTGCTGTTACTCTGCCAAAATCTTAGCTCACTCTTACTTGGTTTATTCGTAGCAGTCAAGGCTACAATTTGTGTGGGGACCTAGACGCTAATCATCTTCTTAATCATCTTTGGGATTTAATTATTAATTAAAATAAACAGGGTCTAAAAATTTTTCTTTCTTCTATTTTTTTTTAAAATGCAAGAGCTGAACATAATGGAATTTAACTAATATACATATCAGTATAAAAGTACAATCATGTACAACAAGCATTCAAACTAGACTAAGGTTCAACTACTAGATGTCAAGTGTCAAAACCATATCTACAACAAGTCCGGAATCACCACGCTAACTTGTCCTCTCTCATCGTCTTCTTGACCCTGATCCTGTCGCACATGTTGTCATGCACACATACAAACAAGACAACAACCGGATAACCCCGGTGAGAATAAATCTCAGTATAAACAATGTATACATGCAATTACTGAACTAACATAAAAGCATGGAACATATATCACTGCATGTATCATAATCTGAAACTTGATTTAATATCAAACAGTAACTAAAAACATGGATCGTAATCTACGAAACACAATCTATAAATTCTGTAATTCAACTCCTGACTCGTCATCTCAGACTCGACTCATCTCTCGTCTAATCTAAGGATCCCGGTGAATAAGAACGTAACAAGTCTCCCACCTACTACTACCGTTCGCGGTGGTGGTACGTTCTTATTCCTGAACTTTGGTCTACTCTATATCGAATTATCTGCAATAAGGACAGCTCTGTCTCATAAGCATATCGATACACCAAACGTCCAGTGTCTTGGCATATCTACCAAAGACTAAGCATATTCTGACAATGTGCAATGGGTCAGTGACTATTCTGTCATAATCTAACCCTTCTGTCAGTGACTCTCACTTAATAGCTATCTGCTCTCTACCATATAATTCAATAGAATAACGAAATTATTTAAAAACACAAAGGTATAAAAGAAGCAATACCATACAAGTATGTGGTTTAGGGAAACTCGAGTTAAATCTAACTCAAGTCGATCTCCCAGTTAACATCGATTTATACCTTTCTCTTCTCGATCTGACGAAGTCGAAGTCTCGAATTCAAATCTGTCCATACCCAATCTGGCAATGACAATATCGGATAGCCATATATCACTAGACATTCTCAAATCAATACTGGATATAATCAACACGAAATCAAATTCTATTTCAACGGCATAACTGCACAAGAACGATATACCCAGAAATATCATATCTATTAGATATCAATCCCAACATCTCATAATCAATGATAACACAAATCTAATATCAAATCTCAATCAATCTTGCATATGATTAATATCAATCTACTGAATCGACGGTATAATGGTGTAATCTCGCGATATTGATCAACTCAAACATCAATAATCAATACAAGAACTCATACTCCTCATCATAACACATCTACCATGCTGAAATCTGCATATACCCAACTCAAGACATGTTGAACATAATAATAATAGCATACGATGTTCGTTCTTCGATCCGGTTATGAATAAACGTTGCTTATAATCTCAAGAACATTTAATAATAATCATATCGTAATTTCTCCAAAACTTAAATTCTGAATCATGTTGAAAACTCAAGAAACTTACATCCTTGTGTAGCTTGTAACAAGAGGAACGAGAATCTAAGCTTGGATTGAACTTTGAATGGCTAGTTGTTGCATAACCAACTTTCTAATATCTCTTGGAGTTTGAGGAGGTTTCATCCATGGGGTTTCGGTGGTCTCTCTCTGAAGAATGCAGGAAATGAAGTCAATTATATCTATAGATATAATGCATGGTGAGGAACACGTGTCTTATTTTTCATTCAGCACGTCGCACCGCGGGTGCGCTAGCTTTTGGACCGCGGTGCGCTATCTATACTGATCCACATTCAAAATTTCAGAAGCACGACCGCAGGTGCGCTATGCTCAGTTCTGCGGCTGTGGTCCTGTCTCGGTACATCCACTGCAGGTGCGGTCCTGTTCTTACCGCGGGTGCGCTGCCTCTACTGTACCAACACCCAAAATTTTAGAATGACAACCGTGGGTGCGGTAAGGTTCCTGGCGCGGGTGCGGTGTCTCGTTGTCACAAAACTCAAATTGCAACGTCGCTTCTCTATGTCTGTTCTTCCATTCCCTTATTCATAATACATGATAATTCACAAGTATTGATTAAAATCTCGGGCATTACATTTCTCCCCCTCTTAGATATGAGTTCGTCCTCGAACTCACAGGTAATTAATCAAAGCATGTAAAAGAAGCACTATAATCAAACGTTGAATAAATACTCACGTCATGGAAATAACTTCGGATATCTTTGTCTCATCTCTGATTCTGTTTCCCAATTCGCTTCGTCAGTGTCATGACGACTCCACTGAACTTTCACTAGCGGAATAGTTTTCGTTCTGAAAAATCTTCTTTATACTAACTCTGACTCCAATCTGTAATAATAATTCAAGAAGTATAATATACTAATACACTTGAAATAATTCTGATAAAATCGATCTCGATTGCATACTATACAATATCTGTATATACCAATTAATACTCATAATAAATCAATAGCATCATCAGCTATCAAATCGGTTCAATCCCAAGCAAGTCAATATTCAATCTTTTGTCTCAACCACCAATGGTCATTGTCCGACGTGGCATATTTAATCTATCTATTTTGAGCTGTCTTCATTTTCTTCGGAATCAGCTTCACTTTCTTTGTCATATCTCTGATCATATCAGGTTCCATTTCAGGTACCTCAGAGATATTATTCTCATACAGTGGAAATCTGCAGTTCTCTCTGTACAATCTTCTGAATGAGGCTATCTCAACACTCATCTAGTAGCTATTATTGTACAATAATTCACACAGTGACAACGAATCTTGTCAACTAGTGCTAAAATCAAGCATTACAGTCCATGGATATTCTCTAGAGTCTTGGATAGTTCACTCCGACTATCCGTCAATCTGTAGATAATATAAGAAAGAGCTTGTCGTATACTATGCCAAAACTACGAAATTAACCAAAAATTATGGTCTAAGATAATCAACTTTGGCACTCTGTGCATCCTGACTACTTTTCAGACATACATCTCAGTCATCTGGTCATGGTTGTATGTCAACTTGTACAGAATAATATATGCAGATTTGATCAATCTGTCAATCACAACCACATCGTATCACCATTTTAAAAAGATCTCAGTAATTTCGTCACACATTCATATACCTGTATCCCCATTTCTATTTAGGAATAGTCGAACTCTGTAATAAATCTTCTGGTTTCTATCTTTCTGTCTCCATTCGTCGGTACTTCAGAACTTTCAGTACAACTCTGTCACAACTGATCTCATCTGTTTATCTAAAATCTGTCTTTTCGAATTATCATACATCTGTTTGCCCTCAAGACGAATACTGAAACGACTATTGTGCACTTCTGACAATATCTACTATTTTAAATCTAACATATTCGGCACAATAAGACGATTATTCTCATACAATATATTGTTACATACCTTTTATTCTGATCGATACTTTGTTCGAATTATCAACGAAATCCAGTTCTGAACATTCTGATCAATTTCTGAACTGCTTTAATTATCGAAATCAGCTCCGATTCAGCTTGTACCATATAAAGTCTCAATGGTATACAATCTGTATTAAATACGGATCTAGAAGATAACAATTCTCAAGCAGATTTTATATAACAGTCGTACAAAATAGCTTGCTAAACTCATGCATCTTTGAATTTTTGACATCGATATCATTCTCAATCAACTGATCACAACCACTATTTTCGAATATCATATACCCCGAATATAATCTATCTCAGTCAAGATTCACAGCTCAACACTTTATGTATACAACATTTCAGTTCTCTGAATATTCAATACAAAATTTCAAATATTCGGTTCAGTCAGTCATATACTTCGAATATACCAGAGTATTATTGATAGAACAAGCATAAAATCATCAGAATCCTTCTAACCATAAGGTTCCCCACTCATAAATATAACTGAAGCATGCTAAAGAGAAATACTAAATCAGATGTACTCTCGGCCAGTACTTGTCTAACTGATCTTTCAATTCTTTTCATTCAATCAGTGTTATTCTGTACGGAGTTCAAAAAATAGGAACAGTCCTGGTATCGAGTCAAGACTGAAATCAATCTTCCTGACAGAAGGCAAACCCGGCATCTCATTTAGAAAGACTGTAACAACTATCCTGCTACTGGCAAATCAATCAATGATACTCACAATTTCAATAAATCAACTGAATACATAGGGAATCCTTCTGTTTCTTTCGATAATCATCGAATCATATATAATATGGATATCAAAGGAATTCTAGATCTAGAATCCTTATCGTACAGTATTCATTCTTCGGCCATTTCAGGTCCGAATCTTACTATCTCCCGGAAGGAGTCTACGATAATTTTGTACTTGGTCAACATATCTATAGCAATAAAAGAATCAAAATCGAGCAACCCAAGTATTATATCATCTAACTCAATCTCACTATCGGTAACACTGTAGCATACACTATCTAACAGATGTTACTGATACAAAACCTCTCCTCAAGCATGAAGAGATAATTACTACATCAAATAATGACTCAATAGACAAAGCATTTATCAATACAATTCATTCAGAAATCATATATAGGATGTACGAGCATCTCTCAATACATACGTACAATAATTACAAAAGAGCAGTTACCTGTCACTATCTCATCAAGTGCATCCTAGGGTCTGTCCCTCAGTCCCCATAACCACTCTGGTTCTTTTTTGCTCCTGGTTGGGACTGGAATCTTCAGAAACCTCTCTGTGGACATACTCTAGAAAAATGTCCTGGCTGTCGGCAGATACGGCAACTACCACTTACTCCTTGGCATTGCTCTGTAGGATGTCTCCCTCCACAAGTTCTGCAATAGACCCCGGTATAACACGGGCTAGAACCACTGGAGCTAGATGAACCGCTCCCTAGCTTCTTGAACTGCTTCTTTCTAGCTTGCAACTGTTCTTTCTTTCCACCACTGCTGCTGCAATCTCGACTCTGGGAGGCAGTTGCTGTGAACTCGGTGTTGGAAGAACATACGAAGCTTCCTTTTGTCTCATCAGAACTGCTTCTGCTCTTTTAGCTCTATTCAGTGCAGCCGCAAAGTTATTCGGTCGTTCCACATTTACCAATGTACGTATCTCCGGATTCAATCCCTGAATGAACTGATCAACTACAGCTTCTTCATTCCTAGCCACGTGAGGAGCAAAACGTAGCAAGGTAAAGAACTAGGCCAAATACTCATCAACTAGTCAACTGACCCTGTCTCAGATTTGCAAACTCTACACATTTGTCCTGTCTGTATGATACGAGGAAAAATCTTTGATAGAATTCAGTTTTGAAGATTTTCCACGTAATTATTGTATTACGTTGTTCTAAAGTTTCCTTGGTTACCAGCCACCAACTCCTTGCCATCTCATGTAATTGGTGCCCAATCAGTTTAGCTCTATACTCATCTGTGTAATCAAGAAATTAAAATAGAATTTCTATGTCATCTAGCCAATTCTCACAATCAACTGGCGTTTCAGTACCCTTCAGAATCGGCGGTTGAAACGACTGAAACCTCTTCAACTGTGTTTCCATCATAGTTTCTGACACATCCATCTGATTAATCAAAGTACTACCTCGTTCTGGAATTCTTCGAGGAGGTATATCTGATGATCACAAGAGTTATCAATCACATGAGACAAGCCTGTCTCAGTCCCTTTCTGATCAGCTTACCTCTGATCAAAAATCGGTTCTGATTCATTCTTAAATAATACACATTACCAAATTAACTCAGATATTCAGGTAACATATATTTTAAAAAACATTAAAACATACTGCAATATTAGCATATACAATGTAATTCAACATCATAATAAATCACATGCTATCGCAAAACAGGAAAGAAAATTCAATCTACCCCGCTCATTCTATCTTCTATTTCAATCTAAAAGATCTATTGCTCTGATACCACCTGTTGTGGGGACCCGGACGCTAATCATCTTTGGGATTTAATTATTAATTAAAATAAACAGGGTCTAAAAATTTTTCTTTCTTCTTTTTTTTTTTTAAATTCAAGAGCGGAACGTAATGAAATTTAACTAATATACATATCAGTATAAAAGTACAATCATGTACAACAAGCATTCAAACTAGACTAAGGTTCAACTAATAGATGTCAAGTGTCAAAACCATATCTACAACAAGTCCGGAATCACCACGCTAACTTGTCCTCTCTCATCGTCTTCTTGACCCTGATCATGTCCCACCTGTTGTCAAGCACACATACAAAAAAGACAGCAGCCGAATAACCCCGGTGAGAATAAATCCCAGTATAAACAATGCATACATGCAATTACTGAACTAACATAAAAGCATGGAACATATATCACTGCATGTATCATAATCTTAAACTTGATTTAATATCAAACAGTAAATAAAAACATGGATCGTAATCTACGAAACACAATCTATAAATTCCGTAATTCAACTCCTGACTCGTCATCTCAGACTCGACTCATCTTTCTTCTAATCTAGGGATCCCGGTGAACAAGAACGTAACAAGTCTCCCACCTACTACTACCGTATGCAGTGGTGGTACGTTCTTATTTCTGAACTTTGGTCTACTCTATATCGAATTATCTGCAATAAGGACAGCTCTGTCTCATAAGCATATCGATACACCAAACGTCCAGTGTCTTGGCATATCTGCCAAAGACTAAGCATATTCTGACAATGTGCAATGGGTCAGTGACTATTCTGTCATAATCTAACCCTTCTGTCAGTGACTCTCACTTAATAGCTATCTGCTCTCTACCATATAATTCAATAGAATAACGAAATTATTTAAAAACACAAAGGTATAAAAGAAGCAATACCATACAAGTATGTGGTTTAGGGAAACTCGAGTTAAATCTAACTCAAGTCGATCTCCCAGTTAACATCGATTTATACCTTTCTCTTCTCGATCTGACGAAGTCGAAGTCTCGAATTCAAATCTGTCCATACCCAATCTGGCAATGACAATATCGGATAGCCATATATCACTAGACATTCTCAAATCAATACTGGATATAATCAGAACGAAATCAAATTCTATTTCAACGGCATAACTGCACAAGAACGATATACCCAGAAATATCATATCTATCAGATATCAATCCCAACATCTCATAATCAATGATAACACAAATCTAATATCAAATCTCAATCAATCCTGCATCTGATTAATATCAATCTACTGATTCGATGGTATAATGGCGTAATCTCGCGATATCGATCAACTCAAACATCAATAATCAATACAATAACTCATACTCCTCATCATAACACATCTACCATGCTGAAATCTGCATATACCCAAATCAAGACATGCTGAACATAATAATAATAGCATACGATGTTCGTTCTTCGATCCGATTATGAATAAACGTTGCTTATAATCTCAAGAACATTTAATAATAATCATATCATAATTTCTCCAACACTTAAATTCTGAATCATGTTGAAAACTAAAGAAACTTACATCCTTGTGTATCTTGTAACAAGAGGAACGAGAATCTAAGCTCGGATTGAACTTTGAATGGCTAGTTGTTGCATAACCAACTTTCTAATATCTCTTGGAGTTTGAGGAGGTTTCATCCATGGGGTTTCGGTGGTCTCTCTCTGAAGAATGCAAGAAATGAAGACAATTATATCTATAGATATCTTGCATGGTGAGGAACACGTGTCTTATTTTTCATTCAACACATCGCACCGCGGGTGCGCTAGCTTTTGGACCGCGGGTGCGCTATCTATACTGATCCACATTCAAAATTTCAGAAGCACGACCGCAGGTGCGCTATGCTCTGTTCCGCGGCTGCGGTCCTGTCTCGGTACATCCACCGCAGGTGCGGTCCTGTTCTTACCGCGGGTGCGCTGCCTCTACTGTACCAACACCCAAAATTTCAGAATGACAACCGCGGGTGCGGTAAGGTTCCTGTTGCGGGTGCGGTGTCTCGTTGTCACAAAACTCAAATTGCAACGTTGCTTCTCTATGTCTGTTCTTCCATTCCCTTATTCATAATACATGATAATTCACAAGTATTGATTAAAATCTCGGGCATTACGATTTGAGCTCACTAGCACTTTGTAATAATCGTTAAATTCGATAGTGCTAAGATCAGTTACGCACTGAGAACATTTTGTAATACTAAGAGTTTCAGCTTTTGGCAGTGATAAGTCCAAACTGAAGTGGGTTAGTACAAATCTTGTATTCGATCAAAGTCTTTTAGTGGAAATCCTATCTTTGAGATAGAAGGGGTGACGTTGGAGTAATTGAAATCTCCGAACATCTAGAAACAATCCTTGTGTATTTTATTTCAGTTTTGTATTCTATCTTTCAATCAGTTACTTTCCGCAACTACTTTAGATTAACTGATTTTCATTGACCAGCAAGATTCCGAGAATCAGTTTGTCACCAAACTGAACTCAAAATTCGAAAAGATCAGTTTTAATTGTTAGTGTTTATTCAACCCCCCTTCCAAACACTCTTGATACGTTAATCGATCCTATCAAGTGGTATCAGAGCGGTTGAATCTTGTTCTTGAATAATTTTGATCTATAAACTTGCTAGCATGACTTCATTCAACAAAATTCATATGCTCTGCAGAGAAGAATTTGATGATTGGAAAATCAGAATGCAGGCTCATTTAGCTGCACAAGATGATGACATGTGGTATGTCATAACTGATGGATCCATGAAGATTCTAAAAACAAATACAGCAGTTGCCATAACAGAAGGGGCATCACAAAGAATAGAAAAGCCCAGAGATGAATGGACAAATAAACATAAAAGAAAATCAAATCTTGATAATGTGGCTAACGACATTCTGTACAAAACGCTGGACAAAGTAACCTTCAGCAAAATAAAGATGTGTAAGTCAGCCAAAGAAATTTGGAAAAGCTGATCCAGCTGTGTGAAGGAAATGATCAAGCCAAAGAAAATAAACTTTCTGTTGATGTTCAAAAGTTTGATAACATCAAAATGAAAGAAGGAGAATCAATGCACGAGTATGATGAAAGAGTAAGCAGTATCATCAATGAGTTAAATGCACTTGGAAAAGTGCATACCAACAAAGAGATTGCACTGAAGGTAATGAGAGGTCTTCCCAAGGAATGGGATGTCAAGACCATGGCAATGAGGGAGTCCAAAGATCTGAACCAAATTGAACTTCATGATCTGTTTGCTAATTTAAAGGCTTATGAATTTGAGCTGCAGACCAGAGAAGGAGAACCATCTACCCTTGCAGCCACAACTGCTCTAGCTGCTATCAGAACAGAACCAATCAATTTAGTCGAGAAATCTGCTGATCAGTTGAGCAGTGATGCTATGTCATTGTTCATCAAAAATTTTGGAAGGTTCATGAGAAAGAATCAAGGAAACTTCCAGAAGCCATACCAAAGGAACAGCTCCAAAGATGAATCAAATGCATGCTACAACTGTGACAAATCAGGTCACTTTATTGCTGATTGTCCTAAACCCAAGAAGGACAGTCAAGGCTCAACTGATAGAAGAAAAAAATCATATGAAGACAAAAGAAGACCCAAAGAAGATAAGAAGTCCTTCAGAAAGAAACTTGAGGTACTCTTAGCTGAAGAAAACAAATCTAAATGGGCAGAAACTGCCAGTGAGGAGTCAGAAACAGAAAGCTCATGCAGCTCTAGTGGTGATGAGGAAGTCAAGTGCTTGATGGCTAATGATGCAGAAGAAAAATCGTCTAGCCAACAGGTATTTGATTTCAGCTCAACTGATTTCACACGAGAAGAACTCATTCTAACACTACATGACATGGTAAATGAGTATCAAAAGCTTGCATCATCATTTGAAAAAATCAAAGCAAAGCAAACTGATCCCACAGACAATAAAACCAAAACTGATGAATCAGTTGATGGGTTGAGTCTAAAAAGGGAAATTGCTGAGTTAAAAGCAAAGAGAAACAAAAATCAATCATTAATCTAGAAGTTGATTCTTGAAAACTCAAAACAGACTGAGCTCATTCAGTCTTGGAACAAGTCATCTACTGCACAGAATGAGATGCAGAATTCACAAAAATCATTTTCTGATAAAACATGTTTAGGGTTCAACACTCAAGGAGAAATGTATCCAAATGATACTCAACCAAAGCTAAAAACAGACAAAGGAAAATACATTCACTTTGTCAAAACAACAGTGGTACAAGAACAAATTGATCCCAGTAAACTGATTGAGCAACCTACTGAGAATATGAACAAGGCTAGAAGATATGAGATTGGTTATAATCAAAAATTCTCAACTGATTCACAAAGTCAGTCATCAAAGAGGTTTCACAAGAACTATTCGAATAGCTATTTCAATTACTATAACTGCAAGCCAGTTCAGAAGAGATATAGACTGAACAATCAGTTGAATAAAGCTAAAACACATATTGTATCATCTGTACACTACACACCAAGCACACAAAAGCCGAGAAAAACCATTTGGAATACAGCTACTGGAAAGTCTGTTAGACTAATCCAAGTGTGGGTTCCTAAGGGACTAATCAGTTCAGGACCCAAATAGATATGGGTACCAAGTTATATTATGTGTGTGATTGCAGGTAACAGGTACAAACAAGAACTCAATATGATATTTGGACAGTGGATATACGCGACATATGACAGGAGATGCAAGTGCGTTATCTCAACTAATCAAATACAGTGGTCCAAATATCAATTTCGGGGACAATTCCAAAGGTAGAACTGTGGGTAAGGGTAAGCTTATCCATGGTAACTTTAATTTTAAAGATGTTCTATTAGTAGAAAACCTGAAGTATAACTTGATTAGCATCAGTCAGTTATGCGACAGTGGATTCTCAGTACAATTTGACAAAAACTCATGTTCAGTCAAAACTTCAACTAATGAAATCATACTAACTGGCAAACGTTGTGGAAACACATATAAAGTCAGTTGGAATGATCAAACTTATTCACTAGTTTGTGTTATTGCTTCCAAATCGTCTAAAAACTGGTTGTGGCATAAGAGACTAAATCATTTAAACTTTAAAACCATTGCCTATCTGAGTAAACATGAACTTGTAACTGGTATGCCCAAAATAGACTTTTCAAAGAAAAACTTTGCTCAGCATGTCAGTATGGTAAACAAGTACGATCCTCTTTCAAAAACAAAGGCTGTAAATCTTCATCCCGATGCTTAGAACTGTTGCACATGGATCTCTTTGGTCCTATACCAGTCATGAGCTTAGAAGGAATGAATTACACCTTGGTAGTCATAGATGATTTTTCAAGATTTATTTGGGTTATTTTTCTCAAATCTAAAGACCATACTGCTTCGCAACTAATAAAGCTCTTCAAAAGACTTTTAAATGAAAAATCAATTGGAATTGATCGAATCAGATATGATCGAAGAACTGAATTCATCAATCAAACTCTTTCAAATTTCCTAGAAAATGCTGGAATTAAGCATGAGCTCTCAGCAGCCAGAACTCCTCAGCAAAATGGTGTAGCTGAAAGGAGAAATCAGACCCTTAAAGAAGCTGCTAGAACGATGCTTGCTGATTCTGGTATTTCTCAAAGATTTTGGGCAGAGGCAGTAAACACCGCGTGTTCCACTCAGAACAGATCAATGATTAATAAAAATCATATGAAAACACCATATGAGATCTAGCATGAAAGAAAAAGTATAATTACCTATTTCAAAATATTCGGCTGCAGATGTTTTATTCTTGATAATGGTAAAAATAATTTAAAAGTGTTTGATGCTAAATCTGCAGAATGAATATTTCTTGGATACTCATCAGTTAATATAGCTTATAGAGTCTTCAACAAGAAAACACTAAATGTTGAAGAATCTGCTCATGTTGATTTCGATGAAACTGAACTAACTGATAAGCCAACTGATCAAGTTGAGCTAGTTGATCGATTTACAGATATCAGTTTGGAAGATGATGACAAAAATGAAAGTCATGGCAATCAAAACATGCTTCAAACACCTGAACCAGAAGTACTGGACCAATCAGATGTGCAGGAAGTCGTTACTGATGATCAGTTGATAGAGCATAATGATAACATTCAAATACAAGTTGACGAAGCACCAATTGAGACTAAAAACTGTGTTCAGTTTCCAACTGAAGAAATTGCTGATACAACAAATACTGAGTACAGATGGAGAAAATCACATCCACCTAAACTGGTAATAGGAAATCTATCTGATCCAGTAAGAACTCGCAATCAAATGCTAAATTTATTTATCTATTCAGCTTTTGTTTCACAACTAGAACCGAAGAAAACTGATGAAGCTCTTGCTGATCCTAACTGGGTAAATGCAATGCAAGAAGAGCTAAATCAGTTCACTTATAACAATGTCTGGAACTTAGTTCCAAGACAAATTTCAAAAACTATTATAGGTACAAAATGGGTATACAGAAATAAACTGAACGAGGATGGTTCAGTTGGACGCAACAAAGCAAGATTAGTGGCACAAGGATATAGGCAAGAAGAAGGAATTGACTATGATGAGACGTATGCTCCAGTTGCAAGACTGGAAGCAATCAGAATTTTTCTTGCTTATGCATCACACAAGAACTTCAAGGTCTATCAGATGGATGTAAAGAGTGCATTCCTGAATGGTCAACTACAAGACGAATTATATGTTGAACAACCCCCAGGTTTTGTAAATCACAACTTTCCTGATCATGTATATCATTTGAACAAAGCCTTATATGGTCTTAAACGAGCTCCCAGAGCTTGGTACAAAACTCGTTCAAAATTTCTAACTGATCATGAATTTTATGTTGGATCAGTTGATAAGACCTTGTTCAAATTTGCTAAGAATGATCACATTTTATTAGTTCAAATTTATGTTGATGATATCATATTTGGGTCAACTAATCCCAAATTATGCGAAAAGTTTGCTAAGCTAATGCAGGATAAGTTTGAAATGAGCATGATGGGTGAACTGACATTCTTTCTTGGACTGCAAGTGAAGCAACTGGAGACTGGTATATTCATCAGTCAAACTAAATATACAAAGGAGCTGCTGAAGAAATTTGGCATAGAATCATGTTCACCTGCAAATACTCCCATGAGCTCATCAGTAAAATTGGACAATGATCAAGGGGGAATATCAGTTGAGGCGACATTATATCGAGGTTTAATAGGTTCATTGTTGTACTTAACTGCCATTCGTCCTGATATTGTATTTGCTGTCTGTATGTGTGCTAAATTTCAAGCAAATCCTAAGCAATCACATTTCTCAGCTGCTAAAAGAATTTTGAAATATCTTAAGGGTACACAAAATGTTGGGTTATGGTATTCTAAAGACTCTACTTTCAATTTAGTTGGATATTCAGATGCAGATTATGCAGGATGTAAGCTGGATCGTAAAAGTACAAGTGGATCTTGTCAGTTTATAGGAGACAGACTGATCTCTTGGTTCAGCAAAAAGCAGACATCCATAGCTATCTCAACAACTGAAGAAGAATACCTTGCTGCTGGTAGTTGTTGTGCACAACTGATCTGGATCCAGCAACAACTGAGAGATTATTGAGTAATTACAAATAAATCGCCCATATTTTGTGACAATACGAGCACAATTCCCATCACCTATAATCCAGTTCTTCACTCAAGGACCAAGCATATAGATGTCAGGCACCACTTCATTAGAGATCATGCTTTGAAGAAGAACATTAGATTGGAGTATATTTCAACTGAGCAACAAGCAGCTGACATTTTCACCAAACCATTACCCGAGACTAAGTTTTCTTACTTTCGCAATATTCTTGGTTTAATTGATTTGTCTTAAAATTATTATTGATATTGTTTTACTAATAAAATTCTTTGCAGAAAATAAGAACACACCAACAGATTGGAAATGATACTTTATTAAGAATAAAATCGATTCCATCTTACAGAAGATAACCAACTGAATCTTGCCATTCTGTAATCCAATTATTCAACTCATAAATTCGGATTCTAGAAAATGATTCAGTTGTAGAAATCTTCTCAATCACATGCTATTCCTTCCATAGCATTGCTTGTAACAGAACATTGTCATCAACCAGTTCTGTAACATGCCTGACTTCAAAACGATCAATGTATTTTCTTGCTGTTGCTGCTTGAGCACGGAAAGGAGCAGCACCACTACTACTTATCCTCTGCAAATCATGAATTTTGAACCATGTTGACATCACTTTCGTCAAGACATATTCCTCCATCGTTTTCTTCAACTCTTCTAAATAAGGACTTAATTGTTCAGTAACTTGAATATGCGTACTGCTGCATGCATCAGAATTACTTGAATCCGACATATTGAACTGTTATTGTCTCACATTTTATCTCTCTCGTCTTATTTATAGACAGATGACAATAAATGTTGAAGAAACCAAAGAGTCTCAAGTCAACCGAAGCGTTTTTCTCATTTACCCAAGCTTCTTATTTATCAGTTGTTCATTATCAACTGATATCAGTTTCTCATTTATTACTTAATGCTTAACTGATTTCAGTTCATAGTCAGCTTATATAAGTTAGTCTTTCATCAGTTCATCTGTTTAAGTTCGCAATTCATATATAATAACTGATGAAATTTATCATTTGCAGGAAAGAGAAAAACAAAATTAAGCTCATATAAATAATTCATTCAACCATAAACGTTTGCATGGATTACATCATCATATTTTTCCTCTACAACAATTATCCACATTTTTAACCAAGTGGATAAAGGTGCGGTAGATGTCTTGACAAAGCTCTGAGAAACAGCTATGTGCTTAAGGATTTTCAGTTCCTTTCGAAGCATTAGCTGATAGATATGACCATCCTTAAAGATATCCACTTACAAAACTATGTTCAAGTGCTCCCGTACTCTTTTCAAATCTGCCACCAGTTCGGGAGTGGTAGCCTCTCCAGTATTATACAGGAACTCAAGCTTCTGTAACTTTTCCCAGTAGTGAAGACTCTTATAGAAGACTTCATCTTCTATAACAGCCTTCCTGGTGTCCAGAGCAAACGGTGAAGCACTCGAGCTACTCGTATCTGCCATTCTTTTTGTCTTGAATATTTTCACCAATATGACTGAAACTAACCGTGTTACTTCTATTTATAGCCGAAAATCATGGAAGCTGAAGGGCCGTCAACGTTTCAGCAAACGATAATCTTTCTGACCTTTAAATTTATTTTTATATCGTCACTTTAATTATTCTATGCACCGATTAAGGGGGAATATCAGTTTTTAAGAGGTTAACTGAGAAGACAAATGTTAGTAAACTCTCAACTGAAAGGACACAGTCTTACAACTTATCGTTCAGTTAGGTTTCCTTACTCTCAGCAATGGCAAATCAGATCCCTGCTCATATATTGAATGCTATGGCTATCAACTTTCAATCAGCTTTATCAGTCGAAGAAGTCGATGTGAAAAATGTATTTCTGAAACTTGAATCTGCTGGGCTGAGGATATTCTTGGGGCAATAGTTGCAGGAGATTTACCCAAAAGAACTCCAGGACCTCTACTCAAATGGATATATCAGCTCTGATGGAAGCATCATTTTCACTATTAATGGTCAGTTGGTGACCATTTGTGAAGATTCTTTCGGAGAAATCTTTTCATTACCTTCTGATGGACTGGTACACCTTGCTGATGTTAAAGCATCAGATATTGAAGAAATGCAAACTACACTCTCTGCTGATGGACGGAAAATCAAAGTTTCCGATACTAAGAAGGAACTGAAGCATGGGGTTCAGTTGCTGGCTGATATCGTAGCCAAAGGGCTATTGGCTAAGGCAGGATCGTATGCCGCCCTGAGTTTGGAAAAGTTTCATGCTATTACGGTTATTATGGCTGGAATAAAATTCAACTGGAAGCAATTTATTTTCAGTATCTTGAAGAATATGTTTTCCTCCACCAAGCAATCCAAAAGATTTGCAGTGCCGCTGAGCTATTTGATGAAACTCAAAGGGTTGGTGGCTGATGATTCGGAGCGATTATCTAAATTCAAAATTTTCAATGGGAAGAATGTTCTGCCACCCAAGACTAAATTAGATATCTCTCCTGATCAGTTCGTGAAGATCAAAAAGGAGATTGGAAAGCAACAGGCTGCTCCAAAATCAGTTAAAGAGACCAAGACATTGGCTCAACTGAAGATAGTTAAAAGAAAACTGATTATCAGTGAATCCGATTCCGAGAAGACGCCCTCTCCAAAAGTTGCCAAGAACCAAGAACACAAAGGACAAAATTACTAGCCACAGTAGAATCTATTCCTACTGAAAGGCTGAACTCTTCGGATGCCCAACAGCCTATCAAAGCAGTTCCTCTGAAGATCATCCCACCAGAAATCTCAGCTGGTGCAACAAAGGAAACAGTTAGGATCAAAGCTCCTCTAATCCATATCAATCGTCCTGCTGTTCTAGCACCTGCCAGACCCAAAGGTATAAATTATAGAACTGGTGGATACTACTCGTACTGGATTGGAAATTCCACACATCCTCAGTACTGAAAAAGGAAAGGGCAAATTGATTGAAGAGCTCAGGCCATCCAATCCCATTCAAACTCATATTGACCTTGTTTGGGAACAGGTTAATAATTTTGCAGCATCAAAACTTCAATCCTATGATGCCTGGACCGCTTAGAGAACTCAGATTTTTGCTAAGCAGCTAAAAAAGAAATTCAGCTGAACAAGTTTATCAAACTGGAAGCAATTGTCCTCAAGATGGTCAAAGCTGCCACAATTGTTCAGGCTTTGGAGAGGAAAACCTATTTTTTTGACCAAATTCGAGCTAAGAAGCTATCTCAACTGCTTGAGAAATTGAAGGCAAACTACATTCCCACCAATCCAACTGCTTATATTAATCGAGTTGTGATCACTCAGCTAGATACAGATCTTACTAGCTTGCAAGCTCAGATAAAAGTGTGGGAAATGGATCAGGAGTTAGTTTTTCCTGAGGAAGCCTCTGAAGAAGAAGAAGAAGAACCCTCCTCTCAGCAGAAAGAGCCACCCTCAGAACAAACTATTGTTACAACTGAAGAAACAGTTCAGGATGTGCCACAGTCATCTGCTGTAGAACATAAGCTGTACTCTGAAGCCGAGTTGAATTTTGCCAACATTGATGAAATTATTCAAGCAGTGGTGACAGAATCTATTATTAATGAACCTTTATCAGTTGATCACTCCGCTGATCAAGCAGCTGAAGAGAATACCATCTTAACTGAAGAGCCAGTTAAGGCCGCCATTTCTGAACCAAATGATCCAAGAATGATGTCTGCTCAATCACAAGATCACCAAATTGCTAAGAATCTGGAGGCTCATGTTGCCTACTTCTGACAATCCTCCAACTAAAGAGTCAGCTCGAATCTAAGATGACTATCAAGCAGAAGCATCAGTTCATGACTCACTAGCTGAAGATCCTGCAAACTCTCACATTCAGCAGGAAAGCTCAAATGCTGAACAACATCAGTCTTCACCTCATCTGGTCCAAGTGGCAGTAACTGAAACAGATGTTCCAAAACCGAATATTGCTGAAACAATGATATCTGAAAGAACCATGGTGGTTTTTGATCAAATCTCACAGGAAGCTGGAGCGTCGGATCAGCCAAATCTTAACTCCGCCAAAGATCTTGATTTTGTTCTTGCAGAAATTCAGGAAATTCAGCATGATATACATAGAGTGATTAATGATCTGTACAAGATTCAGCATACTCAATTAGAACATTCTCTGAAGCTAGAACATTCTGAGGCATTCAACTCAGAGAAACTGAGAGCAATTCAAGAAGCCTTAAACTCTCTGTTTCAATCAATGAAAGCAATTAAGAAGAACAAAGGTTTGGCTGAGAGTCTCTCCATCACTCAAGACGTTATCAGCAAACGAGTTGAAAATCTAGAGACGCTTGTAACAAGAAAAATAGACTCGTTGCAAAAAACAATGCTCTCTGTTGTCTCTAGCATATCCACTACTATCAATGTTTTATCAACAGATGTTCGGAAATTCTCATTGAAGATGGAGTTGTTTGACAAAAAGGGGGAAGAGATCAAAGAGATTCTAGAACAACAAAAGAAATCTTCTCGTTGAAGAAAAATCCTTGTGTATTTTATTTTTGTATTCTATCTTTCAGTCAGTTACTTTCCGCAACTACTTTAGTTTAACTGATTGTCATTGACCAGCAAGATTCCGAGAATCAGTTTGTCACCAAACTGAACTCAAAATTCGAAAAGATCAGTTTTAATTGTGAGTGTTTATTCAACCCCCCTTCTAAACACTCTTGATACGTTAATCGATCCTATCACTCCCTTTATGAAAATATTTCCCGAGAGACGTTAGCACAACACACAAAACTTATATCCCAAAAATTCTGATCTTAACCTCATGCATAGTAGAAAAATCTCTACATCAAGTCACCAAAAATGCTAACTAGCACACTAATAATCACAAATAAAAATTCGGAACATGCATAGAAAGGTAATACATTGCTGAATTAAATAAGTTATCAGTCAACAGGGTCGTGTCTGGGTTCGCCTCCTCTGCCTTCATGGCGAACACTCTCCCCTGGGTCGGCTGCCTCCACTGTGGGCAGTCTCTCAGCATATGGTCACTGGCTCCGCATTTTAAGCATTTTCCCGATCGCCACAAACACTGTCCCGGATGCTGGCGGTTGAACTTCGGGCACACCGGGTGCTCTCCAGGCCTCTGAGGATCCTTCTGCTGAGGGATAGGACCCTTGCCTTTCGGCGGTCCCTGAAATGGCCTCTTCCTCTGTTGTCCCTGGAAAGGCCTCTTGAACTAGGGTCGCTGTTGATGCTGCTGCTGAGGTGCTTGATAGGGCCTCTTGCCCTGTCTATCAAACTCTATGTCCATCTGGTCCTGCTCTGCCTCCAAGGCTCTAGACACGGCAAAGGCATATGTGGTAGGACCAACAACTCTCACATCATGGCGCAAGATCGGTCGCAAACCATCCATAAAATGCCTCAGCTTCTCTTGAGTATCATTTGCAACTAGGGGCACAAAGTGGCACCCCCTCTCAAACTTCCTGACAAAGTCTGCAATGCTACTGTCTCCCTATAGCAGCGTCATGAACTCCCTGGTCAGTCTGGATCGTAATTCCTCACTGAAGTACTTAGAGTAGAAGACCTCTTTAAAGCCATCCCAAGTCAGTGTTTGCAGGTTCTATGACATAGATGCACTCTCCCACCACAATCTGGCGTCTCCTGTCAGAAGGAATGTGACACACCTAACCTTGTCTGCATCCTGTAGCTCCATGAATGTAAAAATTACCTCGATGGACTTAATCCATCCTTCAGATCCATCCTCTTAAACCTCTCGTAGACTGCCTCTGGTCTGGGCCTCGCCCATGTGTATACTGTAGTCTAGTTCCCTGAAAACTGTGCGAAGAACCAAGTCATTCCTGCAAGCATCTGAGCCTACATATCTGGGGGTTGACGAGGAGGAGTGGCCCTCTCCTAAATCTTCAAATTTCCATTAAAATAAACTGTTCATCCAAAATATTTGCAATAAAATATCACAATTCAGGTTTGCTAAAAATACTTGTTCAAACAAACGTGAAGAAATTTCGTAACAATCAGAGTATTAAAATCGTCATGCTTAAAATCTTAAAACATTGGCGGTCCTCGGGTTTAGCCTCCTGGGCAGTCCAAGCCGGCTCATTGGTCCCGACTCCTTGTCTCCTCATACTCGTCCTCACTTGCATCGATCAAGTCTAGTGAGTCTAAAGACTCAACACGTATAAACTAGATATAACAAGTAATACGGAAAAAAACCACATGCATCTTAAAGTAGAGCGTAAATACTACGAAACTTGAACGTAATAACATAAACTTAGACGTGCCATCATCATAAAACTTTTAATAAACATACTTGCATCATACATACTTGAACATGCATAACTTTATTTCGCGTAGAGATATTTTTCAAAGCAAGTGACCCATACATAAATGTGTCTGATCAGACTAAACCACTGTACTAGGCTGGCAGGGAAAATCTACTACCACATACATGAGATCCCCGGTCATGCTTTACCGGGTGGATTGGTCCCTGGTCATGCTTTACGCTTTTCAATCCTGATCTAAACCCGGTCATGCTTTACCGTGGTGGAGAGGTCCTCGGCCATGTTCACCGACTTCCGAACCCGTTCATAATTGGTGACAAGACATTTAGCATAAATCAAAACATAAAATATTTACTTTGCATGTCGAACATACTTACATGGCGTTGAGGGATTCGTTTGATCTCGCTTGGGGCCACTGCTGCACATACTAACACATTATCAAGTGTTTAGCTTTCATAACTTAGACGTACCACTCGTACTCGATCCCGAAATAAATAAGCGCCTTATGACGTTCTAGAGCACTCGGGACTTGATCTCGTTTAATCATACTAACCAATGACATCAAAACCCAAAACAAACTCTAAAATGATGCGTGAACATTTCCAAAACAATAAAAGATATGGACTCACTATTGGAACCTAAAGCTAAATGAAAGCAAAATCTCCCTGCAGCTGGCCCCGCGCTCGGGCGGTAATATCATACCGCTCGAGCGCCAGGTCTTCTGGCCACGGACAGAAAGGGTGGCGCTCGGGCGGTAAGAAGTTACCGCTCAGGAGCCGAGTGCACCGGACTTCGCGATTGGAAGCTTAATACTCCTAAATAAATCATACGAATCGTGAGCCAACACATAGAGACTCATCCTAGGATTCTATGACACTGATTCGACTCCATAAAAATGCTCCAAACGTCCCCAAAGAAAACAACGCACCACACGCAAAGCAATGAGACTCATAAACTCAAATTTTTGACACCAAATGCTTCCTACGACTTCTAATACAACAAAGGTATATTGACAAAAAACAACGTATCAAAACTCATCCCAACAACATACGTACAATACTTAAACGCAGCAGTGATCACCCGTCAGTTCCCAACGAAGCGTGCAATAATAAAACTTCAAGAACACGTCAAGAACACATTTTCAAAAAATTGCAGTTTGAGCAGTCCCACAAAAATGATCATAACTCACTCGTTTTTTTATCTAAAAATTTCGAATTTACTGACAAAACGAAGGTATCAAAAAGTGCTACGTTTTTTATGTTGAAAGTTTTTCTAAAATCTCGACCGAAAATTTACAGTACTTGAAATGACAGCAGACACATTTTTAGATCTAAAAAATCAAAAAATCATTTCAAACGTTTTTGCTCAAACCTTTTCACAACATACATGGATTTTCACGCATAATAAACATCACAACACATAATATGACAAGATCGATGCAAAAAAAAATTATATACATGCCTTTGATCTTTAAAAATTCTGAAATGACGATACCGAAGCGGGGAAGGTGCGAGGGTTGATCCGAAATGATTTGTGGCTCGATTTCTTGCAACAAAATCAACGTGAATTACTGGGAATTTTCAGAGAATGGGGCGGCTGCTTCTAGTTCTTAGAACACTAGGCTTTTGCTCTCAAAAATATGAAATGAAAGAGTGTGTGTAGGTGAAACGTGTGTGTGTGTATGGGTGTGTGCTTGTGTTTTCTAATAATTAGGGAAATAAATTGCATAATTACACAATTAAAATTCTAATTAAAAATGCTAATTAAAATACTAACCCACAATTAACTTTACTAACAATCCCATATTTAAAATTATAATACACAATTGATAAATCTTAAAAGTTTTAAAATCTTAAAATCAAAAAATAAATAAATTAGGCTTTAAAATGCTTAAAACTTAATAAATCATTTAAAATGCCCCACTCCTAATTTAAAATAAATATCACATTTTAAAATCGCCAAAATCATCGTCGGTCTCTTTTCCTCGATCCTGCATCGAATAATTTCCTAAAATATGAAACTCAAGAAAACATTTTAACGTGCATCACATAAACATAAATAATTTAAATTAATGCAAATTTGTAAATCATGTACCGCTAAAAATTATTTTAAATTTGAAATAAATAATTTAACAAATAAATAAATACATGGATTTTACATGCACTGATTTCGGGCTTTACAATAAACATGGATGAAAGCCTTGAATTAACATAAAAAAAGATATGAGTCTATCTCAGTTTCAAGTATAGATGTAAGGTCCAGTAATTTAATTCACGTAACCTGAATGCATGTAATCTAAGATTTTTATTTATATTATGTGTTTAATTATTTTTATGCATTTTATGCATAATTATTGCATGGTAGAATTTACTTCATGAAATTTTAAAAGTTCATGCATTAGGGTTTCTATATGTATTTCGCGCTCGAACGAGGATCGAAGACCGGAGAATTATCAGGAAAATTATTTTATTACCTGATTAATTTTTATTAATTAATTTAAGGTGTTTGTAAGTGTGTTTTGCAAAAAAAGGCTTTATTGGGTATTTTTATCCGCATGATTTTATTTTTATCTGGTACGCAAATTTTATCGAATCGGGGGACTTTTTGAGGATTCAGCTAATACTTTCATAAATTTTCCAACGCGAAATATTTTTCGAGTGTGCGTTTGGACTTAATGGGCATACTTTTAAGGTTTTTGGGCTTAAAACCCTTTTTAAACTCTCATTAAGCAACTTAGGGCCCATTAGCTATTTGTTATCTATATAATTAACACCTAATTAACCCTAAACCTAAACCTAAACTCCTACAACCAGCCGACACCCTCCCTCTATCAATTCTCTTGGTTTTCAGCAGCCATCAACAAGAAAAGCTTCGGCCATAGCTTGTTCTTGCATCAAAGACTCTATGGCGCTTCCCCGTTGCTCATTCCTTCAATATTCTCGCATAAAACTCATCAAGGCACACATGTACTTTTATTTCTACATCATACATGCTAGATAATTGCTGTTATATGTGTTTCATGCATAAAGATTTTCGATACAGCCAATGTCATGGAGATGCTTCGATTTTGTTCAAGTTTGGCCTCTTTTTCATTCAACTCACGTTTTTCTTCCTACTGTTGTTCAAGGGGCTTCATGTACTGGCTGTTAAGGCGCTGATGATTGTGTCAAGATGTCATTTGGGGGTTAGGATCGGTCGTGGTTTGTGAGGCCCGGGGCCGAGGAGGGCGAGGGGTGAACGCCGGTGCCATCAGTTGCACGGACAATGAGCGGCTCCTAGCAGGCTTCTAGGTGGAGGAAACATGAATGAACCGACCCACACGGGAATGAGAGGGATTCCGAGCCTGTTCAATGTAATGGACTGTACAGTTGAAGAGGGCTTAAAAGATTTGATTGGTACTACTCATATCACGAAGGTGCATCTTCTTTTCGGTAGCTCATCACATAAGAACTCCAAAGTTAAGTGTGCTTGACTTGGGGCAATTTTGGGATGGGTGACCCTCTGGGAAGTTTCCTAGGGTGCGTGTGAGTGAGGACATAAGCACGCTGGAAAGACTCGTCTTGATACAGTGAGGACAGTCGTCAAATCTGGGGCGTTACAATTGGTATCAGAGCCGACCTCTCTTAGTACGGTGTGGTTCGGGGACGAACCAAGCGGAAGCTGGTGGGCATGTGAGGCCCGGGGCCGAGGAGGGCGAGGGGTGAACGCCGGTGCCATCAGTTGCACGGACAATGAGCGGGCTCCTAGCAGGCTTCTAGGTGGAGGAAACATGAATGAACCGACCCACACGGGAATGAGAGGGATTCCGAGCCTGTTCAATGTAATGGACTGTACAGTTGAAGAGGGGTTAAAAGATTTGATTGGTACTACTCATATCACGAAGGTGCATCTTCTTTTCGGTAGCTCATCACATAAGAACTCCAAAGTTAAGTGTGCTTGACTTGGGGCAATTTTGGGATGGGTGACCCTCTGGGAAGTTTCCTAGGGTGCGTGTGAGTGAGGACATAAGCACGCTGGAAAAACTCGTCTTGATACAGTGAGGACAGTCGTCAAATCTGGGGCGTTACATGGTTTGCTGTAGGTTGAAGGGCCGAGAGAAACGTTTCATGGGGTGGCTCGGTTCCTGGGAAAATTAGAATGCAGGGGCACCGCAGGGACCTAGACAAGCCTTATACCAGACCCTGGTGGGTCTGAGACAAGGTTTGTAAGGGCTCGGCATGTGCTAGAACCAACCCCCAAGCTGCGATCGAGTGATGAGTGCAGAATTGGTCGCGTGGTGCTCCTCGACGTTTAGCGGTCTGCTACTACTTAAATAATAATTCACCCAAGTGTAGGTTGTCTGCAAGTAATATAATTCGTAAGTACGAGATCGATCCACAGAGAGGTTATTTTGAGTTTAAATTTATTAATTTATAGATTACCAAATGCAAGAATTAAGTTTACAAATTATAAACTTTGTCAAGGCTTGAGGATTTATTCTTGGTTTATGTAATATTGTTTAACTAAAAGTAAAACAAAAGAAATTACCTTAAATAATGGTTCCAAAAAATTAAACACACACATAATATAATATAGTTCTCACTATAGAAAATACCGAATTAACCGATATTTTATATATGGTACCTATGATTATAATTATGACTATATAAATATATAATTGCATAAAGTAAATGTTAAATTAAATCATTATATTTCATTTAGAACAACCGGCAGAGCCACGCTATTGCCTAAATGAAATATATTGATTTAATAAGTTAGTTGCGAGAAAGTAAAAGTTAGATCGAAAAATAAAAGTTAGTTGCGATAAAGTAAATGTTAGATTGTTAAATGTTAGTATTAAATCATAATATTTCATTTAGAACAACCGGCAGACCCACGCTATCGTCTAAATGAAATATTATGATATTATTATATAAATATATCTATATATATATAATAATAAGAGATGAAATATTTATTGTATCAAAATTAAACAACAAATCAAGATAACCACTTTAATGGTATCAAACATTTGATGTAAATTGATAACAACAAATAATTCATTTTTATACCTACAATAAAAATAAGTTAGCTAAATGAAAAGAAATAAAGAGAGAATATACAAAATATAAACAATCTTACTTCACCAAGAATGCATCCTCTTCACATTGACACAATTGATTTAGCTTGCCATAAGCTTACTTTTGATCAACACTAAAATATCACTCATAATTGAGAACATTAAAGAAAATATATTGGAACTTAGAATTTTGATACACACTCAAACTATATTTTACAATGAGATAGAATGATTCTCAAGCTAGCACAAGGCCTCTATTTATAGGCCAAATGAGAGAAAGGGTCAAAATTTTTTTATTGATGCCATGTAGTTGCAATAGTATTCTTTGTCTCCTCCAAGTTCAATTCCATGTCCCTTCTTTCAATGCTTTGTTCCACGACTTTAATCACCGAATTTGACTCCGCTCAAAATGGCAAACATGTGGGGAATTGTCTGTAGATGAATTTGGCCACTTCGTTCACCTCATTTGATTAAATATTGAAATAGTTATGATATTTTTACTTTATGCTTGTCATAGTAAAAGTAAATCTGTCCTCCTTTTGATATTTGCACAATTTGATCATTTTAAGGAACGTTTTAGGCAATCATGTCTTCTGCAAAGTTGTAGATAATTTCTCAAGGATTCCAAACATGTTTGAGTCACCTCCATTTGAATTTTCTAGCTTGAGTTATCATTATTCTACCAACACGTAGAAAACCTGAAAATAAAACATATTTAGTAAGACAATTAAATATAAACAAACAATACTAAAATAACATAATTTTATAATTTTAATGAAACTTAAATTTTAAAATACAGGTTTTAACATTTAATAAATTATTAATTTTAAGTTTCATCACACCCCCACACTATCTTATTACTAGTCCCTTAGTAATAAAATTTATCGGAAAATCACAACTTAGATTCTTTATTCCTTTTATATACTCAAATACAAACATATTCATTAAAAACAAAATCATATACCGATTTATATATATATATATTTTTTCGTTTAATATAATAATATATAATTAAATGTGTTTTTATTATTATTTTTATTTTCACATAATATATAAAGTAACAATATATATATATAATTTTTTTAAAATTTCTAAATTTTTTATAATAATATAGTCAAAAAGATAATTCACACCACCCACCATAACATGTATAATATCATGAATATTATTGTAAAAGCCTCAACTCCATATATTCTTTCAGGTCAAAATGTTTAAGGAACAGCTAGTTTTCACTCATGGAGTTTCAATGAATATTAATTCTCATTGAAAAAGGCTAAGTATTAAAGCAGACAATTAATTAAACTAATATTGAAAACAAAATAGGAAAATTTACAAAGAATAAAATCCCCTTTTTTTCTTTTTTTGTTTTAGCTTATTGTTTTTTTTTTAAATAACGTGACTGCAAAATTTTACAATAACATAAAATTTTTTTATCCAAACATTCTACCATAAATATATATATATATATATATATATATTTATGTATATAAACATTTATATAACGGATACATCCGACTACCTTTGAAACTTATCTAGCACAAACAAATCTTTTTGTTTGTTTGTTTTTTTTTTAACACAATATTGATGTTTTAGAACACATTGATAGTACATCAATCAAATCTAAAAAATTACAATGAATAAAGTATTTTGCAGTCCGTTATATATTTACTTCTTTTTTTTTCTTTTTTCAATAAATATTTTTTTAGGGGAGTTATATTCTTGTAATTAACCATTTTTTAATAATCAATAAAAGTTTATTAATTGTTTTCTCATTTCTCACCACTCACTCACAAAAAATGTATGAGTATATATTATACTTTTACAAAAGAATTCTTTCAATTATACATGTTAACAACCATACAAACCATATCTTTTAACTATATTCTCATAAAAATTTTAGAAATTATTATATTTTAAAACACATACAATTATATATATATGAACACATCTATTATATATTTTATATTAATTGATCAAAATATATATATAAATTGGTACATATGAAAAACTAATTTTTCTTTTAGTCTGTATTTTGAATATAATGAATATTAAAATCTAGTGTATTGTGGTTTTCCAATAATTATTAACTAATGCGTCTCAGGTGCATTTTACTGACACCTTACTCGACATTGAACTAAAAATTATTATTATTATTACTATATATAAGTATATATTTTAATTTTTTATATAAAAAAAACTAAGAGGAGAAGAAGAAATTATTCACACCTTAAAGAAAAACATTAAAACATACCGTTGAATCACAAGTTTAGCATCACATGAATTTTCTTTTCTTACTCTTGGATGTTGGCCAATTAAGTTGAGATAAGGATGGATCTGGTTCATGACTAAATCCTTGCAGTAAATCAATAAGTTCACCTTCACATGTAGCAGAAACTAACATCCTTCGCGAAGCTAATGAAATAAATCCCTATTCCACAACATCATCAAGAAACGATAACAGTTTATCATAATAATTGTTAACATTTAACAAACCAATTGGCTTATTGTGGATATTTAATTGTGCCCAACAAACAGTATGAAATATTTCTTCCAAAGTACCGAAACCTCCTGGCAAAGCAATAAAAGCATCTGAATGTTCAATCATTTGAGTGATTCGTTCATACATGTTGTCCACTTTCATTTCTTCTCCTATTGTTGGTCCTGTAAGATTGGCTAAGGTAATCGGAATAATGCTTAAAACTTCACTTCCACCTGCATACGCAGCTTTTGCAACTTTTCCCATGAGGCCAACTTCACCACCACCATATACCAAATGAATCTTTTTTTTAGCAAGTGTTATTCCAAGATTTTCTGCTACTTCTTCATAAATAAAATCTTTTCCTGCACTAGATCCACAAAATACACAAATATTTTTTATTTTACTTACCGTGGACGTTGACATGTTGAGAAATATGTTTTCTGTAATTGTTAGATCACAGCATATGAATTTATAAGCGTAACATGCCAAAAGTCAATATTTGAACAGGAAATTATTATTATTAAAAGAAAATAAAAATGACAAAATTAAAACAAATATATACAGCGTAATTGTGATTGTGGCTCACATCTTCCTCTGATTTTACGTTCAGTAACGGCTTCAAGGCCTTCTATGAGTCGAGGATATGCTTCCCATCCAATTTTCTTATAAATTGGCAAACAGGGTCTTTTAACGTCAGATTCCCAAGACGAAATTGTGTATATATATTTACTTCTCTAAATAGATATGCGTTACTACAGTAGGATCTTTGTAAGGCTGATTTCACCATCCATATTGATATTCCTCCTGTTGAAATTGCCACCATAGTTTAAGAAGTTCATTTTGCACGTACCCACTAGAATGCGTATCAAGAACCTCTAGAAAATTATCCAAAGGCTCTTGACTCAGACCATTCTTAATGAATAAAATTTTATCTTCTCTATTCATTGAAGTCATTCCAACATTTTTGCATTTTCCTTTACAAGTCCACCTTGCACATTTATGACATCCGCCTATACGTTTAGCTCTTCGCTTTTTGGCATATGTGCTTTTACCAAATCCTGGCATATGTCTTATTATTAATTCACTTGCTTCCCCAACCAATCGGACTTTTGCTTCAATTATCAAACGGACATCATTCGATATGCCATATGACATCATCAACCTTAGCCGCTCACATCTAGCTTTATAAATTTTTTTCAACGCATTATCAGGTAAACAAGCAAAATATTTACGAAGATTCATAATACACGCATCCATATTATTATTATTATATATATTTCAATTATTTTGGGAAAACTGAAGAAACCGACTTAAATAGTCACGGAGTACCGTTATCCGCCACTTAACCGGGAAATGAACTAGAATCTGCAAAACAAAATGAAAATATCAAACAACTATTGTGGATCATATAAAGGCATAAACTCATTATTAAGAATTTCATTTTCTATAAAAGGCTTAAGTCTTTGCCCATTAACTTTAAACACGTCATTATTTTTAGGATTTTCAATATCAACAGCACCATGAGGATAAACAAATTTGACTATAAATGGTCCTGACCACCTCGATCTTAGTTTATCTGAAAATAAATGCAAACGAGAATTATAAAGCAAAACTTTTTGTCCAATTTCAAATGACTTTCTCATAATATTTTTATCATGAAAGGCTTTAGTTTTATCTTTATAAATCTTTGAATTTTCATATGCATCATTTATTAATTCTTCAAGTTCATTTATTTGCAATTTTCTTAATTTAGATGCATCATCTAAATTAATATTAAATGATTTAATTGCCCAATAAGCTTTATGTTCAAGTTCAACCGGTAAATGACAATGCTTACCAAAAACTAACCTATATGGTGACATCCCTAATGATGTTTTAAATGCAGTTCTATATGCCCATAATGCATCAGTTAATCTTAAAGACCAATTTTTTCGATTTGGATTAACTGTTTTTTCTAAAATTTGTTTTATTTCTATATTTGCAAGTTCAACTTGACCATTACTTTGAGGATGATATGGGGTAGAAACTTTATGTGTAATGCCATATTTTCTTAACAAAGAGGAAAATGATTTATTTATAAAATGACTTCCCCCATCACTAATTACTGCTCTAGGTATTCTAAATCGGCTAAAAATATTTTCTTTTAAAAATTTTATAACAACTTTATGATCATTAGTTCTACATGCAATTGCTTCAATCCATTTTGAAACATAATCAACAGCGACTAAAATGTACTTATATCCAAAAGATAATGGAAATGGACCCATAAAATCTATCCCCCAACTATCAAATATTTCAATAATTATGATTGGATTTAAAGGCATCATGTTTCGTTTTGAAATTGATCCCATCTTCTGACAGTTTTCACAAGATTTGCAAAATAAATGCGTATCTTTGAATAAAGACGGCCAATAAAATCCATATTGTAAGATTTTTGTAGCTGTTTTATTGGATGAAAAATGACCTCCACATGCTTCAGAATGACAAAATTTAATAACATTACTTACTTCATTGTCGGGTATGCATCGTCGAAAAATTTGGTCAGGACAATACTTAAATAAGTAAGGATCATCCCAATAAAATTTTTTAACTTCTATCAAGAATTTATTCTTATCCTGTGAATTCCAATAAGAAGGTATTTTATTTGTCACAAGAAAATTTACAATGTTAGCAAACCAGGGCATAATAGTAGCATAAAACAACTGATCATCTGAAAAATTTTCATTTATTGGTATTTCATTATGATATGATTCAGTCATTATTCTAGATAAATGATCGGCTACAACATTTTCTTTTCTTTTTTTATCTTTAATTATAATATCAAATTCTTGTAACAATAAAATCCACCGTATTAATCTTGGCTTAGCATCTTGTTTATTTGATAAATATTTTATGGCAGAATGATCGGTGTAAACAATAGTAGTAGAACCAATTAAATAAGATCGAAACTTATCTAATGCAAATACTACTGAAAGTAATTCTTTTTCAGTAGTTGAATAATTTATTTGGGCACTATTTAAGGTTCTACTAGCATAATAGATTGCATAAGGTTTTCCTTCTTTTCTTTGTCCTAACACAGCTCCTATAGCATAATCACTTGCATCACACATTAATTCAAATGGTAAAGACCAATCTGGAGGTTGTAAAATAGGTGATGTAACTAAAAGATTAATAATTTTTTTAAAAGCATTTTCACATTTCTGAGTCCATTCAAATTGTGTATCTTTTGTTAAAAGATTTGAAATTGGTTTAGATATTATGCTAAAATTTTTTATAAACCTTCCATAAAATCCTGCATGACCCAAAAATGATCGAACTTCTTTGACCGTTTTTGGTGATGTTAAATTAGCAATAACATCAACTTTGGCTTTATCAACTTCAATTCCTTTTTCAGATATCACATGTCCTAAAACAATCCCAGATTTAACCATATAATGACATTTTTCCCAATTTAAAACAATATTTTTTTCTTCACATCTTTTTAATACTTCTTCTAGATTTTTAAGACAATTTTCAAATGAGTTTCCAAAAATAGTTATATCATCCATAAAAACTTCTACATATTCTTCAATCATATCACTGAAAATACTTAACATGCATCTTTGAAAAGTAGCATTCTTTTAAATGCAAAAGTTCTGAAAGGATAAGTAAAAGTAGTTTTTTCTTGATCTTCAAATGATATAAGTATTTGATAATACCCCGAATACCCATCAAGAAAACAGTAATAAGAATTTCCTGCTACTTTTTCTAGAATTTGATCTAAAAATGGTAGTAGGAAATGATTATTTCTAGTTGCATCATTTAATTTTCTATAATCAATACACATACGCCAACTAGATGGAATCCTAGCTTGTAATAACTCTCCCTTTTCATTTTTTATAACAGTGATGCCGGATTTTTTAGTGACTACTTGTGTTGGACTTACCCATTTACTATCTGAAATTGGATAGATAATTCCAGCGTCTAATAGTTTTAATACTTCATTCTTAACAACTTCCTTCATATGTGGATTTAACCTTCTTTGTGGTTGTTGATATGTTTTAGCATTTTCTTCAAGTGAATTTTATGTGTACAAATTAAAGGATTCATACCTTTTATATCTTTCAAAGTCCATCCAATTGCATTTTTATATTTTTTAAGTAATTTAATCAAATCTTCTTCTTGATTTGGCAAAAGAGTGGAAGAAATTACAACAGAAAATGTTTTATTTTCACCAAGAAATACATATTTCAATTCTAATGGTAAAACTTTTAATTCAAGTTTTGTATTATCATCTTCTTTAAAATTATTTTTAGACTCAAAACTTTCTATTGAAAAAATTTTAGATTGTTGATTTAAGTTTTCTTCTTGTATATTTTCTTCCACAATTGGTTCAATTTCATTATCATATTCATTTTCATTAATACTTGGTTATTTACATAAATTGAACACATTAAGTTCTAGAGTCATATTTCCAAAAGACAATTTCATTATTCCATTTCGACAATTAATTAAAGCATTTGAAGTTGCTAGAAATGGTCGTCCCAATATTACTGGAATTTCATTATGTACTTCTATTGGTTGTGTATCCAAAACAATAAAATCTACAGGATATATGAATTTATCAACTTGAACCAACAAATCTTCTACAATACCTCTAGGTATTTTGATTGACATATCCGCCAGTAAGAGAGTCACAGAAGTGGGTTTTAATTCTCCTAAATTAAGTTTTTCATAAACTGAATAAGGAAGTAAATTCACACTTGCTCCCAAATCCAACAAAGCTTTTTTAATTTTATTTTCTCCAATAATACATGAAATTGTTGGACAACCAGGATCTTTATATTTTAAACTAGAATTATTTTGAAGAATAGAACTTACTTGTTCAGCCAAGAATTCTTTTTTCTTCACATGCAATTTTCTCTTTACAGTACATAAGTCTTTTAAAAATTTTGCATAAGAAGGTACTTGTTTAATAGCATCTAATAATGGAATATTTATCTTCACTTGTTTAAAAACTTCATAGATATCAGAATCACTTTTTTGTTTTTTATGATTTGTTAATGCATGAGGAAATGGTGGAGGTTTATTTGACTTATTTACTATTTCAGATGATTTATCCTTCACCATATTATTCTTAAAATTTAAGGTATCATCATTCTCAAAAGTATCAGGATTATCATCCTTACTCTTTGATTTTAAATGATCCTTGTTTTCATTACTATATGGATCATTAACTATTTTACCACTTCTAAGGGTAATAACAGATATTATTTGATCAATTTTTTCATTTTTTAATTCTTGATTTTGATTTTTAGGATTAGGTTGAGGTTGAGATGGAAATTTTCCTTTTTCATGAATATTAAGTGCAGATGCAAATTTTGCAAGAGATGCAAATCACGCAAATTAGATGCGAAAAATAAAAGTTAGTTGCGATAAAGTAAATGTTAGATTGTTAGATGTTAGTATTAAATCATAATATTTCATTTAGAACAACCGGCAGAGCCACGCTATCGTCTAAATGAAATATTATAATATTATTATATAAATATATATATATATATCTATATATATATAATAATAAGTGATGAAATATTTATTGTATCAAAATTAAACAATAAATCAAGATAACCACTTTAATGGTATCAAGCATTTGATGTAAATTGATAACAACAAATAATTCATTTTTATACCTACAATAAAAATAAGTTAGCTAAATGAAAAGAAATAAAGAAAGAATATACAAAATATAAACAATCTTACTTCACCAAGAATGCATCCTCTTCACCTTGACATAATAGATTTAGCTTGCCATAAGCTTACTTTTGATCAACACTAAAATATCACTCATAGTTGAGAACATGAAAGAAAATATATTGGAACTTAGAATTTTGATACACACTCAAACTATATTTTACAATGAGATAGAATGATTCTCAAGCTAGCACAAGGCCTCTATTTATAGGCCAAATGAGAGAAAGGGTCAAAATTTTTTTATTGATGCCATGTAGTTGCAATAGTATTCTTTGTCTCCTCCAAGTTCAATTCCATGTCCCTTCTTTCAATGCTTTGTTCCACGACTTTAATCACCGAATTTGACTCTGCTCAAAATGGCAAACATGTGAGGAATTGTCTGTAGATGAATTTGGCCACTTGGTTCACCTCATTTGGTTAAATATTGAAATAGTTATGATTATTTTTACTATATGCTGGTCATAGTAAAAGTAAATTTGTCCTCCTTTTGATATTTGCACAATTTGATCATCTTAAGGAACTTTTTAGGCAATCATGTCTTCTGCAAAGTTGTAGATAATTTCTCAAGGATTCCAAACATGTTTGAGTCACCTCCATTTGAAATTTTCTAGCTTGAGTTATCATTATTCTACCAAAACGTAGAAAACCTGAAAATAAAACATATTTAGTAAGACAATTAAATATAAACAAACAATACTAAAATAACATAATTTTATAATTTTAATGAAACTTAAATTTTAAAATACAGGTTTTAACATATAATAAAATATTAATTTTAAGTTTCATCACGGTCATAGGCCTAGTGCAGATTGCATGGGGCTGAAGCCGTGAGTCTAGTTGAGCCAGAAGGATCCTAGGGTGGTCAAGGGGTGGTTGGTTTGTGACCGAACCCGTTGGTTAAATTCTAGAGGTGTAAGTATGGAAAGTATGGGATTAGGGTTCGAATGAAGGGCTGCTAGAAAATTCCAATGATTTTTGGGGCTGTTTTCTTGGGTCTTTGAGGGCTGGAAGGAATGGTTTAGAGGCTGTAGGATGTGTTTAAGTATGGTAAAATTTTAAGGAAAATTTGGTTGAGTTTCGAGTCGATTCAGGTTAAAACCGGGACCCCGATCCTTGAAAAGGATCGATTTTAGGTGTTCTAATGCGCAACGGAAGTTTCAAAATTTAATTTTAGGGCTAAAACCAAACACCACATGTACTAGTGTGTAGCAAATACAAAACACCTTTGTCATACATAGGGTGTTAAGAAAAATATTACCTATCAATCTCAAAGATTGATGTAATGGCTCCAACCAAGTTGTAAACAACTTAGCTCTTCAAGGCAAGACAAATCTACAAGCCTCCTCCTTTCTCCAAAATTAGGCCCACCACCAACTAGTTAGAACCCTTCTTATTTTGCACTGGAAAAATAAAAGATTTTTCAAAGGGAAGAGACGAATTCCTCAACAACTTGAAGAACAAAAGGAGAGAAAAATTGGAAGGTAGAACTCCTCAATATTTCGGCCATTGTGATGTCTAGACAAGGGAGGGAGAGTTTTCTTGGTTTGTGGAAAAGTAGTAAACAACATGTGCATGCAATGCATAGATTATTGAAAAAGTTGCCTCCCAACTCTTCACCTCCCTTGCATCCTTTTTAAGTGGGCTTGTAACATTTACAAAGCTCATGGACTTTATTTAAATGTCTCACACACATTTGAGCCTAATTAAACATTACTTGATTTTACTCAAGCCCACTAGTTTAATAATTGTTTATAATTGGGCTCTACAAGGCCCAATGTAGTTTAATTAATTCAACACTTGAATTAATTTAATTATTTGAACTCTACTAGGTCCACTAGTGTTTAATCAATTCAACACTTGAATTAATTTAGTCCATAATAATGTTTATGAAAATCACAATTTTCAAATACATTATTTATTTGGCCAACTTTTAATTTAGGAACACTTCCACAAATTAAAAGTTACATTTCCCTCATAGAAGTCATACTTCTATCTTACGCTTATAAACTCATTTATAATCCGTTCAACACATTGAACTGTTTTACTTCTCAAAGAGATCTAGAAACCTAGTACTTGTCTGGCCTCAATGGTTCATTGATACAACTAGCCGTGGGTTCACATCTCCATGTGATTCGGACTAAAAATGTCCTTATATGAGCATACCCCAATTGCTCCATTCTTACTTATCAACTCCTTGATAACAATAATGTCAGAACTCAAGTCTGATAGTACCCAACCAATCACGTTAAACGCCTAGCAGCATCGCTTACATGATTCCCTAGGTATCAAATGATAGTGCCTGCAAGAACCATTCAATTATGGTTAGCGTACAGTACGGTCCCTTCAACTCATATATCTCGACCGATTCGACAACCATTGGTATATCGAGAGTTGTCAATGAATCGATACTATGTGTCATGTCGTAGTTGCATCGATGGTGTAATATATGAAACCCCTTTCATAATTACCACCATACTCTGATCAGAGATTTCATACTACATACACATAGGATATCCATACCGGAAGGTAAGCGGTGAATCTCCGACTACAATGCATCGACTCCTATATGTTTCGACAAAACACCCAACCTTGCCACCTGAGGACCCCTTGAGAGTCGGTAAACAAGTCAAAGTGCAATGTTAGCACATAGAGTCTCAATGTTGTCCCGGGTCATAAGGACTAATGGTTTACAACCATAAATTAGGACGTTTCCACTCGATAAGTGAGAACCACTTGGAAAGTCCTTTATGGAGGGTTGTTCAGTGCACTCTACAAGGAGCACCTATCTGCATGCTCGGACATCACAATGTCCCCTACCAATGAAACATGGTACTCACATCGCAGAAACTAGTGTCGAACTCGAGCGGCCTATATCCTTCTTAGCGGCGGCTGAATCGACAAGGAACTGTTTAGAATATACAGTATTCCAAATATGAGTTTCATGATACTCATCATATGAGCATCTCATATTCTTTCTACTATTTGTATATTCAAGGGCTTTATCTATGCAACTAGCATGGGTATACAAATAAAGATGTGCCAAAATAATAATTTCAAATATTAGTAAAATAAAGATTGTTTATACATAGAGTTTCATTGTGAACACTCGGCCAACACTTGGCTCGACGTGCACCACTTGCACTAGAGCCAACTACCCGTATGCTTCAAACCCAGCAATCCGCGATGCTACTCATTAAAGGCTTAGTTAGTGGATCAGCAACATTATCTGCTGGAGCCGACTTTATCAATTGTGACATGTCCTCTTTCCACGATCTCTCTGAGGATGTGGTACTTTCTCAATACATGTTTGGACTTCTGATGAGACCTTGGCTCCTTTGCTTGAGCTATAGCTCCCGTGTTGTCACACAACACCGGGACAGGAGCAACTTCCATAGGAACGACGTCCAACTCTTGGACGAAATTCCTTATCCAAACAGCCTCCTTTGCTGCATCTGATGCAGCAATGTATTCGGCCTCAGTGGTGGAATCCGCAGTACTGTCTTGCATGGAACTCTTCCAAGAGACAGCAACACCATTGAGCATGAATACGAACCTAGAGGTTGACTTCGAGTCATCGATATCGCTTTGGAAGCTAGAGTCGGTATAGCCTTCCAATTTCAGTTCTCCACCCCCATAGACCAAGAACAACTTATTGGTCCTTCTCAAATACTTGAGGATATCTTTCACAGCTTTCCAGTGTGGAAGACCAGGGTTGGATTGATATCTACTCACTACACTTAGTGCAAAAGCCACGTTAGGACGTGTAGATATCATCCCAGACATGATGCTACCTAATCGCAGAGGCATAAGGAATGCTTGTCATCGCCGCTATCTCTGCATCAGTCTTGGGAGACATAGACTTGGATAGGGACACGCCATGACACATTGGTAGATGTCCTCTCTTGGACTCATCCATCGAGAACCGCTTCACGATGGTATCAATGTATGTGGACTGGGTGATACCAAGCAATCTTTTTGATCTATCTCTATAGATCTGTATTTCCAATACAAAAGATGCTTCACCCAAGTCCTGCATCGAGAACTTACTCGCTAACCATATCTTAGTTGATTGCAACATCCCTACATCATTCCCAATGAGTAGAATGTCATCAACATAAAGCACAAGGAATGTCACAGCACTCCCACTGACCTTCTTATCCACACAGGGTTCCTCAGGATTCTTAGTAAAACCAAAATCTTTGATTGTACTATCGAATCTAAGGTTCCAAATCCTAGATGCCTGCTTTAGACCATAAATAGATCTCTGAAGTGTGCATACCATATGCTCACTTCCGACAGATGTAAACCCTTCGGGTTGAGACATGTAAATTTCTTCCTTAATATCCCCATTAAGAAAGGCTGTCTTAACATCCATCTGCCATATCTCATAGTCATACCATGCAGCTATGGCTAACAAAATCCTTATGGACTTGAACCTTGCAACTGGAGAAAAGGTTTCCTCAAAGTCAACTCCTTGTCTTTGAGTATATCCTTTTGCCACCAATCTCGCCTTGAAGGTCAATACCTTCCCATCCGCCCCAAGTTTCCTCTTGTAAATCCATTTACACTCTATAGGAACAATTCCCTCAGGTGGATCCACGAGATTCCACACTTGGTTCGAATGCAAGGAATTCATCTCAGATTCCATCGCTTCAAGCCACTTAGATGAATCGGCATCAGATAACGCTTCCTTGAAGGTCCTTGGATCACATCCATGTTTAGGCTCATCATGGCCCTCTTCAAGAAGCAGACCATACCTCATAGGTGGTCTTGAGACTCTCTCGGATCTTCTAGGAGATTGTATCTCCTCTCTTGGCTCTTCGGGTGAGGGTTCTACAATTGTGGGTGTCTCTCGAACCTCTTCGAGTTCTATCATCTCTCCTTTTCTATCCAATAGAAATTCTTTTTCCAAAAAGGTTGCATTCCTAGAAACAAACACCTTTGTTTCTTGGGGATGATAGAAATTGTAGAACCCGTAAATCAGTAGACGTATAAGCCATGCATAATTCTAGGTTTTCTTAAATTTAATTGACTTCATTGCATGATGCATTTATTTGAAGTTAATTATTATTTCAGTTCAGTAGATTGATTTTTAGCATTTCAGTATTTTCAGTGAGGCCGGACCGGAGTTGGAGTTTTGAGATAGAATTTAAGATTTCGAGAAATATTTCCAGAAGTTAATTTAGCCAGCAACCAAGTTCATTTAAGTTAGAAAGGGAGGTTTGAGGATTTAATTTAATTATTTGAGGTGATTAAGAAATGAACTCATTTAAGTTATTAAATTAAGGGGTTAGCTCACTAAATTATTTAAAGGATTAGTAAGGCTTTCAAGGATTATTAGTTGACTAGATAATCAACATTCCCCTTTATTTTATTATGCATTTTTCGGCCACCCTTAGTGCTAGAAGATTCATTTTCCAACTCATCAACTTTGACCAATTCTTTGCATGTAATTAGTAGGATAATTCTAGGATTTTTGGGAGCACAATTTAATTAAATAAATGGACATATCCTAGTCTAGAACAAGAGAAATTTCGGCCACTACCTCCTAGAAGCATCCACCAACTCATTTGATATCAATTCAAAATTTAAAATTCAAAGGGAGTGGACTTGGTCTTGATTCTTCCTTATATTGTGCACCCTTCTCCTCACCCCTCATAACCATTTTTCCCCCCCTCTCCTTTTCGAAAATTCAGAGTGAATTCACACTCATTTTCAGTAGAAAAATCGTGAGGTACCTAGCCAAAAAGAAGAGAGAAAAATCGAGAGCAAGGTAAGGTAGAAAAGAGAAGCGCTCCACCTCCTCCGTGCCGCGTCGTCGTTGTTTCGTTCGTTTTCTTTCGAAACGAAACCAGGCATGTCTAGATTTCATTCAAACCTCAATCAAGTCATATTATCATTTATTTTTCAGTACATGATCATGTTTATTCAAGTAAAAATCGAGATCCAAGTCAAAACATTTTGAAACCACACATGCAGAATTTTCGATTTCCTTGGCAAGCTTCACGATTTCTTTTGGTTTGTGAGTTTCAGGTATTGGATCGACTCCTAGGCTCCCAAGGCGGCTTATATACATGTAGTAGGATGCATTAGGACCATGTTGGTCCATTCAAACCAGCCCCATGCTTGCTGGAAATTCAGAATGACAGCAAGTCCCCATAGGTGCAGAAAATGTTGTTCGAAAATTCAGTTTCTTGTCATGGAGGAAGGATCTGATCTTGGCTGCCCCAAGGGCCTATAGCCATGGTTGGATCACTTCCCTAGCATGTCTAAGACGTGACTAAATTTCCCTTTTGGTGGCTTGGTCCATGGTTCATCGGTTTTTAATCAAAACATCACAACAACCCCTATACCCCTTCGGCTACTTCGGTTGGACAGCTTTCGGTTCGTTTCTTTTGGTTGCTTGGTATGGATCTTGGTTGGCCTATAGCCCTTAGCCACGGTTCATATCATGCTCCTAGATGTCTAGATCGTGCCATGGTCAATCAAATGGCCATTGGAATGACACGAGACATCGATCATAGCATAAACACTACACACGCATGCACGTTGCTCTCGGTTGGACCCTTCGGTTGAGTTATGGCGTGATGCGGATTGTGGCTGGCCTAGGGCCCTTAGCCATGGTTCAAATCATTCCTTGGGATGTTGGTAAGAGTCTTTGATTGGTGGTTCACGCCCCTAATGGCCGATAGCCTCGAAACCAACGCAAGTCTTGTAGTTGCGCAGCTGCTGGAAATTACAGCAAGTTGCTGTGTTGGTTCAGAGGCTCGTTCGAGTTCTTGGTTGGCTTTTAGCCCATGGCCTTGGACTGGAAAGTGCCTCATTGAGTTAGGAAGGTCATGTTTTTGACCGTTTGTCATTTGGATCATTTTTGAGGTCGTACGAGAATTTACGGTGCAATGTGCCAAGTTGACTCTCGAAAGAGCGTTTCGTGTTTTGGCCTCCATTCCACCTAGATTTCGACCCTATCATTTTAGGAACATTATTTTATGATTTTTCAGCGTATTTTAATCATGACTATACGTCGGTTCAGTGTCGGTTCAAGTTGGTTCGGAGTCATGATTAAATGCGAAGTCATTAGGCGTCATAGTCGCATCTTTTGAACGTAAATTGCGTAGTTGGTCAAGTTTAAGCTATTGCATATTTTTCATGGCACAGTTAGGTTGCAGCGAGCCTGGGAACGATCCAATCCAATCCAGTTGGTAAAATTACAGGAATTTTCATTATGCCAGTTAATTATTTTACGTGCATTAAATAGAAAATGATTATTTTTGAGATTTATGCGATATGGCTTGTGGTTCATTCACTATGTGGGAGTGTTATTTTATACGGTCGCCAGTGACCGATCAGTTCAGTATGGTACCACCCGGTCGCCAGTGACCGGCCAGATCAGTTCAGTTTCAGCCTTCCCGGTAGCCAGTTACCGATCAGTTCAACTTAGTGCAGTGGCCACAGGCGTAAAACATAATCTCAACAGAAAATTTTACCAGTTATTTCAGTACAGGCTCCCAGGAGCAAATATTTTTACTGTGATTATCAGTTCAGTTATGCACGTATTATAATTGCTCAGTACAGATTATTTTCAGTATGCCTCAGGGCAGGATATGTTAACTCATGCATATTTTAATTCATATTTTTACTCGTTACCTGTGATATATGCATGCTGAGTCTTTAGGCTCACTAGACTTGATTGTTGTAGGTACTGATGAGGCCAGGGCCGAGGGCGGGGACCAGTGAGCCAGCTTAGGTCGGCAGTAGTGGCACCCGAGGACCTCAGTGCAGCAGTTGTTATTTTTTTCGCAAACAATTTTATCAGTCGTTGGATATTTTTAAATCGTTGTTGTTGGCAAAACTTTAATTTTCTTCCGCTGCAATATTTTGAAATATTGAACTTGATTCACCAGTGATTTTATGAATGAGGCCATTTAAGTTCTTTTAAAAAGAAAATTTTTAATTTTCCGCAAAATTTCAAGAAAGGAGTTTTAGGCCCTTCACAGTTGGTATCAGAGCGGTGGTTCTGTATAGGGTTTCACTACTACTGACCGCTTGAAGCTCACGAAGCCACGCCTTTGGTCTGTAAGTTTTTCAGTTCAGCATTTTGTTCAGCATTTCAGTTAAAGCATGAATTAGTTTGTCAGCATGCTTCCAGATTTTCAGTACTTCAGTGTTCATTTAAAATAAATTATGGAATTATGCATGTTAGTTACGTATGGGTTATGTTGGAACAGTATGCCCCCTAGACGCATTTTAGAGCGCATCAGAGAGGAGGAGCCTCGCCGAGAAGACAGGGAGGAGCGTAGACCAGAGGGAGACCTACCACCTCCTCCACCGCCCCCACCGGACATGAGTGCCCAGATGTTAGCTGGGATGGCACAGTTCTTCGCACAGTTTGCGGGGGGCAATGCCGCAGCCGTAGCCTCAGCCACAGCCAGGCCGACAGGGCCCGAGGCTGTGTATGAGCGATTCATGAAGATGCGCCCGAAGGAATTCTCTGGGGCATCTGACCCCATGGTTGCCGAGGGATGGATCAAATCCCTCGAGGTTATCTTCTATTTTATGGAGCTGGGAGACGCAGAACGAGTCCGGTGTGCCACCTACCTGTTCACTGGAGACGCCCGCTTATGGTGGGAAGGAGCTTCGGTAGCCTTGACATTGGCTACACTTTCTTGGACCCGCTTTACGGAGGTTTTCTACTCCAAGTATTTTGCTGAGGAGGTTCGCACCAGGCTGACCACCGAGTTCATGAGTCTGAGACAGAGGTATATGACGGTTACGGAGTTCATTCGTAAGTTCGAGAGGGGCTGTCACTTTGTGCCCCTGATCGCGAATGATGCCAGAGCCAAGCTGATGCACTTCCTGGTGGGCTTACGGCCGATCTTGCGCCGGGATGTTAGGGTATCTGACCCTGCTACTTATGAGATTGCCGTCTCCAAGGCCTTAGCCGCAGAGCAGGGTCTGCGGGATATCGAGAGGGATCGCCAGGGCAAGCGCCCAGTCCAGGCACCGCACCGCCCTCCTCCTCATCAGCATCAGCAGCAGAATAAGAGGCCTTTTCATGGACCGCCCAGGAACCGAGGCCAGCAGCAGCAGCGGGGACGCCCAGCCCCGAGGACTCAGGAGCACCCAGTCTGTCCCATGTGCTCACGTCGCCATCCGTGAGCATGTATGGCTGGCTCAGGAAAGTGTTTTAAGTGTGGCAGTCCAGACCACATATTGCTGCAGTGCCCTCAGAGGAATCTGCCTACCCAAGGCAGAGTTTTTGCTCTCCATGCCGCGGAAACCAACCCTGGAGACTATGTTGTTGACAGGGAGAATTTTTATATCTGGTTCCGCTACCAAGGCCTTGATAGATTCAGGGGCCACTCACTCATTTATTTCGGAGGTCTTTGCAAACTTTCTCAAGATCCAGACCATTGGGCTAGATACAGCCTTTTCAGTAGTGTTGCCAGTCAGGCGAGGAGATGGCAGCCACCAATGTTATCCGAGATATAGACCTTGAGCTGCACGGTAATCTTGTTTATGCGGATCTGATCGTGCTACCGATGCCGGAATTTGACATCATTCTAGGGATGGACTGGCTATTGAGGAACAGAGTGTTGATAGACTTCCAGCGGAGATCTGTTCTTGTCCGACCGCCTGGAATGGAGCAGTTCTTATTTGAGCCGGACAGGTACTTTTCTTTACCGCGCATTATTCCTTATGTTCAGGCTAGGAAGCTCATGCATAGAGGGTGTCGGGCATTTCTAGCAACCTTTTTATCTGTCCCCGAGGAACCCAGCCAGTCAGCTTCAGATGTTCCGATTGTCAGAGATTTCTTAGACGTTTTTCCCGAAGACGTCTCTGGTATGCCACCCGAGAGAGAGGTGGAGTTTTCTATCGAGCTTATGCCAGGTACGGCTCCGATATCCAAAGCGCCGTACCGACTAGCACCGACAGAGATGGCAGAGCTTAAGAAGCAGATCCAGGAACTTCTCGACAAGGAGTTCATTCGCCCGAGCTTTTCTCCATGGGGCGCGCCAGTCTTATTCGTGAAAAAGAAGGATGGCTCGATGAGGCTTTGCATTGACTACAGGGAGTTGAACAGGGTTACAGTGAAGAATAAATACCCACTGCCGAGGATTGAGGATCTGTTTGACCAGTTGCAGGGAGCTTCGATTTTCTCCAAGATAGATCTGCGTTCCGGTTATCACCAGTTGAGGGTGAGAGATGCTGATGTCTCGAAGACAGCTTTCAGGACTCGTTATGGCCACTACGAGTTCCTAGTGATGCCGTTCGGTCTGACGAATGCGCCAGCGATCTTCATGGATCTAATGAATCGCGTATTTCAGCCGTACCTCGACCAGTTTGTGATAGTGTTCATAGATGACATTCTCGTCTACTCCAAAAGTCGGGAGGAGCACAGCAGGCATCTGACCACAGTGTTGCAGACATTGCAGAAACATAAACTATTCGCAAAGTTCAGTAAGTGCGAATTCTGGTTAGAGAAGGTGGCGTTCTTGGGCCACATTGTTTCTAGCAGTGGTATTGAGGTAGACCCCGCCAAAGTTGTAGCAGTCAGAGATTGGGTTGTGCCTCAGAATGCATCCGAGATCCGCAGTTTCCTTGGGCTAGCAGGATATTACAGAAAATTCATCCAGGGATTCTCCTCTATCGCCGTTCCACTCACAGCACTGACAAACAAAAATGTGAAGTTTGTGTGGAGCGAGGAGTGTCAGAAGAGCTTCGATACTTTGAAGCAAGCTCTTATTTCAGCACCAGTTTTGGCCATGCCATCAGGGCCCGGCGAGTTTGTCCTTTATACCGATGCTTCGAAGCTTGGTTTAGGTGCAGTTTTGATGCATCATGGGAGTGTGATAGCGTATGCTTCTCGACAGCTGAAAATCCATGAGAAGAATTACCCTACCCATGATCTGGAGTTAGCGGCCGTAGTTTTTGCTTTGAAGATTTGGAGGCACTATCTGTATGGAGAGAAGTGTCAGATCTTTACCGACCACAAAAGCCTCAAGTATTTCTTTACGCAGAAGGAGCTGAACATGTGTCAGAGGCGTTGGTTGGAGCTTGTGAAAGACTACAATTGTGACATTAGCTACCACCCGGGTAAAGCTAATGTAGTTGCGGATGCTTTGAGCAGGAAAGTCGCAGTGATGGCTCATTTGACGATGCAGAAACCTCTTAAGATTGAGATGCAGAGGTTTGATCTTGAGACTTATCCTCGAGGTAGAGTTCCTCGTGTATCTACCTTGACTATCCAGTCCTCTCTTATTGACCGTATTCGCAGCGGTCAGGCAGGAGATGAGCAGTTGGCACAGTGGAAGAAGAGAGATGAGGCCAAGGGCAGTGTTTTGTATTCAGTCAGCGACGGTATTGTGAGATACCGAGATAGGATATGGGTTCCCAGCAGTGATTCTATCCGAGCAGAAATCATATCAGAGGCCCATACGTCCCCGTACTCCATTCACCCCGGGAGTACGAAGATGTACAAAGATCTGCAGCTATTGTATTGGTGGCCAGGAATGAAGAAGGACATCAGGCGTTTTGTATCCGAGTGCCTGACTTGCCAGTTAGTGAAGGCCGACCATCAGAGACCAGCAGGTTTGCTCAAGCCTCTTCCTATTCCCGAGTGGAAGTGGGAGAACATTACCATGGACTTTGTGACCGGATTGCCGAGGTCAGCCAGAGGATCGAATGCTATCTGGGTGATTGTAGATCGTCTTACCAAATCAGCGCACTTCGTGCCTATTAAGACGACTTTCACCATGGTTCAGTATGCAGAGCTGTATATCCGAGAGATAGTCCGACTCCATGGTATTCCAGTTTCTATCATATCCGACAGAGATCCCAGATTCACTTCCTCGTTTTGGAAGAGCTTGCATTCGACTTTGGGTACGAAGTTGCTGTTTAGCACAGCTTTCCATCCGCAGACAGATGGACAGTCGGAGCGAGTTATTCAGATCTTAGAGGATCTTCTCCGTGCTTGCGTCATTGATTTCTCTGGGAGTTGGGAGTCGAACTTACCATTGGTAGAGTTCACCTATAACAACAGTTTCCAGTTGTCTATAGGTATGGCTCCGTATGAGGCGCTGTATGGCCGCAAGTGTAGATCTCCTGTTCATTGGGATGAAGTAGGAGAGAGAGCAGAGTTGGGTCCAGATATTGTTCAGCAGGCAGCAGATGTAGTGGTCAAGATCCGTGATAGGATGAGGACTGCTCAGAGCGACAGAAGAGTTATGCCGATCAGCGGAGGAGAGACTTAGAGTTTGCAGTGGGCGATCATGTCTTCGTGAAAGTGGCACCTATGAAGGGTGTCATGAGATTTGGCAAGAAAGGGAAGCTCAGTCCGAGATTCATTGGACCGTTTGAGATCCTTGACAGAGTTGGGACGCTTGCTTATCGTGTGGCCCTTCCGCCAAATCTGGCCGGAGTACACAATGTCTTTCACGTCTCCATGCTGAGGAAGTATATGGCAAATCCTTCGCATGTGCTGAATTTAGAGCCGTTGCAGCTTACTCCGAACTTATCTTATGAGGAGAGACCCGTGCAGATCCTAGACAGGCAGGAGAAGAAGCTTCGGAACAAGTTGGTTAAGCGAGTCAAAGTCAAATGGCTCAACCATTCAGAGGAGGAAGCTACGTGGGAGTCTGAGCCGGAGATGAGAAGTCGATACCCAGAGTTATTCGGTGAGTTCTAATTTCGAGGACGAAATTTATTTAAGGGGGGGAGGATTGTAGAACCCGTAAATCAGTAGACGTATAAGCCATGCATAATTCTAGGTTTTCTTAAATTTAATTGACTTCATTGCATGATGCATTTATTTGAAGTTAATTATTATTTCAGTTCAGTAGATTGATTTTTAGCATTTCAGTATTTTCAGTGAGGCCGGACCGGAGTTGGAGTTTTGAGATAGAATTTAAGATTTCGAGAAATATTTCCAGAAGTTAATTTAGCCAGCAACCAAGTTCATTTAAGTTAGAAAGGGAGGTTTGAGGATTTAATTTAATTATTTGAGGTGATTAAGAAATGAACTCATTTAAGTTATTAAATTAAGGGGTTAGCTCACTAAATTATTTAAAGGATTAGTAAGGCTTTCAAGGATTATTAGTTGACTAGATAATCAACATTCCCCTTTATTTTATTATGCATTTTTCGGCCACCCTTAGTGCTAGAAGATTCATTTTCCAACTCATCAACTTTGACCAATTCTTTGCATGTAATTAGTAGGATAATTCTAGGATTTTTGGGAGCACAATTTAATTAAATAAATGGACATATCCTAGTCTAGAACAAGAGAAATTTTGGCCACTACCTCCTAGAAGCATCCACCAACTCATTTGATATCAATTCAAAATTTAAAATTCAAAGGGGAGTGGACTTGGTCTTGATTCTTCCTTATATTGTGCACCCTTCTCCTCACCCCTCATAACCATTTTTCCCCCCCTCTCCTTTTCGAAAATTCAGAGTGAATTCACACTCATTTTCAGTAGAAAAATCGTGAGGTACCTAGCCAAAAAGAAGAGAGAAAAATCGAGAGCAAGGTAAGGTAGAAAAGAGAAGCGCTCCACCTCCTCCGTGCCGCGTCGTCGTTGTTTCGTTCGTTTTCTTTCGAAACGAAACCAGGCATGTCTAGATTTCTTTCAAACCTCAATCAAGTCATATTATCATTTATTTTTCAGTACATGATCATGTTTATTCAAGTAAAAATCGAGATCCAAGTCAAAACATTTTGAAACCACACATGCAGAATTTTCGATTTCCTTGGCAAGCTTCACGATTTCTTTTGGTTTGTGAGTTTCAGGTATTGGATCGACTCTAGGATCCCAAGGCGGCTTATATACATGTAGTAGGATGCATTAGGACCATGTTGGTCCATTCAAACCAGCCCCATGCTTGCTGGAAATTCAGAATGATAGCAAGTCCCCATAGGTGCAGAAAATGTTGTTCGAAAATTCAGTTTCTTGTCATGGAGGAAGGATCTGATCTTGGCTGCCCCAAGGGCCTATAGCCATGGTTGGATCACTTCCCTAGCATGTCTAAGACGTGACTAAGTTGCCCTTTTGGTGGCTTGGTCCATGGTTCATCGGTTTTTAATCAAAACATCACAACAGCCCCTATACCCCTTCGGCTACTTCGGTTGGACAGCTTTCGGTTCGTTTCTTTTGGTTGCTTGGTATGGATCTTGGTTGGCCTATAGGCCCTTAGCCACGGTTCATATCATGCTCCTAGATGTCTAGATCGTGCCATGGTCAATCAAATGGCCATTGGAATGACACGAGACATCGATCATAGCATAAACACTACACACGCATGCACGTTGCTCTCGGTTGGACCCTTCGGTTGAGTTATGGCGTGATGCGGATTGTGGCTGGCCTAGGGCCCTTAGCCATGGTTCAAATCATTCCTTGGGATGTTGGTAAGAGTCTCTGGTCGGTGGTTCACGCCCCTAATGGCCGATAGCCTCGAAACCAACGCAAGTCTTGTAGTTGCGCAGCTGCTGGAAATTACAGCAAGTTGCTGTGTTGGTTCAGAGGCTCGTTCGAGTTCTTGGTTGGCTTTTAGCCCATGGCCTTGGACTGGACAGTGCCTCATTGAGTTAGGAAGGTCATGTTTTTGACCGTTTGTCATTTGGATCATTTTTGAGGTCGTACGAGAATTTACGGTGCAATGTGCCAAGTTGACTCTCGAAAGAGCGTTTCGTGTTTTGGCCTCCATTCCACCTAGATTTCGACCCTATCATTTTAGGAACATTATTTTATGATTTTTCAGCGTATTTTAATCATGACTATACGTTGGTTCAGTGTCGGTTCAAGTTGGCTCGGAGTCATGATTAAATGCGAAGTCATTAGGCGTCATAGTCGCATCTTTTGAACGTAAATTGCGTAGTTGGTCAAGTTTAAGCTATTGCATATTTTTTTCATGGCACAGTTAGGTTGCAGCGAGCCTGGGAACGATCCAATCCAATCCAGTTGGTAAAATTACAGGAATTTTCATTATGCCAGTTAATTATTTTACGTGCATTAAATAGAAAATGATGATTTTTTAGATTTATGCGATATGGCTTGTGGTTCATTCACTATGTGGGAGTGTTATTTTATACGGTCGCCAGTGACCGATCAGTTCAGTATGGTACCACCCGGTCGCCAGTGACCGGCCAGCTCAGTTCAGTTTCAGCCTCCCCGGTAGCCAGTTACCGATCAGTTCAGCTTAGTGCAGTGGCCACAGGCGTAAAACATAATCTCAACAGAAAATTTTACCAGTTATTTCAGTACAGGCTCCCAGGAGCAAATATTTTTACTGTGATTATCAGTTCAGTTATGCACGTATTATAATTGCTCAGTACAGATTATTTTCAGTATGCCTCAGGGCAGGATATGTTAACTCATGCATATTTTAATTCATATTTTTACTCGTTACCTGTGATATATGCATGCTGAGTCTTTAGGCTCACTAGACTTGATTGTTGTAGGTACTGATGAGGCCAGGGCCGAGGGCGGGGACCAGTGAGCCAGCTTAGGTCGGCAGTAGTGGCACCCGAGGACCTCAGTGCAGCAGTTGTTATTTTTTTCGCAAACAATTTTATCAGTCGTTGGATATTTTTAAATCGTTGTTGTTGGCAAAACTTTAATTTTCTTCCGCTGCAATATTTTGAAATATTGAACTTGATTCACCAGTGATTTTATGAATGAGGCCATTTAAGTTCTTTTAAAAAGAAAATTTTTAATTTTCCGCAAAATTTCAAGAAAGGAGTTTTAGGCCCTTCACAGAAATAGTATCCAACATAATTCTTTGGATATCCCACAAAGTAACATAAAATGGATCGACTATCCAATTTATCGCCCACTACCTGCTTCACATAAGCAGGGCACCCCCATATTCTAAGATAAGAATACTTGGGAGCTTACCCATCCATATCTCATATGGTGTCTTATCAACTGCCTTTGAATGGACATTGTTCAACAACAGTGCCGCTGTCTCAAGCGCATATCCCAAAAAGGATGGCGGCAACTCCGTGAACCCCATCATAGACCGAACCATGTCCATCAAAGTCCGGTTACGACGCTCCGAAACATAATTCAGCTGTGGTGTAGCGGGCGGAGTCCACTGCGAGAGAATCCCATTCTCCCTAAGATACTCTTGGAACTCGGCACTCAATTACTCACCACCTCGATCCGATCGAAGTGTCTTGATGCTTCGTCCCAACTGTTTCTCTACTTCACTTCTGAATTCTTTGAACCTTTCAAAGGCTTCAGATTTGTATTTAATCAAATACACATACCCATACCTCGAAAAGTCATCGGTGATGGTGATGAAGTAGGCATGTCTATGCTTAGTGGTGATGCTAAGCGGACCGCACACATCGGTATGGATCAAATCCAATAACCCTTTGGCTCGCTTCACATGGCCCTTAAATGGAATTTTGGTCATCTTTCCTTTTAGACAGGATTCACAAGTCGTGAGAGCATTAATATCAGACATATCAAACATGCCCACTCCCACTAGCTTGTTCATCCTTCTTAGGAAAATATGTCCTAATCGAGCATGCCACAATTGTGCCGAATTTAGAGTATCTTGTTTTCGCTTGTTTGTTGTTGTTATAGCTTGGACATTGTTTAGTGGAATATCTTTCAATTTTAAGGTGTAGAGATCGTTTTCAAGTTCTCCAGTACCAATTAAACATTCATTCTTGTAAATATTGCAAACACCTTTGCTAAATAAACAAGAAAACCCATCTTTATCTAACATAGAAATGGAAATAATGTTTTTCACCAAGTCAGGTACAAACAAAACGTCTCTTAACATTAACTTAAAATCATTGTTGTAATACAAGCAAACATCTCCTAAGGCCTTGGCAGCAACCCTTGCTCCATTGCCCATCCTCAAGAAGGTCTCATCTTCCCTGAGCCTTCTACTTTTTCCCATCGCCTGCAAATCATTACAGAGATGTGAGCCACATCCGGTATCCAATACCCAAAAAGTAGAGTTAATTGAAATGTTTACTTCAATATAGAACATACCGTTTCTAGAACTCTTCTGGGCCAGATATTCTCTGCAATTACGCCTCCAATGTCCTGGCTTCTTGCAGTGATGACAGATGTCAACAGTCTTGTCAGCCTTCACTGGTGTGGCTGCCACAACGGGATCCGAAGCTTGCCTCTTCAAGGGCACCTTCTTCTTGGGACGTTGGAAAGAACGTTTCTTTCCCTTCCAAGGTGGACCAATCTTCGTACCAGATGAAGAGCCCACATAAAGAACCGACTTCTCATCTTTCATAAAAGCCTGCATATAACACTTGGCTTTCAAGTCATGGTCACACCATTTCTTGTAAGTCTGCAATTCCTCAGGAGTGCAGTTAGTCGGAGCCTCAACAGGGGACGACTTAGTAAGTGTATACGCTATCCTTTCCGAATTCAAGACGATTTTTTAGATTTATTAGCCAATTGAGGTAATTAGGTCCGATTAATACGTGTTTGTCGAGTATTACAGATAGCGAATTGCGAATCGAAGACATTGTCAAAAAGTATTGAAACGTAAACAGATAAATGTTAATGACTATTTTAAAATATTTAGTAAGATATAAATTATGGACTTTCTTTATAAATGTTTACTCCCACTGTTCTGACATCTTTCACTACCCTCTAGTGAAAATGAGAAACTCCTTTCCTCGGTAGGTACGCAAGGTCCAATTAGCGAATCATGATCCCGAATAATATCAGCCAATCACAATTCCTAAAAGGTAGTTTCCAATTGCATCACAATGCAACCCTCTACGTAAACTTTTGTCTCACGTTTGATTAGGACCCAATAATATGATGGCGTTCATCTTCACGTGTCAAGCCTTACCCATCGATGTTGAACCTTAATGTACGGTCGCCATGATTTCCCCCAATAATATGAGCCGAAATCATGGGAGTTCTACGTAGTTCACATCACCATGTCAATGGATGTCACAGCTTTCTGGCACCCAGGGCCCCCCCAATAATATGAGCCAAGCCCCGAGCACGGGTAGCGTTCATCATGCACCCATTGTCGATGGAAGACATGAAAATTATAAACAAATTTATAATTCCCCTTTTCGGGCTTGATATTAATTTTGAATCTTATTCAAAATGAGGGTTTTTAATTTTGAAAGGTCTCATCATTAATTTTATTTAAAAGCTCGCCATGTTTGATCGTATGTTTGCCGGATTCATGCAATTTTGTTATTATCATAATAATAACGCACATACTCATTATTTATAACATATCATGCATATATTATAAACAGTAAACAAACAAGGATGATCAATCGCCCCAATACTAATGGCCCGTGTGAGCTAAACACGGGCCTAGGTCCAATCCTAGGGTAATGCAAGGGATGCAAATGCAACTATTACATTAGCTTCCAATATTTACATGTCTTTGATCTTCATAATCATCATGGCCACCATCTTCCAATCTTGATCATCCACTATACTAATATTTACAAATAAATATCCATGGCAAATAGGGATAAATCTCATGGGGTGGGAACGGGCCATAAACCAAGCCTACTTGATATTTGATAATTATTACAATCATTTAACACAAAATATCCTAGCATACACCTAGAAAATTGGGCTTGGGCTTTTGATCATCCTTCATGCATAATATCACATATCATACACCATCAATTAATTATCACAATAATTAATTGATCCAATATTATATATCTTGATCCAATCACTAACCGCCACGATTATAAACTAAATTAACAAAGTATACAAACTCATTTGTCTACTTTCTAATTAATTTATTTATAACCTAATTTCTTGTAAATCACCATTTACTATAAATAATTAAAGTCCAACTTCAATTATTTATTTTATGAGAAAATATTTGCAACTTTTGTAAATTTAAACTTAAGGGCCTAAAAAATTCATTTTATACCAAAAACATTTTGGCCTATTTAAATTTACAAATATGTTAGCCATCTAATGGCCCAACAACTCAAGGCCCATGACACTTTGATATTTCAAAACACCTTTTGAAAACCCTAGCCGTCATCGCCGTCGCCGGAGCTTCGTCGCCGGATTCCGGCCAACATGCAAAATAAATTTTTTATTTAAAAGATAGGGGCTGATCGGGCAGCCCCTCGGGCAGCCCAAGCTGCCCGAAATGGGCAGCAACATGCTGCACAAAACCCGCCCCAATTCAGCCTTGAATTCATTGCAAAAAATCATATCATGCGGTTAGAAATCGACCTCAATATAATATCATGTATATGCTACAAAAACTAGTACCCTTAGCTCATGATACCACTTGAAAGGGATCGATTTTAGGGTGTTCAAATGCGCAACGGAAGTTCAAAATTCTATTCTAGGGCATAAAAACGAAATTTTAAGTAAAAATTGAACACCTTTGTCATACATAGGGTGTTAAGAAAAATATTACCTATCAATCTCAAAGATTGATGTAATGGCTCCAACCAAGTTGTAAACAACATGGCTCTTCAAGGCAAGACAAATCTACAAGCCTCCTCCTTTCTCCAAAATTAGGCCCACCACCAACTAGCTAGAACCCTTCTTATTTTGCACTAGAAAAATAAGAAGATTTTTCAAAGAGAAGAGATGAATTCCTCAACAACTTGAAGAACAAAAGGAGAGAAAAATTGGAAGGTAGAACTCCTCAATATTTCGGCCATTGTGATGTCTAGACAAGGGAGGGAGAGTTTTCTTGGTTTGTGGAAAAGTAGTAAACAACATGTGCATGTCATGTATAGATTATTGAAAAAGTTGCCTCCCAACTCTTCACCTCCCTTGCATCCTTTTTAAGTGGGCTTGTAACATTTACAAAGCCTATGGACTTTATTTAATTGTCTCACACACATTTGAGCCTAATTAAACATTACTTGATTTTACTCAAGCCCACTAGTTTAATAATTGTTTATAATTGGGCTCTACAAGGCCCAATGTAGTTTAATTAATTCAACACTTGAATTAATTTAATTATTTGGACTCTACTAGGTCCACTAGTGTTTAATCAATTCAACACTTGAATTAATTTAGTCCATAATAATGTTTATGAAAATCACAATTTTCAAATACATTATTTATTTGGCCAACTTTTAATTTAGGAACACTTCCACAAATTAAAAGTTACATTTCCCTCATAGAAGTCATACTTCTATCTTACCCTTATAAACTCATTTATAAGCCGTTCAACACATTGAACTATTTTACTTCTCAACGGGATCTAGAAAGCTAGTACTTGTCTGGCCCTCAATGGTTCATTGATACAACTAGCCGTGGGTTCACATCTCCATGTGATTCGGACTAAACATGTCCTTATATGAGCATACCCCAATTGCTCCATTCTTACTTATCAAATCCTTGATAACAAGAATGTCAGAACTCAAGTCTGATAGTACCCAACCAATCACGTTAAACGCCTAGCAGCATCGCTTACATGATTCCCTAGGTATCAAATGATAGTGCCTGCAAGAACCATTCAATTATGGTTAGCGTACAGTACGGTCCATTCAACTCATATATCTCGATCGATTCGACAACCATTGGTATATCGAGAGTTGTCAATGAATCGATACTATGTGTCATGTCGTAGTTGCATCGATGGTGTAATATATGAAACCCCTTTCATAATTACCACCATACTCTGATCAGAGATTTCATACTACATACACATAAGATATCCATACCGGAAGGTAAGCGGTGAATCCCCGACTACAATGCATCGACACCTATATGTTTCGACAAAACACCCAACCTTGCCACCTGAGGACCCCTTGAGAGTCGGTAAACAAGTCAAAGTGCAATGTTAGCACATAGAGTCTCAATGTTGTCTCGGGTCATAAGGACTAATGGTGTACAACCATAAATTAGGACGTTTCCACTCGATAAGTGAGAACCATTTGGAAAGTCCTTTATGGAGGGTTGTTCAGTGCACTCTACAAGGAGCACCAATCTGCATGCTCGGACATCACAATGTCCCCTACCAATGAAACATGGTACTCACATCGTAGATACTAGTCTCGAACTCGAGCGGCCTATATCCTTCTTAGCGGCGGCTAAATCGACTAGAAACTTTTTAGAATATACAGTATTCCAAATATGAGTTTCATGATACTCATCATATGAGCATCTCATATTCTTTCTACTATTTGTATATTCAAGGGCTTTATCTATGCAACTAGCATGGGTATACAGATAAAGATGTGCCAAAATAATAATTTCAAATATTATTAAAATAAAAATTGTTTATACATAGAGTTTCATTGTGAACACTCGGCTAACACTTGGCTCGACGTGCACCTACTCTAACAATCCAAGTTTTAAAACGAATCGGTTAAGTTGTAAAATGAGCTCGAGTTTACGTCTAGGAATGCGTATAAATATGTTTTCGGACATTTTAAGGAGTTTGGTAAGCTTCGGGTTAATTTTAGAGGTCCAGGGGTAAAACAATAATTTTTGGGTTTCCAGGGGCAAAATGGTCATTTTGCACCTGATGTGAGATTTTGGTCCTGGCAGCGCCTTGAGCAAAAATTTATCATGTTTTACATGTTCATGAATTTTTTTATGGAATTACGATAAATGCATTGCATGCTTGGTTTAAAGGAAAAATTATGTATATGCATGCTTTTATTAAGTGATGAATATGATGACATGTTTTGAATGATGTGAGTTGGTTGTGACTAACACGATGACACAATGACATGATGAAACGATAGGTTGGGGCACATTGGACGGGTAATGCTGTCGCTGATGCCTCCGCCGCTGATACCTCGGTTACATGTAGATAGATCCATCGAATGACATGATAATACGAAAGTCACAGCATACGATCAGAATTAAAATTAAGAAAATGAACACATATATGTTGATAAGATGATACATGCTATGATTATTATCATGTTTTGACAGGTCACGATTATGCATATGATTCTACTGCGGACATGAAATGTATGTTGATTACGATATTTTTCACTGCTGTTTGTTACATATATGTATTTGTTATCATGATACAGGTGTGTTGAGTCTTTAGACTCACTAGGAATGTGTGATGCAGGTGATCATGATTTTTAGGGGACTGGAGGTACTGAACTCTGAGCCGGCGGACCTGGTGGGCGAAACGACCCGATGGCCTCATGATTTTCCGCACATTCACGATTTTATGTTATTGAGAGGATATGAGCATTCGTGACGTTGTTTTATTTTATTATTTGATGTTAGGGGCCCTACATCCTCACCACCAGGAGACCCAACTACCTGAGTACTAGAGGGGATAGCTAGATTGATGGAGCAGGCCCAGCAGGCACCCCGTCTACAGACTGATATTTATTAGCAATTTAGACGGCTCGGCTTGAAGGAGTTCGGGGGTACCACTGACCCTTTATTGGCAGAGGGATGGGTTAGATCTATGGAGTTACACTTTGACTACTTACAGATGAGAGATGGCAACCGGGTCAGGTGCGCCGTTTATATGTTGATGGATGATGCATCCCTATGGTGGGAGGGAGCCGCCCATGTAGTCGACTTGGCTACTCTCACTTGGGACAGGTTCAAGGAGATGTTTTTGTTAGAGTAGATGTCCGTCGAGTCAAGTGTTGGCCGAGAGTTCATGGTGAAACTCTATGTATAAACAATCTTTATTTTAATAATATTTGAAATTATTGTTTTGGCACATCTTTATCTGTATACCCATGCTTGTTGCATTGATAAAGTCCTTGAATATACAAATAGTAGAAATAATATTAGATGCTCACATGATGAGTATCATGAAACTCATATTTGCAATACTGTATAATCTAAACAGTTCCTAGTCGATTCGGACGCCACTAAGAAGGATATAGGCCGCTCGAGTTCGAGACTAGTATCTGTGATGTGAGTACCATGTTTCATTGGTAGGGGACATTGTGATGTCCGAACATGCAGATAGGCGCTCCTTGTAGAGTGCACTAAACAACCCTCCATAAAGGACTTTCTAAGTGGTTCTCACTTATCGAGTGGAAACGTCCAATTTTATGAATGTACGCCATTAGTCCTTCTGACCCGGGACAACATTGAGACTCTATATGCTAGCATTGCACTTTGACTTGTTTACCGACTCTCATGGGGTCATCAGGTGGCAAGGTTGGGTGTTTTGTCGAAACATACAGGAGTCGATGCATTGTAGTCGTGGATTTACCGCTTACCTTCGGATATGGATATCCTATGTGATCACATGTATATGAAATCTCTGATCAGAGTATGGTGGTAATTATGAAAGGGGTTTCATAGATTACACCATCGATGCAACTACGACATGACACATAGTATCGATTCTTTGACAGCTCTCGATATACCAATAGTTGTCGAATCGGTCGGGATATATGATATGAAGGGACCGTACTGTACGCTAACCATAATAGAATGGTTCTTGCAGGCACTATCATTTGATACCTAGGGAATCATGTATGCGATGATGCTAGGCGTTTAACATGATTGGTTGGGTACTATCAGACTTGAGCTCTGACGTTCTTATTATCAAGGAGTTGATAATTAAAAATGGAGCAATTGGGGTATGCTCATATAAGGACATGTTTAGTCACGAATCACATGGAGATGTGAACCCACGGCTAGTTGTATCAATGAACACCATTGAGGGCCACACAAGTGCTAACTTTCTAGATCCCGTTGAGAATTTAAAATAGTTCAATGTGTTGAACGGCTTATAAAGGAGTTTATAAGCGTAAATAAAAATAGAAGTATTACTTCTATAAGGAGAATATAACTTTAATTTAAGGAAGTGTTCATAAATTAAAATTTGGTCAAATAAATAATGTATTTAAAAATTTTGATTTTCATAAACATTATTATGGACTAAATTAAATTAATTCAAGTGTTGAATTAATTAAATACTAGTAGACCTAGTAGTTTCCAAATAATTAAATTAATTCAAGTGTTGAATTAATTAAATAACATTGGGCCTTGTAGAGCCCAATTAGAAATAATTATTAAACTAGTTGGTTGAGTAAAACGTGATTTGTACTTTTATACTGACATGTATATCATATAGATTACTATTACATTTCCACATTTATAATTTAAAAAGAAAAAAATTTTAGTCCCACTTTTCTTAATTGTTATATTTGACCTTAATAATGATTAAGACTTGAATTAGCGTCTGGGTCCCCACAACCCCGGTATAACTTTAGCTAGAACCACTGGAGCTAGATGAACCTCTCCTTAACTTCTTAAACTGTTTCTTTCGAGCTTTCAATTGATCTTTCTTTCCACCACTAGTACTACCACTATCAAATCTGAAAGGGGATTGTTGTTTCTGTGGTTGATCAACATACGACTTTCCTCGTTGTTGGATCAAACTTGCTTCAGCTTCCTTAGCTCTGTTCAATACATCAGCAAAATTATGGGGTCGGTTCACATTCATCAATGTACCTATCTCAGGATTCAATCCATTTATAAATTGATCAGCTACAGCTTCATCATTCCCAGCCACGTGAGGAGCAAAACGTAGCAATGTAGAGAATTTAGCAACATATTCTTCAATGTTTAGCTGACCATGTCTTAGATTTTCATACTCTGCCCTCTTGTCCTCTCGGTACGAAACTGGGAAAAACCTTCGATAAAATTCAACTTTGAAGATCTTCCACGTAATCACCGTACCACGCTGTTCTATGGCTTCCTTGGTTGCGATCCACCAACTCTTTGCGACTTCATGTAACTGGTGCCCAATCAGTTTAACTCGGCGTTCATCTGGGTAATCAAGTGAATCAAACAGCATTTCAATATCATTCAGCCAACTCTCATAGTCATCAGACGTCTCAGAACCCTTCAGAATCGCGGTTGAAATGACTGAAACCTCTTCAACATTGTTTCCATCGGGGTTTCTGATACATCCATCAGATAAACCGAAGTACCACCTGATTCTGGAATTCTTCGAGGAGGTATATCGGATTAACAAAAGAATTAGTAACAAAATACAACAAACCTGTTTCAGTCCTACTCTGATCATCTTACTGCTGATCAAGAATCGGTACTGATTCATTCTCAATAACACATGCTTACAATCAAATCAGATAAACAAGTAAACATGTAGTTTTAACGCAGTAAATCATGCTAGCAATCAAAAGCAAGGAAAGAAAACTCATTCTACCCCGCTTGCTAGCTCCTATTTCAGTCTAAGGTACCTATTGCTCTGGAACATACTGCTCTGATACCACCTGCTGTGGGGACCCGGACGTTAAATAACTAGAAAAATTAAATAAACAGGGTCTAAATTTTTTTTTTGTTTAGAATACAAAAGCGGAAACATATGAAGTAAATCTTATTTCATTTACAAGATCAGTATTCAGATCTAAGTACAAGTCCTGTACAAAAGTAAATCATAACAACTACAGTTCATTCACTACATGTCATGTGATGCAACATATCTACTTCTGGGTCCAAATCTCCACGCTAAACTAGTCATCTCTCGTCCTCGTCTTGACCGTGATCCTGTCCCACCTGTTGTCATGCACACATACAAACAAGACAACAGCCGGATAACTCCGGTGAGAAATACATTCTCAGTACAAATCATGTATACATGCAATCATAAAAACAGATATTAAAGCATGAAATAAATATCAGTAACATGTATCAAATCTGAAAGACATGAATTAATATAAAACTGTCAATCAAACTCTGACTCACAACCTATGACTCGATACTTTCCTAATCTTGGGATCCCGATATGAATAAAAACATAACACCCACCTACTCTCCCGATCGTGGTGGTGGTACGTTCTCATTCACGGACTCTGGTCCTCTCTGTATCGAGTCTCGGCGATAGGAGCTGCTCTTCTCCTAAGCAACATCGATACGACCAAATGTCTGGTGTCTTGACATATCCTGCCAATGACTCGGCATATCCTTCCAAAGACTGGGCATATCCTGCCAATGACTCCTCACATAACAAATGCTTAACTATAAATCAATAAAATAAGCATATCAATCTTAATCACTGCCATATATCGAGGCAATGACAATCAAGTATGTGATTTTGGGAGACTCAAGTTAAATCAAACTCGAGTTGTGCAATCCCAAATCAACATTAATTTATACCTTTCTCTTCTCGGTCTGACGAAGTCGAAGTCTCGAATTCAGATCTGTCTTAATCAATCTGGTAATAACAAAGGTGGAGGAGTGTAATATCAATACACCAATCAAATCAATACTGGATATAATCAGAACTTAATCAAATCCTGTTTCAACGGCATAACTGTACAATCTCGAAATACCGGCAATACAATATCAGTATACACAAATCAACAACTCATCTGATCCAAATCTGAATAATATCAATATACTCAGCAATACAGTATCAATCAGATATCAATCCCAACATATCATAATTGATAACAACACAATTATGATATCACATCGGTCTAATCACAATCAAATCAACTCTGAAAATCATAACAATTTCATACGGTATCCGTTCTTCGATCCGGTTTCGATTATACGATGTCTAATATCGCAAGAACATCATATATGAATCATATCTGATTTCTTCAATATCATATTTTCAAAACATAACAAAACATAGTAAAACTTACGCCCAGTTGAAGCTCTCGTCGATAGAAACACAGTACTGAAGTAGGATTGAAAATCAGACGGACGGATCTTGCGTAGCTTTCAAATTCTGAATCAAGAGTTTAGCTTTTCCCTTTTCTCGTTTCTTGTTTGTGACTGAATTTGAAGGAATTGCATTTATATATATCACCTTGCATGTGTAAGATACGTGTCTCATCCTTCTCTAATCTTGGTCGGCGCTCGGGCGGTTAAAATATACCGCTCGGGCGCGGCACCCTCTGTCCGGATGCTTAGCTTATTATCCATTGGAACTCGGGCGGTCGACAATTACCGCTCGGGCGCGGAATGTTCTGTTCGATTACAAGACTTGTTATACAATGGCGCTCGGGCGGTCAAAAACTACCGCTCGGGCGCCAGACGTTCTGTCCATGAACTATCCTTGTTGCACATTGGCGCTCGGGCGGCAATAGTTCTGTCCAAAAATTGCATAATTCATATGCTTTGCCCAATCTGATCTCGAAATGATCCGTCTATAATCATATCAATTCAAATCAATAATCTCATATTAACAGAATCAAAATCTCGGGCATTACACTTGTTCATATTCTTGTTGTAGATTTTGTTGATATTCGCTGATCTTCTATTTATAGGCAGGAAACTGATCGTGTAGTGAGACTCAACAATTGTATCCGTTGCAGCTTGAATGTGTTTCTTGAGATTCGTGTCTCGACTTTTTCGAAATCATTGCTGGAACATTTTGACTTTAAGCTTTGCTGCAATGTCCATTATTGTACCATAGATAGTACAGATGCTTTTGTACCCTTGTGCGTAGCTAGAATCCATTTAGATAAGCTTGTCTTGATCTGCAACTGATTTATTCCTAACTTATGCTCATAACTGGTCATCAAAACTGATCTTCAGTTGGGCTGGTGAAATCAGTTGAATCTTCAGTTGACTTGATTTCACTTTTTCAATTGAACTGGTCAGTTGGGCTCTGCATCAGTTGAGCACTTTATCAGCTGGCCGGGCTTCTGAAGTTCTTCTGCTGAACCACCTATCAACTAAACAATCAGTTGAACTGCTTTTGATACATCAGTTGGACTGGTTCAGTTTGATCAATCAGTTAGCACTTTAAGTTAGCATCTCGATAGCTTCAGTTTTTGCTTGATAATTGATAAATTTGAATACTGATCAGTTCAAGTATGTGCGCACTTAGATAAAATCATTAGAAACAAAATAACAGTTTTGTTAACATCAAAATCAAAATTGCGAACATGAAATGTTCCAACAAAGCCAAATATACACGAGACATGCTAAATAAATTTGGCACGAAATTTGCTACCCCAATGAGCACATCCATCAAATTGGACAAAGATAAAGTGGGAATCTTGGTAGACACAAAAATGTACAGAGGATTGATTGGATCAGTACTCTATCAGACCACTAGCCGGCCAGACATCATGTTTGCAGTTTGTTTATGTGCATGGTTTCAAGCTAATCCTATGCAATCTCACTTTACTGCCGCAAAACGTATTCTTAAATATCTTAAAGGTACTACTAACGTGGATCTTTGGTATTGACCGAAAAAGCACAGGCGGTTCATGTCAGTTCTTGGGCAATAGACTAATATCTTGGTTTAGTTAGAAACAAACATCTATTGCCACTTCAACCACTGAAGCAGAGTACCTTGTACCTGGAAGTTGTTGTGCTCAAATGCTATGGATGCAACAGCAGCTCAAAGATTGTGAAATTCAAACCGCTGAATCTCTTATTTTCTATGACAACACAAGTGCAATAGCCATTACATACAACCTTGTATTGTATCTCAGACGAAGCATATCGACATTAGACATCATTTTATCCGAGACCATGTCATGAAGAAAGAAATTCGTCTTGAATATATCTCAACAGATCAACAGGCAGCAGATATATTTACCAAATCACTCCCCGACACTAGGTTTTCTTATTTTCGTAATGTTATTTGTTTAATTGATTTATCTTAGCCATTTTAATATGTTTATGTGCTTAAGCGTAAAATAAATGCAGAATAAAACAATGCAGTATAAATAAAACAACAATAAACATAATAAATATTTATTTATTGATGTGAGCCCTTACAATGGATATTTCTTTTCTTACTCCCGACCACCAGAAGGAAAACCAAGTGGTCAATCCTCCAATGGAGGTTCTCATGAAGGCTTCTAAGAAGGAAATCCTTCTCAAAATCTTCCGCTCCTTGAGGAGAATCATCAGATAGACACCTTCATTAGTGAAAATGTCTGCAGTATCAACGACGCTGAGACGCAGCTGATACTTATTCAGTGTTCTCACTCTTTTCGGAGTGGGAACAAGTGTGGGAGGACTGAGATCCTGGATTTTCATCCAGATAGACAGTGTCTCCATCACGGTCTTCCTTGCTGCTGCAATAGACCACATGTATTCCTCTGCCAAGTCTGGCGACTGTGAACTGCTTCCATTATCCATTTTCTCATGCTTTGATTTTCAATTGAGTTTGTGACTAACCAGTTTGTTCGTATTTATAGACCCAAACCATACGAAGAGTCACAGTGATTATTACTGACAGAAGGATATGAAGAGATTTTTGCACACCATTCATGGTTCATCCTCTGAGGATAAGTTTATTTAATTCATATATTTAGGGGAAATATCGGTTTATTTAAGAAATTAATGGGTTAAAGAAAACATGTTTTCAACCGTTGCGGTTGAAAAATGGAAAGCCCATATTTATTCAGTGACTCAAACCACTTACCTCCTGACCATATTAAATCAACCGGTATGATTATCTTTGCAAGCGCACGTTTTTCCACGTCTTTACGTAAAAATCACTCAACTGTGTGACTGCCCTAATAGATGTGACGGTTATCTTCTTAAATTTTGAAAAAATCATTATACTCGTCTGAAATTTTTCAAATTTTAAAATCCATCCACTAATAGTCCTCCACGTGGACTGATCTTTGACTCTCCAAACAAGATATACATAAACATTGCATTATCATTTTTATTCTCTTGCAGAAATTTACTATTTGTTTTACTTAATTCTTTTCGAGATATTGTGCTTGTCAAAGATTTTCTTGCAGAGTTCATCATCTTCTCCACCACACGAAAATGACAGCATCCATTGCTCACAATACCATAGCTATAAACTTTGCCTATGTGTTCGCCATGCCCAACAAGCAATTGCAAGCCATGTTCAGAAAGCTTGAATCATCTGGCATTCGTTTCTTTTTGGGATGCAGCGAGAAGTACTCCGAGATCCTGTTAAAGGAATTCTTCGACACTTCTTATATGGAAAATAGAGAAATTATTTGTGTCGTTCAGGGAAAGAATCTTCATGTCACACAGAAGACGTTCACTGAATTTTTTAAACTACCAGCTGTGGGAATCACAGACTTCTCCACCTTCCAAAGGGAGATATTGAGCTTTGGAGAAATGATATCTCTATTTCTGAGTCTCCGATCTCCTCTCCAACATGCCAAAAAAGAGATCTGAGAATTGAATTCAGACTGTTAGCGGTTGTAGTAATGAAGGAAGTTCTCACCAAGGCTGGTTCTTATTACAAGATAACCTTTGAAAAATTTCTTGTCATGGCCACCATCGCATCAAATTTTCAGGTCAACTGGTCTGACGTCTAATTCAAGACATTAATTGCAATGATAAAGAAATAAAACATGTCTCAAGGATTTGCGGTTCAAATCTGTCATCTGCTGACTCAGGAATGAGTTTAACCGGTGGGAATGACTAAAGTTGGAAAGACCAAGCTATTCAACTGGCCAACGGTTGAAAATTTTATCAAGAAGAATCGTCCAACTGACAAGGAAATTGACTCTTTCAAAATAGAGACTGGAGATGAATTTGTGAAGCAAAAGAAAACTGATTTAACTCCCAAAGGTACTAAAAGAAAGCTGGTTCTGAAATCCAGTTCTGAAGATGAATCAAGGGATGATGTACCGTCTCTCAAGTTTCCAAGAAAAAACGGTCAGAAAAGCCCAAAGCTGCCAAAATAAAAACGATCAAGCATCTGTAGGTTCCTTCCCCAATCCCTGCAATCACAAAAACAAAACTCAAAGGAATCCAAATTGTTGAACTAGATATTACAGCCTCATTCTCAGTATTCTTCTCCTCCACCCAACAGACAAGGGGAAGAAAACTCTGATCAAGGAGCCACCAAAAACCAACTCCGTTCATATTGCTATTGTTCTTACCAGCGAACGAGTAAATGATATTGTTTAGAAAAAGATGAAATGTTTGACCATTGGGCTAAATTTCAAACGGTCACAACATTCGATTCACTCATTCAAACAGGAAAAATCAAAGGTACTACCGAACTTAAGCGGTCATATTGGAATGGACAGAAACATCTGAGATCCCAACCGCTCTGCTCCGCCAAGATTTCTTGGAAATTCAGATAAAAGAAAGTTCTCCATAAGCACTGATTCAATTAACACGAAACTATTTTGATCCTACTTGTCCAACTGCCAAAGATGACTCAGAAGTAATTTCTCAGCTTGAAATGGACGCTCTCTCACTTTTGATGATTGTTGCTCAGAAGCATGAACTTAAACTTCATGCGGTTGAAGAAAAGGATAAACTTGACTCAGAACTGAACTTTGATAAAGAACTGAGTTATGAGACCTTCAAAGTTCAGACTACAACTCAGAATCAACCATCTTCATCATATTCTTTTCTTACCAATTATCCACCTTTAGAAGTATCAACCATCTTCAGAAGTACCGATTGAAACCGTTATGACCAGTGCTATGGTAAACATCCAACCACCAGATGAAACACTTATGCACAAGAATTTTCCCATTACTAAGCAACTCTATCATCAAGATGAACCGGACCTCATTCCAGCCTCTCACACGATTCATAAGGAAGATGCATTTGCTCCACCAATCGGCCCTATTATGTCTCTTGTCTCAGCACAAATCGATCTTTCCAAAGTCCAACCGATTTCTGTAGAAGAAAGTATGACATTCTTGTCTAATTTTGATCTGGACACGACTCACAAAGAAGAATCTTCTTCTCCACAATCTACTTCTGCTGCTGATCCTGCACAAGGAACTCTCCAAGAAAAGTTGGTGTCTTCCCCTAAAGATCCACAGAAATACGAGGTAACTATTGCCTACATGCCCCAAAACTCTCCTACATCTAAAGCTCTTTCAAATACTCTGGCAGTACAAGAAGCCACATACAAAGAAATTCTTGTCCCAACAGATGATATTGACAGAGTAATTTCAAATATAGCCGCTGAACTCGATGCCTCTCAGCCCTCAAAGTCGGCTGGAAAAGCATGCTCTTCTCAAATGGTCTCATTCAAGGCTAGATTAATCTCTTCATCTCATCCAGTTGAACCAGAAGAAGAAGAAGAAGAATTAATGGAAGAAAACTGCCAAAGGGAGATTTTAGGCAGACTTAAAGCCATGGATCAATCGATTCTTGCTCTTAATCGCAAACATATTGATCTGAAAGAAGCTTTTCGATCAATAAAGTCTGATCTCTCCAAGGAATTCTCTGCTATGCATACAAGTGTTACCCTCGGGCAAGACAAGCACAATTCTTCACATCTCAACATGTGCACTGAGCTTTTAGGACAAACATCTCGTCTTACAGCACATGTTGATCAACATTTTGATGCTCAAAGAGCACAATTTATTGAGATCATGCAATTTCTTGTCCATGGTGATGTCAAAAATGGGGAAAGAGAACAGCAAAAGGTAGTTTTGAAAGCAGAAGAATCAGTTAGGAAGAGGGTTGCAGAGCGTGCCAAAGCAAAACAAGCTAAACAAATCGAAGGACAAAAGAAATGTTAATGATTGTATTTTGTTTACATGTTTTTGCTTTATTTCTTATCAACTAGAGTTTGTAATTTCATCAACTCAACTCAATGAAATAAAACTTTTTGTCTTTACCTAATGCAATTACTTAGCTGGTGCAATTATCTGTAAACATTTGTATAGTTCTGCAGCTGGGTTTTGTCATTACCAAAAAGGGGGAAATTGTTAAGAAATTATAACCCAAAAGTTTTGGTGGTCGACAAAAATCAAAATAGCACTTGAGTGTTTCAGGAAACAGGTGAAATTTTTTATGTATAACAGGTAACAGTTCAACCGCTTAAAAAGTTCAGACCGCCTATCAGCTCAACCATTTAAAATATAAGAAGTTCAATCTTCCCAACCGGCTGCTTGAAGAACCTTATGTCGAAGTCATTAAAGAGACATTTATTGCTCACTTAATGAAAGACATTCTCTGACCAGTTCAAAACATTCAAATAGGTTTGCATCGCTACAAGTCAACCATGTTATGCATAAGTCCCAAGATTGATCTGCATTTAAGTCACTATCCAGAAGAGAAAGATTATTTATGACCTACAAGTTCTGATTGTAAAAACAGTTGCCATAAAAGGATATCCAGTAACTCTTCAAGGAACGGGATTCAAAGTTGTGCCAGCAAAGAGAACATTAAATTCCTTGCTGAAGAACAATTAATGAAGTTGCAGATGATAGTTACGCATCATTCCACGGTTACATATTAACGTTGCTCACTTTTTTCGACCGTTGGAATGACAGCTTATATAAGCAGAGCTGAATGTATGCAAGCAGGGTTGCACAATAACAACAAGATACACAATCATCAAGCTTTCACAGTGTGATTAATTCAAGTTTGCATACCTAAGAGTTTGAGCGCAATCAAAGATTATATACTTCATTTCTCATCAACCATGCACTCAACAGAAAGATATCTGATCATTCGAGGATCATTTTCGTGCTACCAAATCATATAATGTTACTTACATCGGTAACATGTTGGTTATTTGATTAATAGTTATGTCTGGTGAACCGAGAGTTCTTAAAATCTAGAAGTGTAAAGTGATCACTAAGAGTTCGAAAACAAAGAGTGTGATAAGTCCACATTGGAGTGGGCTGTTGCTAAGAGTTTTGTAAAGTCAAAGTCTTTTAGTGGAATCCTTCCTATAGAGGAAGAAGGGGTGACGTAGGGGTTTATCTCCGAACATCCATAAAAACCTCGTGCCTTTACTTTTCACAAGCGTTTACATTTCACATTATATCCTGCTGTTTAGTTTGTTAACCGGTTGAATATATCTTTAAAAATATTGAACACTCTTCCGTATCTTTTTATGAGGTTCATATTTCTAACCGTTTGAGAAAAACTTTTAACCGCCTAATAACGGTTGAAAACAAATTTACAAAGCAAGTATTTTCAGAGTTTATTCAGCCCTTATTTCTAAACTCTTTCTCGATCCTAACATAAACGTTTAGGTGGATATCATAAGTGTGCAAGGTGGAATGGTAAGGGAAATGCAAAAATGTTGGAATGACATCAATGAATAGAGTAAGATAAAATTTTATTCATTAAGAATGATCTGAGTAAAGAGCATTTGGATAATTTTCTAGATGTTCTTGATACGCATTCTAGTGGGTACGTGCAAAATGAACTTATTAAACTACGGTGGCAATTTCAACATGAGGAATATCAATATGGATGGTGGAATCAGCCTTACAAAGATCCTACTGTAGCAACGCATATCTATTTAGATAAGGAAAAATTAGATATATATATATATATACATACAATTTAGTCTTGGGAATCTCACGTTAAAAGACCACGATTTCCAATTTATAAGAGAATTGGATGGGAATCATATCCTCGACTCATAGAAGGCATTGAAGCCGTTACTGAACATACAATCAGATAAAGATGTGAGCCACAATCACAACTACGCTGTATATATGTGTTTTAATTTTATGTCATTTTTATCTTTTTTAATAGTAATAATTTCCTGTTCAAATATTGACTTTTGGCATGTTACGCTTATAAATTCATATGCTGTGATCTAACTATTATAGAAGATATATTTCTAAACATGTCAATATCCACGGTATGTGAAATCAAAAATATTTGTGTATTTTGTGGATCTTGTGCAGAATAATATTTAATTTATGAAGAAGTAGCAGAAAAGTTTAGAATAACATTTGCTAAAAAAATGATTCACTTGGTCTATGGTGGTGGTGAAGTTGGTCTCATGGGAAAAGTTGCAAAAGCTGAGCATACAGGTGAAAGTGAAGTCTTAGACATTATTCCGATGAATTTAGCCAATCTTACTGGACAAACAATAGGAGAATAATGAAAGTGGGCGTGTATGAATGAATTACTCAAATGATTGAACATTCAAATGCTTTCATTGCTTTGCCATGACGTTTCGGTACTTTGGAAAAAATATTTCATATTTTTTGCTGGACACAATTAACATTCAACATAAGCCAATTGGTTTGTTAAATGTTAACAACTATTACGATAAACTGTTATCGTTTCTTGATGATGTTGTAGAACATGGATTTATTTCATTAGATTCACGAAGGATGTTAGTTTCTGCTACAAGTAAAGATGAACTTGTATCTTCATGAACCAGATCCATTCTTATCTCAACTTAATTCACCAACATCCAAGAGTAAGAAAAGAAAATTCATGTGATTCTAAACTTGTGTTTCAACGGTATGTTTTAATTTTTATTTTAAGGTATGAATAACCTCTTTTTCTTCTTCTCTTAGTTTTTTTATTATATGAAAATAAAATATAAATATATATATAATAATAATAATAATAATAATAATTTTTTAGTTCAATGTTGAGTAAGGTGTCAGTAAAATGCACCCGAGACGCATTAGTTAATAATTATTGAAAAATCACAATACGCTAGATTTTAATATTCATTATATTCAAATTAAAGATTACAAGAAAAACTATTTTTTCATATGTACCAATATATATATATTATGAATTAATATAAAATGTATAATAGATGTGTTTATCTATATATATATATATATATATATAATTGTGTGTGTTTTCAAATAAAATAATTTCTAAAATTTTTATGAGAATATAGTTAAAAGATATGGTTTGTATGGTTTTTAACATGTATAATTGTTAGAGTAGGTGCCTGTCGAGCCAAGTGTTGGCCGAGGATTCACATTGAAACTCTTTGTATGAACAATCTTAATTTTAATGATATTTGAAACTATTGTTTTGGCACATCTTTATCTGTATACACATGCTAGTTGCATAGATAAAGTTCTTGAATATACAAATAATAGAAAGGATATAAGATGCGCATATGGTGAGTATCATGAAACTCATATTCGAAATACTGTATATTCTAAATAGTTCCTAGTCGATTCAGCCGCCGCTAAGAAGGATATAGGCCGCTCGAGTTCGAGACTAGTATCTGCGATGTGAGTACCATGTTTCATTGGTAGGGGACATTGTGATGTCCGAGCATGCAGATAGGTGCTCCTGGTAGAGTGCACTGAACTACCCTCCATAAAGGACTTTCCAAGTGGTTCTCACTTATCGAGTGGAAACGTCCTAGTTTGTGACTGTACACCATTTGTCCTTATGATCCGAGACAAAATTGAGACTCTATATGCTAGCATTGCACTTTGACTTGTTTACCGACTCTTTTGGGGTCATCAAGTGGCAAGGTTGAGTGTTTTGTCGAAACATATAAGATTCAATGCACTGCAGTAGGGGATTCACCACTTACCTCCGGGTATGGATATCCTATGTGATCTCATGTGTATGTAGTTTGAAATCTCTTATCAGAGTGTTGGTGGTAATTAAGAAAGGGGTTTCTTATAATACATCATCGATCCAACTACGACAAGACAAATATTATCGATTCTTTGACAACTCTTGTTGTACCAATAGTTGTCGAATCGGTCGGGATATATGAGATGAAGGGACCGTACTGTACGCTAACCATAATGAAATGGTTCTTGCAGGCACTATCATTTGGTAAATAGAGAATGATGTAAGCGATGCTGCTAGGCGTTTAACATGATTGGTTGGGTACTATCAGACTTGATTTCTGACGTTCTTATTATCATGGAGTTGATAAATAAGAATGGAGCAACTCGGGTATGCTCATATAAGGACGTGTTTAGTCCAGAATCATATTGAGATGTGAACCCACTGCTAGGTGTATCGATGAATCATTGAGGGCCACACAAGTACTAGCTTTCTAGATCCCATTTAGAAAGAAATTAGTTCAATGTGTTGACCGATTTATAAAGGAGTTTATAAGCACAAGGAAAATTAGAAGTATCACTTCTATACGGGGAATGTAACTTTTAATTTGTGGAAGTGTTTCTAAATTAAAAGTTGGCCAATAAATAATGTATTTGAAAATTTTGATTTTAATAAACATTGTTATGGACTAAATTAAATTAATTAAAGTGTTGAATTAATTAAATTAATTCAAGTGTTGAATTAATTAAATTAATTTAAGTGTTGAATTAATTAAATAACATTGGGTCTTGTAGAGCCCAATTGTAAATAATAATTCAACTAGTGGGCTTGAGTAAATTCAAGTAAGATTTAATTGATCTCGAATGTGTTTGGGATATTTAAATAAAACTCAATGAGCTTTTTAAATATTAAATGCCAAAAAAAATTGCATGCAAGGGAGGTGAAGAGTTGAAAACAACTTTTTCAATAAACAATGCATGTCATGCACATGCAACTTCATGCATATGCAACTTTTAACTTTATCAAGCACCAAGAAAAGTTTTCCTTTCTCTCCTCCCACCCCTCTTGGCCGAAATTTTCTTCTTTTTCTTTAAAATTTTTTTTCTTATTTATTTGATGAATTGTAAGCAAACTTCTCAATGAAAATATCTTGCATTTTCTAGTTCAAGTGTAAGGTGGTTCTAGCTTGTTGGTGGTGGACTTGATTTTGAGCAAGGAGTGTTCAAGGGAGGCTTGTAGATTTTTCTACTATTCAAGAGCTAAGTTGTTTAATAACTTATTTGGAGCCATCATCAATCATTGTTATTGATAGGTAAATCTCTACAAACGCCCTATGTTTGTGTTTGTTTTGTTATTTGCTACACATCTAGTGGGGTGCTCGGTTTTGTTACTTGAAAATATATTTTTTGAAACTTCCATGTTGTATGTAACCGATCCCCTTTCAAGTGGTATCATGAGCTAAGGTTACTATATTTTCTAGCAAATATATGATATTATATTGAAGACTATTTCTAACCGCATTAGATAATTCGACACGACAAATCGAGGCCGTTTTTGGGCTGTTTTTTTTTTTTTTTTGGGTGGGGGGGAATGTTGCTGCCCATTTCGGGCAGCTGAGGGGCTGTCCATTTCGGGTAGCATGGGGCTGCCCGAAACATCCCCACCTTTTAATTAAAAAATATTGTATGGGTTGGCCCGAATCTGGCGACGGAGCTCCTACAACTGTAATAGCCAAGCTTGGTGAACGGTACGGTTTAAAATTTCGTATGTTTATGGATTATTTGGTTAAGTTTAAGTATAGTTTTGATGTTCAGAGTTGTGATTTATGGTTTATAGTATTGTTGGTTATACTTGATATGTGGTTTTGTTGTAGCATCGTAGCGGTTTAATTCATGGTAATTCGTATGTTGAGCCAATTGGTATAAGGCCAATTGGAGTGGTTAGATAAGACATAGAGGTGCAACTTTCATGTTGAGAGTGTTGCCGAATTATGAGGAGAAGCGACGTTGCGATTCGATTTTAGATGCAAAGTTTATTGTTGGCTTCAGGTGACAGTGCACCCGCACTGAAAAAAGCTACCGCACCTGCGGTGATGGGACAGTATGGAGAGTGCACCCGCGGTCCATTTTGCAGTGCACCCGCGGTGTTTAGGCAGAAGGTCAACCGCACCCGCAGTAGGAAACGCAGCGCACCCGCGGTCGTCACTTTGGATTTTCGAAAGTGTTACAGAATGCCTAGCGCACCCGCGGTGTATTTTGGAGCGCACCCGCGGTGCGTGAATAGTAAAAGCTGAGTTTTCGAGATTTAAGTGATATAAGATAAGAGTTGGCTCATTATTTCCTCATTCTCTCCACTCTTCTCGGTTTGCAGCTCAAGGGGAAAGCTAGGGTTCTTATTTCTTACATTTCGTACCTTTGATTCAAGCTTATTGTTGGATTCTTGAAGTAAGAACAAGGTTCTTTTGGGTTCAAGGAGCTAAGGTAAGTTTGTGGGTTTGGTTATTATTCGGATTATGATGTTGGGAAATCATGGGATGTTTGATTGTGTTAGTTTTATGAGTTTTATGGTACGGGTTTGTGATTATTGAGATGTTGATGGTGCAATTCATGGTTTATTGTTGTAGGATTTCTACCAAGAGTTTAGAATCAAGTGCTCCAAGTGTAGTAAGTGGAATTCATTTCCTTGTGCTCACATCATAATATATGTATGGTGTTTCAATGGTTTTAACATGTTATTCCCTTCCATTTGATTCATGCTATGTATTAATACACTTTGTTGTATATTAGAGCATTTTATGTCTCAATTATGTCAAAGGGAATACAAAAGAAAAGAGTATGCAAAGTGTTTGGTTTAATGCCTAAAAGAGAGTTCAAATGATTTATTGGATTGATAGATACATAGTCAGAGATTGCATGCAATTAGTTGATCAACGACCATAGGCTTATATCCCAACAGAGTATCGATTTATATCGATGGGATATAGGTACAGAGACAGAGATACTATTTAAATGTCAATCCATCAGAGAAAAGAGAAATACCATCGTTATTGTTATTCATACTATGATAATTATGTTTCAGAGTTGATGGTATTTAATGTTTTCAAAGCCATGTTTTACAGAGTATGATATGTATCCATTGTTATGTAAGAGTTTCACTTGCTGAGTTTTATATTCATTTCAGTTATTCATGTGATGCAGATAAGAGTGACGGGCCAGGACATTGATTGGAGCCGAGGTCATATGCATAGAAGAGGGAAGGAAGAAGGCTATTTCGCTACATTTTGGACATGATCACAAAAATGATATTTTGTATTTTGTTGCATCATTTTATTGATCATGTATATACTTTTGATTATATATTGAAATGTATTTCAAATCCTTCTTTCTTTTAAGAAAATTTTAAATTCCGCTGCTATTTTATTTAAATCGGTCAGATGTGTTACATTTAGTGGTATCAGAGCAACGTTCTTCAGACCAATGCATATGACTTCGTCTACTTTCAATAGTCCGGGTATGTTTTCTTCTACATCCATTAATAGTATTGGTTGATATGTATTATGTGAGCACATTGTAGGATTTAATGCCTCCTAAGAGAAAGGCTTCAGAGGGTGACGATAGGTCCTCATCAAGAGTTGTCGGCGAGTTCGGCAAGTTATTGAAAGAGCAAGCCAAGGTTCACAGTGAACAGATTCAACAGTTGCTCCGTTTGCAAGGTACAGGTCAAGGTAGAGGCCAAGGGAGAGGCCAAGTGGTTCAAGCGGTTGGGACTGATGGGACCTTTACTGCTTTTAAGAGGATGGATCCGCCTGAGTTTGCTGGAAGCACTGATCCATTGGTGGCCGTAGAGTGGATCAAAGCACTTGAGGCAATATTTGATCATCTCAGGTATGAAGACAAGGACAGAGTTGGATGTGCAGTATTCATGCTAGTTAAAGCTGCACGTATTTGGTGGAAGGCTACCAAGGTAGGTGTTGATGTTCCGGCATTGAAGTGGCAAGATTTCACTGATTTTTTCTACGACAAGTACTTCCCAGATGCACTTCGAGCACGGAAGGTGACTGAGTTTTTAGAGCTTCGTCAAGGAGGTATGAATGTTGACAAGTACATTTTGAAGTTCGAGGAGGGCTATCTGTTTGCCCCATATATTGCCTCCAATGACAAAGACAAGGGTGCTCATTTCATTAGAGGTCTTCGAGCAGAGATCAGAAAGGACATCAATATGTCTAAAGCGGTGACATTTAAAGAGATTGTGGCTAAAGCCTTGTTAGCCGAGCAAGATGAGAAAGATATTGCTAGAGAGAGACAGGCGAGGCAACAGGCTATTGCTCAAAGATGTCAAGGTTCGAGCCAAAGAGGGAAGGGCAGTTTTAAAGGGAAAGGCAAGTTAGAGCCGAGTTCTAAAGCACCGATAGTTCCATCTGATCCAGAGAAGCCGTTGTGTCCCAAGTGCAGTAGGCATTATAGGGGAGAGTGAAGATTTGGTACTCATACTTGTTATCGATGTGGCACTGCATGCCATATTGCCAAGGACTGTTCGAGAGGCTCGAGTAAAGAGAAGGTGCAGGGTCGCATCTTCACCATGACGAAGGAAGGTATAAACCATGATTCTTCTGTGATCTCTAGCACTATTTTAATTTCAGGCAGAGTAGCTACGACATTAATTGATACAGGTGCTACTCATTCTTTTATGTCTGAACTATTTTTGAGATCTTTGGGTTTAGTTCCTTCTGTTCTTCCCCTCCAGTTTAATGTTGTATTGCCTTCTGGGGATGTGTTGTGTCCGACATCTATTGTGTATGCGTGCTCTGTTCAAATTGATGAGCGAATGGTTTTTGCCGATTTGATTGTTATTCCGATGGTTGCGTTTGATATTATACTTGGTATGGATTGGTATCAACCTATCGTGCAGTAATTGATTGCGTTGCTAAGACGGTGAAATTTGAAGATGATGGAGGATAAGGAAGGTATGCTCGCCAGTGCAGGTACTTCGCTGGTCCTTCCTTTTATTTCATGTCTTGAGGCTAAGAAGTTGTTGTTTAGAGGTTGTGATGGGTTTTTGTCTTCGATTGTGGATATGGATAGAATTGTGAAATTGAATATTGATGATATGGATGTTGTGAGAGAGTTCCCTGATGTATTTGAGGATGATGAAAGAGTTGAAGACGCAGTTGCAGGATCTATTGGATAAAGGTTTTATTCGGCCGAGTTCTTCGCCTTGGGGAGCTCCGGTTCTTTTTGTCAAGAAGAAAGATGGGTCTTTGCGGCTTTGCATTGATTATAGAGAGATCAACAAAGTGACTATCAAGGATAAATCTCCGTTGCCGCGAATAGACAATCTTTTTGACCAACTGCAGGGGGCTACAGTGTTTTCGAAGATTGATTTGCGATCTGGCTATAATCAGTTGAAGGTTAGGGAGTTTGATATCCCTAAGACGGCGTTTCGGACCAGGTATGGTCATTATGAATTTCTTGTTATGTCATTCGGACTGACTAATGCTCCTTCAGTATTCATGGATCTTATGAACCGGGTGTTCAAACCGTATTTTGATAGCTTTGTCATTGCTTTTATCAAGTGCCTAACGACATGAAATGAAACCGCAATAATCATCTTAACAACATGCTAACCATACCTAGATGCAGCCAACGATCACTCTTCGATCCCCAACGAAGCCTGCAACATAGAAACTTCAAGAACGCAATTTTCGTAAAAGTCGCAGTTTGAGCAGTCCCACAAAAAATGCCATAACTCACTCAATTTTAACCCAAAAATCTTGAATTTTATATCAAATCGAAGGCATCGAAATGTTCTACAATTTTCTAGTTGAAAGTTTTCTCAAAATCTCGACTGAAAATTCGCAGTTTCAACCAGAACAATAAAACGTGATTTTTGATTCCTAAAATGGTTTCAAAAGTGATCCCAACACAATTGCTCAAACTTCTACACGTCGCACACATGGTTTTACGCATAAATAACAACATACGCATAATATGACATGATCGATGCATCAAGAACAGAATATACGTGCCTTTTGATATATATAAATACCGAACGACGTCACCGAAGCGGAGATAGAAGCGAGGTTGATCCGGGACGATTGTGCAACGATTTTATTGCGACAAAATACACGAAACTCGCTGGAAAATTATTGGAGAAGGGGGCGGCAGCTTTCTCCTCCAAGAACCCTAGTTTTCTTTCTTTTAAAAATCTGAAAAATAAAAGTGTGTGTGTGTTGTGTGTTTTTACGTGCAGTGTGTGTGTTTGGCTAGATTAGGGGATTAAAATTTGGCTTAATTAAATAATTAACATACTAATAAAATGCTAATTTAAATGCTAGTTAAAATGTTACTCGATTAAAAAATTAAATAGAATACTATATCTACACCTTTTTTAAATATAATCCCCTAATTGGAAAAAAACACACTAAATTTTAAACAAACTCTTAATTTAAAAAAAAAAACACACACCAAAAGGCTAATTTTAAAAGTTTTAAACTCTTAAACCACTACATACGTAAATTAGGCTTTAAAATGCTAAGCTAAATAACTTTATTTAAAATGCCCATCCATAACTTAAAATAAAATACCACATTTTTAAATTGTCAGAAATCGTCACCGGGTCTTTTCCTCAATCCCGCTTCGAATGAACGCCTGAAACATGAAACTCGAAAAATATTTTAACGTGCATCACCTAAACATAAATCATTTAAAATAATGCATTCAAATAAATCATGCATGACTTAAAACTCATTTTCAAATTAATTAAATGATTTACTAATTAAATAAATGCATGGGTTATACGTGTACTGAATTTGGGCACTACAGTTCCTCCCCCACTTATAAAAATTTCGTCCTCGAAATTAAGTTTTACCGAACAACTCCGGGTAGCGAAGTCTCATATCTGCTTCTGATTCCCAAGTGGCCTCTTCCACCGATTGATTTAGCCACCGGACTTTGACTAGCTTAGTCACTTTATTCCGGAGCCTACGCTCTTGCCTGTCTAGGATTTTGACTGGTTTTTCCTCGTAAGACAAGTCTGGAGTCAGCTGCAACGGCTCATAACTCAGAATGTGCGAAGGATTAGCCAGATATTTCCTCAGCATCGAGACATGGAACACATTGTGCACCCCGGCCAGATTCGGCGGAAGGGCAACACGATAGGCTAATGTCCCAACTCTGTCCAAAATTTCGAACGGTCCAATAAATCTCGGACTCAGCTTGCCTCTCTTCCCAAATCTCATCACCCCCTTCATAGGTGCTATCTTGACGAAAACGTGATCACCAACGGCAAATTCGAGATCTCTCCTCCTCTTATCAGCATAACTCTTCTGACGGCTTTGGGCAGTCTTCATTCTGTCACGAATCTTGACCACCACGTCTGCAGTCTGCTGAACTATCTCTGGGCCAAGTTCTGCTCTCGCACCAACTTCATCCCAATGAACTGGTGATCTGCACTTCCTCCCGTACAACGCCTCATAGGGAGCCATACCAATTGATGATTGGAAGCTGTTGTTGTATGTGAACTCCACTAGAGGTAGTCTAGACTCCCATGTTCCTTGAAAATCAATCATGCAGGCTCTCAGCAAATCCTCTAAAATCTGAATCACTCGCTCAGACTGACCATCTGTCTGCGGGTGAAAAGTTGTACTGAAAAGCAACTTCGTTCCCATGGCTGGATGGAAGCTCTTCCAGAAGGACGATTTGAATCTCGGGTCCCTGTCAGGCACAATTGAAACTGGGAATCCATGTAGACGGACTATCTCTCTTATATAAAGCTCCGCATACTGCGTCATAGAGAAAGTCGTCTTCATTGGTAGAAAATGCGCTGACTTAGTGAGTCGGCCCACTATAACCCAAATAGAATTCGATCCTCTGACCGACCTCGGCAACCCAACCACAAAATCCATAGTAATGTTCTCCCATTTCCACTCTGGGATAGGAAGTGGCTCAAGCATTCCTGCTGGCCTCTGATGCTCTGCCTTCACCTGCTGACAAGTGAGGCATTCTGACACAAATCGGCGGATGTCCCTCTTCATCCTTGGCCACCAATACAAAATCTTGAGGTCCTTATACATCTTGGTACCTCCCGGATGGATAGAATACGAAGATGCGTGTGCCTCTGTCAAAATATCATGTCTGATCGATTCACCACTAGGCACCCACATTCTACCTCTGTATCTCACAATGCCGTCTGTTACTGTGTAAAGAACACTGCCCTTGGTTTCATCTTTCAGTCTCCATTTCTGTAGCTGCTCATCTGAAGACTGTCCTGCTCGGATACGGTCTAACAAATCAGATTTGACTGTCAGATTAGACAGCCTAGGGGCTCTGCCCTCACGATAAATCTCTAGACCAAACTTCTGAATCTCAGACTGAAGAGGTCTCTGCACTGACAACTGAGCTACAGCTGCCACTTTCCTACTCAATACGTATGCGACAACATTAGCCTTTCCCGGATGGTAGCTAATTTCACAGTCATAATCTTTCACAAGTTCCAACCACCGTCTTTGTCTCATATTCAACTCTTTCTGCGTGAAGAAATATTTGAGACTCTTATGATCGGTGAAAATCTGGCATTTCTCGCCGTATAGGTAGTGTCTCCAAATTTTCAGTGCGAAGACAACGGCGGCTAACTCCAGGTCGTGAGTCGGGTAATTCTTCTCGTGCACCTTCAACTGCCTGGAAGCATAAGCTATGACCCCACCCTGCTGCATCAATACTGCGCCTAACCCGAGCTTAGATGCATCGGTATACAATACGAAATCTCCTTGCCCTGACGGCATGGCTAGCACCGGCGCAGAAATAAGAGCTTGCTTCAACGTATCAAAGCTCTTCTGACACTCATCACACCACACGAATTTAGCATTCTTCTTGGTCAGGGAAGTGAGTGGCACTGCTATGGATGAAAATCCCCGAATGAACTTACGGTAGTAACCGGCTAAACCCAGAAAACTGCGGATTTCTGATGCGTTCTTCGGCTCAACCCATTCCTTGACAGCTGCTACTTTCGCTGGATCCACCTCGATTCCACTGCTGGATACTATATGCCCCAAAAATGCAACTTTCTGCAGCCAAAACTCGCACTTACTAAACTTCGCAAACAACTTGCGACTCTGCAGGACCTATAAAACTGTCCTTAAGTGTTGGTTGTGCTCCTCATGGATCTTCGAGTATACGAGAATGTCGTCAATAAACACGATGACGAACTGATCCAGGTAGGGCTGAAATACTCGGTTCATGAGGTCCATGAAAATAGCTGGAGCATTTGTCAGTCCGAACGGCATCACCAAGAACTCGTAATGCCCGTATCTGGTCCTGAAAGCTGTCTTGTGGACATCTGCATCCTTCACTTTCAGCTGATGGTACCCTGATCGAAGATCTATCTTAGAGAACACGGTAGCTCCCTGTAATTGATCGAACAAGTCTTCGATTCTAGGCAACGGGTACTTATTCTTGATCGTTACCTTGTTCAGCTCACGGTAATCGATGCACAGTCTCATGCTCCCGTCGCCCACGGTGAGGAACTGGGGCGGATAAATTCCTTGTCGAGAAGCTCCTGGATCTGCTGCTTGAGTTCTAACATTTCAGCTGGAGCTAATCTGTACGGTGCCTTAGAGATTGGCACTGTGCCTGGCTTGAGATCGATTGCAAACTCCATCTCTCTCTCTGGTGGAAGGCCTGTGACGTCGTCAGGAAAGACGTCTGGGAAGTCTCTAACTACTGGCACATCTGATAGCGATGGAGTGGGCATGTCGGGTGCTACGATGATGCTGGCCAAGAAAGCCTGACACCCCTTAGAAATTAGTCTCCTCGCCTGCATGCACGAAATCATGCGAGGGAAACTCCTCCATCTAGCTGGCTCAAATAGGAACTGCTCCATGCCCAGCGGTCTGACCAACACTGATCTCTTCTAAAAATCGATCAGAACTCTGTTCTTAGTCAGCCAGTCCATTCCCAATATGATGTCGAATTCTGGCATTGGCAATAGGATTAAATCTGCATATACTAGGTGGCCATGCAGTTCTAGATTGATATCTCTGACCACACTGGTAGCTAACAGCTCTTCCACTGATGGGACTGTCACTGAAAAGTTCACGTCTAGGCCAATGGACTTGAGGTCCAAATGATTAGCAAACGTCTCCGATATAAAGGAGTGAGTGGCTCCTGAATCTATCAGTGCCGTTGTTGCTAATCTCTTTATGAAAATGTTTCCGGTCAGTAGTGTAGTGTCTGGGTTCGCCTCCTGAGCATGCATGACGAAAACTCTCCCTTGAGTCGGTTGCTTCCACTGCGGGCACTCCTTCAGCATGTGGTCGCTAGCTCCACACTTGAAGCACTTGCCTGATCCATATAAGCACTGCCCCGGGTGCTGGCGGTTGCATTTAGGACACACTGGGTAAGCAACGGGCTTCTAAGGCGCCCCCTGCTGCTGAATTGGACTCTTGCCCTTTGGTGGTCCATGATACGGCTTCTTCCCTGGCAGCCCCTGATACGGTTTCTTGAACTGGGGCCTCTGATGCTGCTGCTGCTGGTGTTGCGGCGCTTGATAGGGCCTCTTGCTCTGCCTGTCAGCCTCAATGTCTCTTTGGTCCTGCTCTGCCGCTAAAGCCCTAGATACTGCGACGGCATACGAAATAGGGCCGGCTACTCTCACATCACGGCGCAAGATCGGCCGCAGTCCATCCATGAAATGCCTCAGTTTTGCTTGGGCATCATTCGCAATGAGGGGTACGAAGTAACACCCCCTCTCAAATTTTCTGACAAAATCTGTCACACTACTGTCTCCCTGTCTCAGCGTCATAAATTCCCTGGTCAGGCGAGAGCGTACTTCTTCAGTGAAGTACTTGGCATAGAACACCTCTTTGAATCCGTTCCACGACAGAGTCCGCAAGTTTACTGCCACTGATGCACTCTCCCACCATAATCTAGCATCCCCTGACAGCAAGAATGTAGCACATCTGACCCTGTCAGCGTCAGTCAGCTCCATAAAGTCAAATATTACCTCGATGGACTTGATCCATCCCTCAGCTACCATCGGGTCAGTAGTACCCGAAAAATCCTTCGAACTCATCCTCCTGAACCTCTCATATACTGCCTCTGGTCTAGGCCTCTCCTCGGGGCCTCCAGCAGTCTGGTTTCTCGCAAACTGTGCGAAGAATTGCCTCATACCAGCAAGCATCTGCGCCTGCATATCTGGAGGTGGTGGTGGAGGATTGGCTCTTCCCTCATCTCGAGGCTCCCTGTCCTCCTCCCTAGCTTCCTGGTTAATCATACGTCTAGGAGACATACTGTTCCAATAAATTACCCAACACGTAAACCCAACATGCATGAATATGATATAAATGACATACGATGCACGAAATTTGAACTTAAACATGAACATGCTGAAATCATGGCTCAATGCATACTATGTAGCATAAATTTTTGAAACTTTAAAACTTACAGACTTGAGGTGTGACCTTGTGAGCTTCTTGCGGCTGGCGGTAGGCGTAACCCTTTACAAGAACACCGCTCTGATACCAACTGTAAACTACCGTACTTTTCATACTCAAAATTTTCGGAAAAATTTAAAATTTTCTTAAACATAAAATAACCTTCAAAGTCTGCCATAAAATATCCCAACCAAGTCCCCCATAAGACATGGTTGTTCAAAATACTTCAATATAATTTGCTCACAAAAGGTTTGCTCAAAGTGTTTCCCTCAAAACATGAAATCAGAGTAAATTAACATTTGCATAAAAACATAAACATTGCGGTCCTCGGGTTAGCCTCCCGTTCAGTCCAAGCCTGCCCCTTGGTCGCCACCTCCTATGTCCTCATCAACATACTCACCTGCATCGATCAAGTCTAGAGAGTCTAAAGACTCAACACGTATAAACTGGGAAATAGCGAGTACTACTTAATAAAACTGCATGCAACTTTAAAATAGAACATACATACTTAAACTTGAATTTGCGTACTAAAACTTGAACATACATACGTAACATAGACGTGCCATACCGTGAAAACTTGTCATAAAGATACTGCATAATAGAACATACATAACTTCATCATTTTGCGTAGAGGCATGTTTCAAATCAAGTGACCCATAACATAATAAATGCCTGATCAGACAAACCACAGTACTGGGCTGACAGGGACGTATCCACTGCCACATACATGAGATCCCCGTTCATAATTTAACGGGCTGGTTGGTCCCCGTTCATAATTTAACGCTTTCCAACCTCGATCTAACCCGTTCATAATTTAACGGGCGGATTGGTCCCCGTTCATAATTTAGCGCTTTCCAATCCTAAACATAATTTGGTCACAAGACATTTAGCATACCTCAAAAACTTAAAATATTTACTTGCACGTCACACATACTTACTTGGTGTTGTGGGGTTCGTTAGGCCTCGATTGGGGCCCTTGCTGCACATACTGACCATGATTTAACATGCTTAACTCGCATAACTTAGACGTAAGTAATCATGCTCCCTTACGAGTTCAATCAATTCCTTAGGACGTTCAAAAGTTCCCATGACTCGACCTTGTAAATCATTGTACTAAACCTTGACCTCAAACCTCAAAGCATACCATAATTTTTTTTTTCCAAAATATGAAGTACACGGACCCCGTGCCCAGGTCCGACTCCGGGTCCGTGTAGGTACTGTAAAATGCGTGTGCAGAAAAAGGGGAGACACGGACCCTGTGCTTTGGTCCGTGTAGACTCTGTAAAATGTGTCGGGCAGAAAGGAAGGGGCACGGACCCCGTGTCAGGGTCCGTCAAAAGGTCCGTGTAGACTCGGTAAACTGACACTTTGGAAAGAACAAATGCACGGACCCCGTGCTTGGGTCCGTGTGAGGGTCCGTGTACCTGCTGTGACCGCGAACTTACGAAGGTTTCTGTACATGTTATGCTATACACTCTAGACTCGCTTACCCGGGCTAAGAATCGACAACACGAGACCATCTTAGGCTACTATGTCCTTGAATCAAGCCTATACTATTGCCCAAAAACACCCACATGTCACAAGCAACCCAATAAACCCGTGAGTGCGACTTTTGACAACAACACGATTTATGCGCTCATTCAATCTCTCAAGTGCCTAACGACACGAAACGAAACCGCAATAATCATCTTAACAACATGATAACCATACCTAGACGCAGAAACGATCGCCCGTCGATCCCCAACGAAGCCTGCAACATAGAAACTTCAAGAACGCAATTTTCGTAAAAGTCGCAGTTTGAGCAGTCCCACAAAAAATGCCATAACTCACTCAATTTTCACCCAAAAATCTCCAATTTTATATCAAATCGAAGGAATCAAAACGTTCTACAATTTTCTAGTTGAAAGTTTTCTCAAAATCTGGACTGAAAATTCGCCGTTTCAACCAGAACAATAAAACGTGATTTTTGATTCCTAAAATGGTTTCAAAAGTGATCCCAACACAATTGCTCAAACTTCTACATGTCGCACACATGGTTTTACGCATAAATAACAACGCACGCATAATATGACATGATCGATGCATCAAGAACAGAATATACGTGCCTTTTGATATATATAAATACCGAACGACGTCACCGAAGCGGAGATAGAAGCGAGGTTGATCCGGGACGATTGTGCAACGATTTTCTTGACACAAAATACACAAAACTCGCTGGAAAATTATTGGAGAAGGGGGCGGCAGCTTTCTCCTCAAAGAACCCTAGTTTTCTTTATTTTAAAAATCTGAAAAATAAAAGTGTGTGTGTGTTGTGTGTTTTTACGTGCAGTGTGTGTGTTTGGCTAGATTAGGGGATTAAAATTTGGCTTAATTAAATAATTAACATACTAATAAAATGCTAATTTAAATGCTAGTTAAAATATTACTCGATTAACAAATTAAATAGAATACTATATCTACACCCTTTTTAAATATAATCCCCTAATTGGAATAAAACACACTAAATTTTAAACAAACTCTTAATTTAAAATAACACACACCAAAAGGCTAATTTTAAAAGTTTTAAACCCTTAAACCACTACATACGTAAATTAGGCTTTAAAATGCTAAGCTAAATAACTTTATTTAAAATGCCCATCCATAACTTAAAATAAAATACCACATTTTTAAATTGTCAGAAATCGTCACCGGGTCTTTTTCTCAATCCCGCTTCGAATGAATGCCTGAAACATGAAACTCGAAAAATATTTTAACGTGCATCACCTAAACATAAATCATTTAAAATAATGCATTCAAATAAATCATGCATGGCTTAAAACTCATTTTAAAATTAATTAAATGATTTACTAATTAAATAAATGCATGGGTTATACGTGTACTGAATTTGGGCACTACAGCATCCGTGGTGATGGGACAGTATGGAGAGTGCACCCGCGGTGTTTAGGCAGAAGGTCAACCGCACCCGCGGTCGTCACTTTGGATTTTCGGAAGTGTTACAGAATGCCTAGCGCACCCGCGATGTATTTTCGAGCGCACCCGAGGTGCGTGAATAGTAAAAGCATTGTTTCGAGATTTAAGTGATATAAGACAAGAGTTGGCTCATTATTTCCTCATTCTCTCCACTCTTCTCGGTTTGCAGCTCAAGGGGAAAGCTAGGGTTCTTATTTCTTACATTTGGTACCTTTGATTCAAGCTTATTGTTGGTTTATTGAAGTGAGAACAAGGTTCTTTTGGGTTCAAGGAGGTAAGGTAAGCTTATGGGTTTGGTTATTATTCGGATTATGATGTTGGGAAATCATGGGATGTTTGATTGTGTTAGTTTTATGGGTTTTATGGTATGAGTTTGTGATTATTGAGATGTTGATGGTGCAATTCATGGTTTATTGTTGTAGGATTTCTACCAAGAGTTTAGAATCAAGTGCTCCAAGTGTAGTAAGTGGAATTCATTTCCTTGTGCTCAAATCATAATATATGTATGGTGTTTCAATGGTTTTAACATGTTATTCCCTTCCATTTGATTCATGCTATGTATTAATACACTTTGTTGTATATTATAGGCATTTTATGTCTCAATTATGTCAAAGGGAATAAAAAAGAAAATAGTATGCAAAGTGTTTGGTTTAATGCCTAAAAGAGAGTTCAAATAATTTATTGGATTGATAGATACATAGTCAGAGATTGCATGCAATTAGTTGATCAACGACCATAAGCTTATATCCCAACAGAGTATCGATTTATATCGATGGGATATAGGTACAGAGACAGAGATACTATTTAAATGTCAATCCATCAGAGAAAAGAGAAATATCATCGTTATTGTTATTCATGCTATGATATTTATGTTTCGGAGTTGATGGTATTTAATGTTTTCAAAGCCATGTTTTACAGAGTATGATATGTATCCATTGTTATGTAAGAGTTCCACTTGCTGAGTTTTATACTCATTTCAGTTATTCATGTGATGCAGATAAGAGTGGCGAGCCAGGACATTGATTGGAGCCGAGGTCATATGCATAGAAGAGAGAAGGAAGAAGGCTATTTCGCTAGCATTTTGGACATGATCACAAAAATGATATTTTGTATTTTGTTGCATCATTTTATTGATCATGTATATACTTTTGATTATATATTGCAATGTATTTCAAATCCTTCTTTCTTTTAAGAAAATTTTAAATTCCGCTGCTATTTTATTAAAATCGGTCAGAGGTGTTACAACAACGATGATGACGACTAGGGTTTCAAAAAGTATTTTGGAATATCAAAGTGTCATGGGCCTTGAGTTGTTGGGCCATTAGATGGTTAACATATTTTGTGAAATTTAAATGGGCCAAAATATTTTCTGTGAAAAATGTCTTTTTGGGCCATTAAGTTTATATCTAAAAAAATTTGTATATTTTTTCTCAAAAAATAAATAATTGATGTTGAACTTTAATTATTTATAGTAAATGGTGATTTACAAGAAATTCGTTTATAATAAATTAATTAAAAAGTGAACAAAGGTGTTTGTTTACTTTGTTAATTTAATTTATAATCGTGGCGGTTAGTGATTGGATCAAGATATATAATATTGGATCAATTGATTATTGTGATCATTAATTGATGGTGTATGATATGTGATATTATGCATGAAGGATGATCAAAAGCCCAAGCCTAATTTGCTAAGAGTATGCTAGGATATTTTGTGTTGAATGGTTGTAATAATTATCAATTTACAAGTGGGCTTGGTTTATAGCTCGTTCCCACCCCATGAGATGTATCCCTATATGCCATGGATATTTATTTGTAAATATTAATATAGTGGAAGATCAATATTGGAAGATGGTGGGCCTTGATGATTATGAAAAACGAAGACATCTAAATATTGGAAGCTTATGTGATTATGCATTTGCATCCCATGTATTACCTTGGATTACTCTTAGGCCCGTGTTTGGCTCACACATGCCATTAGTATTGGGGCGATTTATCATCCTTGTTAATTTACTGTTTACAATATATGCATGATATATTATAAATAATGAATATGTGTGTTATTAATATTATAATAACTAAGTTGCATGAATCTGGCAAACATACGATCAAACATTGCGAGCTTTTAAATAAAATTAATATTTAGACATTTTCAAAATTACAAAACCCTCATTTTGAATAAGATTCAAAATTAATATCAAGCTTGAAAAGGAGAATTATAAAGGTGTTTATAAAAGTAATAAAGAATTTAGCTTGTGATTTTCTGATAAATTTCATTGTATTACTAAGAAGATAGTATAAGAGTGTGATGAAACTTAAAATCAATAATTTATTATATCTCAAAGCCTCTATTTTAAATTTTAAGTTTCACTAAATTATACAATTATGTTATTTTAGTATTATTTGTTTATATTTAAATGTCTTACTAAATATGTTTTATTTTCAGGTTTTCTACATGTTGGTAAATAATGATAACTGAAGCTACAAAATTCAAATTGAGGTGATTCAAACATGTTTAGAATCCTTCAGGAAATATCTACAACTTTGCAGAAGAATGAATCCCTAAAAAATTTATTAAGATGATCAAATTGTGTCAAAAGGATGGCAGATTTACTTTTACTATGACCAGCTTATAGTAAACAAATCATAACTATTTCAATAGTTAACCAAATGAGGTGAATCAAAAGACCAAATTCGTTTACAAACAATTACCTACATGTTTGCTGTTTTGGCAAAGTCAAATGTGGAGATTAAAGTCGTGGATCATGGCATTCAAATAAGGACCATGGAATTGAAGTTGGAGTAGACAAAAACTACTATTACAACTACATGACAATAATGAAATATTTAACGTTTTCTCTCTTTGGCCTATAAATAGAGGCATTGTGTTAGGTTGAGGAGTATATTATCCCATTGTAAAATAATGTGTGTGTGTGTGTGTGTATTAGTGTGGAAATAAAAGTTTTAAGTTCCAATATATTTTCTTTCACTTTCCCAACTATGAGTGATGATATTATTATTGATCAAAAGTAAGCTCATGACAAGCTAAATCTAATATGTCAAGAATAAATCTTTGAGTTTTGACAAATTTATAATTTGTAAACTTCATTCTTGCATTTGGTAATTTATAAATTAATAAATTTAAACTTAAAATAACCTCTCTGTGAATTGATCTCGTACTTACGAAATATATTACTTATAGACAACCTACACTTGGGTGAATTATAATTTAAGTAAAAGAACTTGAAGCAGTCTTGTGCCACGCATTATCTCTTGCTTGTGCGCGAGGAAGTTAATGATTAAGGGATGTCAAGCTTTCCTAGCTAATGTTGTCTCAATTCCTGACACTGTCAGTCAGACTATTGAGGAGGTGGAGATCGTCAAGGAGTTTCTGGATGTTTTTCCGAAGACGTGACCGGCATTCCACCAACAAGGGAGGTGGAGATTTCTATCGAGCTGATGTCGGGTACCGTGCCAATTTCTAAGGCATCTTATCGTCTTGTACCTAAGAGATGAAAGAGCTGAAAGATCAGATTCAAGAGTTGCTAGACAATGGTTTTCTTCGTCCTAGTTCATCTTCATGTGGCGCGCCTATTCTCTTTGTGAAGAAGAATGATGGCAGTCTGAGACTCTGCATTGATTACCGAGAGATGAATAGAGTGACCGTGAAGAACAAGTGTAAGGTCCAGGAATTTAATTCATGTAACATGAATGCATGCAACTTAGGATTTTATTTAATTATGTGTTTAATTATTTTTATGCATAAATATTGCATGATAGGATTTATTTCATAAAATTTTAAAAGTTCACGCATTAGGGTTTTTAGATACATTTCCCGCTCGAACGAGGATAGGAGACCGGAGAATTATTAGGAAAATTATTTTTATTACATGATTAATATTTATTAATTAATATAAGGTGTTTTAAATGTATTTTTTTTATGAATTGGGCTTTGTTAGGTATTTTAACCGTCGGAGCATATTTTTAACCGGTACGCAAGTTTTATCGAAACGAATGACTTTTTGAGGGCTTGGGAAATATTTTCAAAAACTTACCAAAATGAAATATTTTTCGGGAGTGTGTTTGGGCTTGATGGGCCTATTTTTAAGCTTAGTGGGCTCAAAACTCTTTTTAAGCTTATAATTGATAATTCTTGTCCCATTAGAGTTTATTATATTATTTAATTAATACCTAATCACCACTAAACCTAAACCTAAGCCATCATCAGCCGACACCTTCCCCCTCCACTCAGAATTCTCTCGGCCTTCAGCAGCAAAATCCATCGGCCAAGCTTTTCTTGCAAAAAAAAATTATCCGGCGCTCCCCCGTCACTCGTTCTTCGACATTCTTGCATAGAAATCGTCAAGGCACTCTTTGTATCACTTATTTACTCATCACACACGTTTTATATACTGATGATTGTGTTTATGCATGAAAACTTTCGATCTAGTCCAGGACACGAAGAACTTGTCGGTTTTTGCATGAGATCACTGCATTTTTGTGTTGTCACTCACGTTTCTTATGATTTGTGCCAGGGGGGCAGCTGTTTGTTGATGCTAAGGGTCTTTTCATTGTGTTATGATGGAGTCATGAGGTTGTTATGAGATCTGGTGGTGTTATAGTGACAGCCAAGAGGAGTGTTGGCTATAGGATGGCTCGGTTTTGTGGTAGATCGCGTGCAAGGGCCGGACCAGTAACACGAGGACTGATATGAGCCATAAACTAGACCCTTAGGGTCTGAGTCAAGGCTTGCAAGGGTTCAAGACTTGCTGGAACCACCCCCAAGCGTGATCGATCGAGTGGAGAGAAGTTTCGTCGCGGGGTGCTTCCTTGCGGGGTTTGGAGTGTGCGAGACTTGAGGGCTTGCATGGGGTAGTAAGCTCGAGTCAACGGCATCCAGTAGGGTCCCAGGGTGGCTGAGATGAGCTCGAGTCATGGCTGGTCCGCTTGGTTTTGGGCTAGGGACGCAAACTTAGATGGATGTTGTTCATAGGGATCGAGTAGGGTGGCCGAGGGGTTTAGGGGCTTAGTCTTGATGGTATTAGGGCCTTGTAATGTTTATAAGGTGTGGTAAAGAGTTGAGAAAAATTTGGTTAAGTTTTGATTCGATTCGGTTTAAAACCGGGACTCCGGTCCAGTTTTAAAACGAATCGATTAAGTTTCGTATCGGGCTCGAGTTTAAATCTAGGAATGCTTAAAAATATGTTTTGGAATATTTTAAGGAATTTGGTAAGATTTGGGTCAAATTTTAGAGGTCCATGGGTAAAATGGACGTTTTGGGTTTCCAGAGGCAAAATGGTCATTTTGCACCCGGAGTGAAATTTTAGGCCTGACAGCGCCCTGAACACAAATTTAATCATATTTTAAATGTTTATGCATCATGATCACGATTTTTAAGAATTTATGATAATGTACGTTTCATGCTCGGTTTTAAGGAAAATTGCATTTGTGCATGATTTTTATAAGTGATGAAAATTATGATATTTTGAATGATGAGAATTAGTTGTGGCTATCGAAGTATATGCAAATGCTTAGGACTTATATGTAAATGCTGATTATGAGGCCTAGGCACAGGCGATAAGTATTCCTGTCACTGATGACCGACAGCCGCGGGTTACCGCGGTTCTATGTATGATGGATCCATGGTAAATGATGATGATGTACGATAGACACCTCTAATGAACTGAATTCACTAAAGCAAATGATAAATGCTAAATAATGAATGATGAATGATGATTAACGATGAGCTGTTTTGACATGTCACGATTTCATATGACACGTTTACATTACGCATTTAAATTTCATTAAAGGTATGTTTAGTATGGTATTTTAACTGCTGTGTGCCATGTATATGTACTTTCTAATTCTGGTCAGGCGTGTTGAGTATTTAGACTCACTAAGCGTGTGTGATGCAGGTGAGCTCGATATTGAGGGGATTGAAGGTGCTGAACTCTGAGTAAGCAGACCTGGTGGGACGACACGACCCGAGGACCTCATGTTTTCCGCATATTAATGATTTTATGAGTTGAGAGGATTTGAGTATTTTTATATACGCTGTTTTATTTCACTGATGGATGTTAAGATATTTCTTGTTTATGCTTCCGCAATATTTTTATTGGCAGATACTTATTATTATTTTTAAATGGTATTTTTATTAGGACTTTATGCATGCAAGACATTCAAATGTTTAGTTTCAAGATGTGAGCTTTTAAAAAAAATAATATTTCCGCATTTTAAAATAGTAGACGTTACAATAAGTATCCGTTGCCAATGATTGAAGACCTGTTTGATCAGTTGCAAGGAGCTTCGGTGTTTTTGAAAATAGATCTTTGTTCCGGTTATCACCAGTTGAAAGTCAAAGAAGCGAATTTTTGTAAGATGGATTTCAAAACTCGTTATGGACACTACAAATTTCTTGTGATGCTTTTTGGGATAACAAATGCCCCAGCGTTCTTATGGATCTCATGAATCTCGTATTTCAGCCGTATTTGGATCAGTTTGTTATCGTGTTCATAGACGACATATATACTCTAGAGTTCATGAGGAGCACAGGCACTGCAGGTGCTTCAAGATCGAAATTTGTTTGAAAAATTCAGTAAATGTGAGTTCTGGTTGGAGAAATTGGCATTCTTAGGCCACATTATTTCGAGGGATGGAATATAGGTTGACCCGTCTAAGCTCGAAGCTATGAAGGAGTGGTCAGTTCCTAGAAATGTATCCGAGATTCGCAGTTTCGTAGGCCTGACTGGATATTATCGCAAGTTTATCAAGGGCTTTTTGTATATTTCAGTATCCTTGAAAGCTTTAGAGAAGAAAAATGTCTAGTTTGTGTGGAGTGCCAAGTGTCAGATCAGTTTTGAGAAGTTGAATCAAGCACTTACGTAGCACCAGTTCTAGCAATACCATCGAGGCAAGGGGATTATGTGCTATACGCTGATGCTTCAAAGCTCGATTTTGGCGTCGTGCTGATGCAGAATGATAAGGCGATCACCTATGCGTCGAGACATTTGAAGAATCATGAGAAGAACTACCTGATGCACGACCTTGAATTAGCTGTAGTTGTTTTTGAACTGAAGATCTTGGAGACATCACTTGTACAGTGAGAAATGCAAGATTTTCACCGATCACAAAAGCTTCAATTATTTCTTTACTCATAAGGAGCTGCACTTGAAGCAAAGGCTAGGCGATGGTTGGAGATGGTTAAAGACTATGATTGTTACATTAGCTATCACCCAGGAAAACTAATGTCGTGGCCGATGCATTGAGTAGAAAGACCGCAGTAGTGGGCCATCTAGCAATACAAAAATCTCTCCAAACAGAAATTCAGAGCTTCGACCTTGAGATTTATACTAGTGGCCATGCACCGAGATTTTTTAATTTGACGATGCAATCCACTTTGAGATAGTGCATTAGTACTGAGCAGGCGACTGATGAGCAGTTGCAAATGTGGAAGATGAGGGATGAAAAGAAGTGCGGTACATTGTATTATGTGTAGGATTAAATTGTTAAATATAGAGTCCGTTTATGGGTGCCTAATGGTGACTCGTTGAGAGTCGAGATTATGACGGGGCACATGCTTCACCGTACTCTATCCACCCCAGGAATACGAATATTATGTACAAAGACTTACACTTACTCTATTGGTGGCCGGGCCTGAAGAGAGATATTCGGAAGTTTGTGTTGGAATGCCTCACTTGTCAAGGGGTGAAGGCAGAGCATCAGAGACCTGCAGGGTTGATGAGGCCACTCTCTATTCCCGAGTGGAAGTGAGAGAATATTACGATGGACTTCATGGTTGGTTTACCGAAAACGTTGAAGGGCTACAATGTTGTTTTGGTGATCGTAGATCGTCTGACTAAATCAGCACACTTCCTGCTAATGAAGACAACATACTCCATGTCATAGTATGCCAAGCTGTAAATTCAAGAGATAGTCCAGTGTCTATAGTATCTAATAGAGATCCGTGCTTTACGTCATCGTTTGGAAGTGTCTTCATTCCACCAAGGGGACCAAGATGTTGTTTAGTAAGGCCTTCCATCCGCAGAGTTGCGTTCAATCAGAGAGAGTGATCTAAATTTTTGAGGACTTGCATCGAGCTTGCGTGAGCGACTTCCAAGGTAGTTGGGATCCGAAGTTGCCGCTAGTGGAGTTTACCTACAACAATAGCTATCAGTCGTCTATAGGTATGGCTCACTATGAGGCTCTATATGGAATGAATTTTAGGTCATCGATTCATTGGGATGAGGTCGGAGAGAAAGCCAAGATTGGACCGGATATTGTTTAGCAGACTGCGGATTTGGTAGTCAGGATTCGGGATAGGATAAAGATGGCACATAATAGACAGAAGAGTGATGTAGACAAGAGGAGGAGAGATCTCGAGTTTGTCGTTGGTGATCAAGTCTTTGCCAAGATAGCTCCCATGAATGGAGTTATTCGATTCGGGAAGAAAAGCAAGCTCAGTCCGAGGTTTATTGGAATGTTTGAGATTTTGGAAAGGGTGGGAGCAATGACATACAAGGTAGCCTTACCACCTAATCTAGATGGAGTCCACAATGTCTTCCACATTTCTATGCTCCGCAAATACATGTCGAATCCACCCCATGTACTGAAATAAGAGCTACTGCAGCTTACTCCAAACTTGACCTACGAGGAGAAATCGGAGCAAATATTAGGTAGGCAGGAGAGGAGGTTGCGTAATAAGATGATCAAGATGGTCAAGGTCAAGTGGCTGAATCATTCCGATGAGGAACCTACTTGGGAAACTGAGACCAACATGAGGAGGCGTTACCCTGATCTTTTCGGTAAGTACTGATTTCGAGGATGAAATTTTTTTAAGGGGCGAATAATTGTAACACCCAAAAAACCGAACACACTAACCACATGCATGCATGAAAATTTATTGAAATTTATTTAAATGAGTGGTCTAGAGGTATGTTTATGTATTGGCATTATTTAATGATTATTTAGTCGAATGTTATGAATGTGAACTTTCTGCAATCGAATACGCAACATACGGCAAATGCGAGAGAATCGAGGATGATTTTGATGAAGTTTCTATATTTAGAAATTTAGAAATGACAAACTTCGGAATAATTAATCCAAGATAGGAAAGCGGCAAATTCAATTATAGTGAAGGACGAATCTAATAGGTAACGAACTTTTGCTAGAAAATAAAAAGTTTCGGGTTTACGATACTAGAAATGAGTAGCACCAAATATTTTTTTAATATTGTTGGGTCTTTTTGTGTGGACTAATTATGTAATATCCCAAAAATTTGAAGGTTCACGTGAACTACATGCATGCAAGTTATCAAATTTATTATGTATTTTAATTTATTTATTTTAATGCACCAAATGCAGGATTTTAACATGAATATTTATGTTTAAATTTTGGTTTATTAAGATTGCATGATATATGGCTTTTAGCAGTATTTCACGCTTGAACGAGAAACGGAGACCGGAGACAATTAAGGAAAAAATTTTTATTAAATAATTATTTTTAGTTATTTAATATATGGTGGAAATAAGGGTGATTTTCAAAAATGGGCCTTGATAAGTTCTTTTTACCCATCGAGCCGTATTTTAAACCGATAGGCAATTTTTAGCAAATCAGAGGACTTTTGAGGGTTCGAGCTATATTTTCAAAAACGTACATAGACGTAATATTTTACATGAGTGTTTTTTGCCTTAATGGGACTAGTTTATTATATAATGGGCCTAAAATCCTTTACAATCTCATTATTTTTTTTATTAAGAGCCCATTATATAAATTATATTATTTTTAACCTACCTTCAAACCCTAATCTCCCCACTCCAACAATTCGGCCGCCCCTCTCTTAGGTTCCAGCAGCATTTTCGAAAGTTCAGCATCCATTCTCCTTAGATTTTCTAACAGTTTTTCAATAGAACTCTTCCTCGTTCGTCCGGTTTACGTTCTACGTGATTATATCGAGGTTTTCGAGCATAAATACGCAAAGGGACTCCCTATACCTCGTTTTTTCATCATTCACATCATTATATGTTTATTTTTATGTTTATACATGAGAAATATCAGATCTATCATCTTGCATTGGTTTTACACGATTTTTGACACGAAAACATGCTTAAAATATGTCATAGTGCTCATGTTTTTCCTTGTGCGTGTAAGGGGCTGCAAGATCATGACTTTTAAGGGCTGTGGCACATCAAGATCGAAGTCTCCAAGGGTAGACCAGATCGGATCAGGTCTAGGTGAAGGGGCCACTTTTTGGTCGTGTTTTGTACATATCGGCTAGATCATGTAAAAAGTAAGAACAACCATTCATAGCTCGTTCCAGGGGCTGGTCTAGATCATGAGTGGTCTATGTCAGGGCTTGAGATGGTCCTTGGTCGGATGGTAGTGAGGCAAGGCGCGGATCGAAGCTTGATGACAAGCTAGGTCAAGTTTTGTGGCTAGTTTGGGTATTTCTTTGATGAACCAAGTGATCCACGTGCATGGGGCCGGGGTCAGGGCTAGATAAGTCCAAGACGGTCTAGAGGTGGGCTAGTAATGACTGGTTGGGGGCTGGTCCAAGCTGGTTATGTGTAGGGTCGAATTTTTAGCTTGACATGGTAACTAGGGTTCGGTCCTCTAGGGTGAAGAATTTTCCAGCAGCTGGCTGAGGGTTTTCGAGGGTCTTAGGTGTTCTAGAATAAGTGGTTTAAGGGTTGGTCATGTAGGTTCAAGTCATAGTTTAAGTTTGGAAAGATTTGGTTGAATTTTGGGTTAATTCGGATTAAAACTGGGACCCCGATCCAAGTTTTAAAGCGAATTATAGAAGTTATTGCATGGGTTCGAGTTTACGTCTAGAAAATGGTTATAAATATGTTTTGAGGTTTTTTAATGAGTTTGGTCGCCTTCGGGTCGAAATTTTGAGGTCTAGGGGTAAAATGGTCAATTAGGGTTTCTAGGAGCAAAATGGTCATTTTTCCCTCGAGTTAACAGACCTAACAGCGCCCTGATAACCAAAATGCATGTTTAAAATGTATATGTCAAATATGAACATGAATTTTTATGAAAATACGGAAAATACGTTGCATGCTTGGTTTTAAGAAAATGTACATATATGTATGAATTTATAAGTGATGAATATGATGTCATGTTTTTGAAGGAGGTGAGTTGGTTGTGACTAATACGAACACAAACACGAACATGTAAGGCCAATGCTCAGTGGATGGGTGAAATTGTCGTTTATTTCCCCGTCGCGGGTACCGTAGTTATACGTAGACGGATCCATCAACTTAGAGCTGATACGACAATCACAACTAATGAAATAAATTTAATTAAGGAAAAGAATACGTATATGATGACACGATATGACATGATTTGATATGAATATGTTTGTTCATGTTTTAAAATATCATGAAAGTTACTTTTTTTACAATACTTTTCATTGTTGCATGATATGTATACGTACTTGTTATATCGGTTCAAATGTGTTGAGTCTTTTGACTCACAAGGTGTGATTGATGCAGGTGATCATGTTGTTGAGGAGACTGGAGTCGCTGAATACTGAGTAGGTTGATTTGGGGTTGCACGTGAAAACCCGAGGACCTTGCATCTCTTCCGCCTAATATGATTATGAGACACGGGTTTAAACAATATTTTTAAATGTTTTTTAATCTTGTCATACGTTGTTGATTCGTCAGACTTTTGGTATCTGTTCGAGCTTCTCTTTTAAAACAGTAGACTAGGAGATTGATTTCAATTTAAGTTATAATTAGCAGTAATTATTTTTATTCAGTGGTTGGATGACCTCTTAAAATGCATGGTTGACTGCTTTTATTCGCATGCATGTGTATGCGTATTTTCGAACTTAGCTTTAAAAAAAATATTTCATTAGTATTTTTAGTAGGAGACATTTCAAATTATGTATTTAATTAATTGATTAATAGGCCAAGATTAATAAGGATTTAGTTAACAAAATTAAGGCCCTTAGCAACACCTAAAGCCCATTTAGCAGCCTAATAATCTAATTAAAGAAAACCTAGCCACCCCTACACCATAAACCCACGTCTCTTACATTGAAACATCTACTGCTTAAAATACTAACACTTAATTTATTAAGCTAAATTTCAAAATTTAAAATCTTGTATGCATGAACGATTGCTGAAAAATACACCTTTAATAAAATCATCGGGATCGAATAACGGACAAAATACTGCAGTTTAAAAAAATTTTCCAACTCGGCCCTCAACCATGCATGAACAAAATAAAATGAGTAAAATCCTGAAAATCAACAGCATAACATAATAACGTATAAAAATGATCATGACTACTCAAAGCTCACAAAAACGGGATGTGCGGAAAAGTGTGGTCCTCGGTTCGTGTGCGCACATCCAGCCCTGCCAACTCAGATTTCGGCACCTCTAGTCTCCTCCTCAAGATGCTCACCTGCATCATACACGCCTAGTGAGTTTAAAAACTCAACACACATGTACCGTTAATAGGAAATAAATAACATGAAACAGTGAAAAATACTGTAATAAATACATTTTATGAACTTAAAAGCAAAAACGTAAACATGTCATGAAAAATCATATCGTGGCAAAACAGCTCATCGTATCATCATATACTTATACATTTACTTTACTCGAATTCAGTTCATTAGTTGTGACTTTCGTATCAGCTATATCGTATCATCATATACTTATACATTTACTTTGATCGAATTCAGCTCTTTAGTTGTGACTTTCGTATCAGCTATATCGTATCATCATATACTTATACATTTACTTTGATCGAATTCAGCTCATTAGTTGTGACTTCTGTATCAGCTCAATTGTATCAATTCTATATCATATCACCTCTATTTGATGGATCCATCTACGTATAATGGTAGTAGCCGGTGGTGGCTTTCGGACCTCAGTAACAGTATTACGCATCCACTGGGCCTAGGTCTCATCATCATCGTTTACATATATCGTCAGTCACAACCAATTCTCATCCTTCAAAAACATCATCCTTTTCATCACAAAAAAAATCATGCATATACGTAATTTTCCTTAAAACCAAGTATGCAATGTATTTTTCATAATTTCATAAAAATCATAAACGTGATGCATAACATTTAAAAACAAGATAAATTTGTACCCGGGGCGCTAGTTTTGCCCCTGAAAACCCAAATTGATCAGTTTACACCTGGAACCCTACATTTCAACACGAAGCTTACCAAACTTCTTAAAACATCCCAAAACATAATTAAAGGTATTTCTTAGACCTAAACTCGAACCTGTTTCACAACTTACACGATTCGTTTTAAAACTTTGACTGAGGTCCCGGTTTTAACCCGAATCAACCCGAAACTCAACCATTTTTTTCCAAACATAAAGCACAACTTAATATCATCAAATCAGACCTTAATATCATCAAATCAGACCTAAAACCCTCTAATTCAAACAACCTAAGGTACTCAAAACCTTACTACAGCATACTGAAATTTCAAGCACATACTCTCGAAAACCCTAACTTACAAAATCTTGGCCATAGCTCAATATCCATTCCATCCAGCCTCGAACCAAGACCACACCCTACTGGACTCAACTAGCCATGACTTTCAGCACCACAGACGCCCCAACACCCGTGCACTCGAAGGATGCCCAACACACCAAAGCTGCGGTCGTGACTACCCTTCGATCGGTTGGCTTCGAGACCAGCTCCAGTCGTGTTCAAGCCATGTTGGACCATGACTTCGACCCACCAGGGTTCGGTTCATGGCTAGGAATGGCCCTTTCACAGCCGACTCAGCCTGTCACCCAAACCTTAGCGAAAATGAGCCAACCCCCTCGAACTTTCCCATGTCACGCCTCCCCTCGACTCCAATGTTATTACAGCCCTTTTCCTGCAATAACAGCCCCTATGCCTCGATAAAACAATAGCCCCTTTCACAAAATTCGTGAAAGCGTGAGTTATGTACAAAAAGGAATCATTTTCATGCACCTTCAAAGCAAAAGCATAACAATCATGCAAGGGTTCGGAATCCTTCATGAACGACACACATAACTGAAATTATATAGCATGAATGATGCGAAAATAAAGATACATGGTGTGCTTAATGATTTCATGCTAGAAAAATCGAAGATGCGCACGTAGGATGAACACCGGGGAAGCGGGAAACGTTTTCTATGACAATTATGGAGAATTTTTGAGACTTGAGGATGAAGAAGCTTCTAATGTGAACTGGTGCTATGGGGAGGGCGGCCGAGAGCTTTAGGGTTAGGGTTAGGGTTAGGGTTAGGGTTAGGGTGAATTACACTAGGTTAAGTTAATATAATAACCTAATAATGGTCCCTTCAATAAATTTTAAAAAGATTAAAATGGTTTTGAGCCCATTTAGCATGAAAACAAACCCAAAAACACCCTCAAAAAATATTTCTTTTTGGTGCGTTTTTGAAAATATTGCTCGAGCCTTCAAAAAGTCCTCCGAATTGTTAAAATTTGCGTTCCTGTTAAAAATATAGCCAGGCGGATAAAAATACCCAGCCAAGGCTCATTTTCAAAAAAATCATACTTAAAACACTGCATATTATATATTTAAAAATAATTATTCAATAAAAATATTTTTCCTGAACATCCCCGGTCTCTGTCCCTCGTTCGAACGCGAAAAACAACCTAAATCTTAATGCATGAAACTTTAAAATAGTCGTGAAATAAATCTTAACCATACAATAATTATGAATTAAATGAATAAAAATCAATAAACACATATTTTGAATAAAACCCTAGATTGCATGCATTCAGGTTATGTTGTTTAAATTTTCTGGACCTCACAACTCCCCCCACCCCCCCCCACCCCCCCCTTAAAATAAAATTTCATCCTCAAAATTTAAAACATACCGAATAACTCCGGGTAGCGACTCCTCATCTCAGCCTCAGTCTCCCAAGTAGCCTCCTCCTCGGAATGATTCAGCCACTTGACTTTGACCATATTGATCACCTTGTTCCGGAGTCTCCTCTCCTGCCTGTCCAAAATTTGAGTGGGCCTCTCTTCAAATGACATGTTCGGTGACAACTGCAGCGGCTCATAGTTCAATATGTGTGAAGGATTTGACATGTACTTCCACAGCATAGATACATCGAACATATTATGAACTCTCGCCAAATTCGGCGACAATGAAATTTTGTACGCAAGTGTCCCAACTTTCTCCAGTATCTCAAACGGCCCTATGTATCTCGGACTGACCTTGCCGTTCTTCACGAATCTCATCACACCCTTCATCGGTGCGACCTTCACGAACACGTGGTCTCCTATGGAAAACTCAAGATCTCGGTGCTGATTTGCGTAACTCTTCTGTCGGCTCTGAGCGGTCTTCATCTTGTCTCGGATCTTGACCACTAACTCTGCGGTCTGCCTGACAATATCCGGTCCCAACTCTGCCATCTATTCTACCTCATCCCAATACATTGGAGACCTATACTTCCTCCCGTACAATGCCTCATATGGAGCCATATCGATAGACGCCTGATAAGTGTTGTTGTACATGAACTCCATAAGTGGCAACTTCGGCTCCTAGCTGCCTTGGAAGTCGATCATGCAAGCTCTGAGTAGGTCCTTCAGGATCTAAATCACCCTCTCTGACTGTCCGTCTGTTTGAGGATGAAAGGCAGTACTTAATAGCATCTTAGTACCCAATGCCCGATGTAGACTCTTCAAGAACGCAGAAGTGAACCTCAGACAAGCTCACCCTCTTTGATTGTCCGTCTGTTTGAAGATGGAAGACAGTGCTGAATAGCACCTTAGTACCCAATGCCCGATGTAGACTCTTCAAGAACGCAGAAGTGAACCTCAGATCCTTGTCTGACACGATGGACACTGGAATCCCATGCAGTCTAACTATCTCTCTGATGTACAACTCTGCATATTAAGTCATGGTGAAAGTCTTCTTGATAGGTAGGAAATGAGCTGATTTAGTGAGCCGATCAACGATCACCCATATGGAATTATATCCACAAGTCGTCCTCAAAAGCCCTGTCACGAAATCCATAGTGATTTTCTCCCATTTCCACTCGGGAATAGGTAGTGGCAAAGCTTCCCTGCATGTTTCTGATGCTCTGCCTTGATCTGCTGACATGTCAAACTCTCAGAGACGAATTGCAGAATTTCTCTCTTAATGCCCCGCCACCAATAAAGAGACTGAAGATCCCTATACATCTTCTTACTCTCTAGATGTATGGAGTACGGGGTGTTGTGGGCCTCGCTCAAGATATCTGCTCTCAGAGAATCATTGTCAGGAACCCACAGTTGGTCTCTATATCTGATTATGTCATCAAAAACTGTATACAGTCTTCGGCCTTTAGCCTCATCCCTCTTCCTCCACTTCTGCAACTGTTCATTAGAAGTCTGCCTTGCTCGAATTCTATCTCCCAAAGTCAGTTGTACTGTTAGAGTAGCTAGATTTGGTACATTGCCCCTGGCGTTGACTACAAGCTCAAACTTCTGAATCTCCGTCTGCAGCGGTCTCTGTACCGATAAATGAGTAATCACGGCGTGCTTCCCGCTCAGGGCATCTGCAACAACATTAGCATTACCCGGGTGATAGCTAATGTCACAATCGTAATCCTTCACTAGCTCTAACCATCATCTCTTCCTCATGTTCAGCTTTTTCTGTGTGAAGAAGTACTTAAGGCTTTTGTGGTCAGTGAAAATCCTGAACTTCTCCACATACTAATAATGTCTCCAGATCTTCAAGGCAAAAACCACTGCTGCTAGATCGAGTTCATGAATCGGATAATTCTTCTCATGGATCTTCAGCTGTCTGGACGCCTAAGCTATAACTCTATCATGTAGCATCAACATTGTGCTCAAACCGAGCCTCGAATAATCTGTATATACCACAAACTCACCATGCCCCGATGGCATAACTAGAACTGGTGTCGTGGTCAATGCTTGCTTCAATCTGTCAAAGCTTTCCTTGCACTCTGATCCCCAGATAAACTTGGCATTCTTCTTAGTCAAGGTGGTCATAGGCACCGCAATGGAAGAGAAGCCCAGAATAAATTTCCTGTAATACCCGACCAACCCCAAGAAGCTGCGGATCTCTGTGACGCTCTTAGACACTGGCCAATCTCTAACTACCTCCACCTTGATGGGGTCGACCTCTATACCATCTTGAGTTACAATACGGCCCAAGAATGCCTCTCTGTCAAGTCAGAACTTGCACTTACTAAACTTGGCATAAAGCTTTTTATCCTGTAGAGTATGCAGTACGGTCCTCAGTTGCTGAATGTGCTCCTCTCGGCTCCTCGAATAAATCAGTATATCATCTATAAAAACTATTACAAATTGATCCAGATATGGCTGAAACACTCGATTCATGATATCCATGAAGATCGCTGGCGCGTTCGTCAAACTGAAGGGCATCACCAAAAACTCATAGTTCCCATAACGCGTCCTGAATGCCGTGTTATGCACGTCAGCCTCTCTGACCTTCAGCTGATGATATCCGGACTGGAGCTCTATCTTTGAAAATACCGATGCTCCTTGAAGTTGATAGAACAAATCCTCGGCAGTGGATACTTGTTCTTGATCGTGACTCTGTTGAGCTTTCGGTAATCTATGAAAAGCCTCATGCTACAGTCTTTATTCTTGACAAATAGTACCAGTGCGCCACATGGAGAAAATCTAGGAAGAATGAAACCCATATCTAGCAAATCTTGTATATGATCTTTCAACTCCTTCATCACTGCAGGTGCTAGTCGATAGGGCGCCTTAGAAATAGTCACGTTACCTGACATAAGCTCGATAGAGAAATCCACCTCTCTGTCTGGTGGAATGCCTGCAACATCTTCAGGGAAAACACTGGGAAAATCTCTTACTACGTAAACGTCCTCTATCCTATGACTGACTTGCTCTGAAAATAATACAATACTGGGAAAAAATGACTGGCAGCCTCTCTTCATGAGCTTCCTCGCACACATGCAGGAAATGATGTGAGACATATGCTAGTGTCTGGCTGCCTCAAATATAAACGGCTTACCACTGGGCGGTCAGACAGATACTGGCCTCTGTAAAAGACTACGACAGCTCTGTTCAAAGAAATTCAGTCCATACCCAGAATAATATCAAACTCCGGCAACGGTAGCACTATCAAATCTACCTGCACCGTATATTTCTGTAAACGAAGCTCCAATCACCTCACTATTTGAGAAGTTAACATATGATCCCCGGATGAAATCAATACCCTGAATCCATCGCCACCGGTATGATTCCTAGTCGTTGGACGAACATCTCGGATATAAAAGAATGTGTAGCTCTGGAATCTAACAATGCATGCGTGACTACACCTGAAACACATATCCTTCCTGCGACAAAACATACCAGCAAATCTGTTCGCATTGAAACTTAAGAAATTTTCTACCTGAAATTATCCAAAAATCCTCGAAAAATTACGGATTTAACCTTTTCCTCCAAAAATTTCAAAATTTGCAGTTTAGCCCTGAACTTTTGGAAAATTACAAATTTGGCCCTACAAAATTTTCGAAAATTGCAACATGGACCTCTCACAATTTTGAATTTTTTCAAATATGTCCTCATAATATCGGCTACTACACTTAGGTCCTTAAAATTTTTGATTCATACAATTCAATCCTTAATTCCATCTAGGTAGAGCATACATCCTAAATAAATTCTACTATTTTAAACCCAAAATTAATTCTCATACCAAACACATAATCCATGCAATCAAACGATAAATTAAAATCTTAAACGTAATGGTTACCAGTGATCAACGTCGAATCTGGCTCCGCCTCAACCTCCCCGACATGCATCACATATGCCCTGCCGGTAGCGGGACCCTGGTTCATAGGGAAGTCTGCCGCCATGTGACTCTCCTTCCTGCATATGAAGCATTTGTAGGTCCCCCATAGACACTTACCGAGGTGGAACCGATTGCACTGCTTGCATGGCTGACGGTCCTATAGCTTAGGCATCCCTGGCGCCTGCAGTGGTCTCTGCTGTTGGGGCCTCCTAACCTGTCCTTGGGGCTTCTGCTGCCCCTGTAGCCTCGGCGGTCATGTAAACTTCTTTTTCTGTGGCTGGGAGCTGGACTTGGCCTGATGCCGCTTCTGCTGCATTTCAACATCAATGTCCCTCAATGCCTGCTCCGCCTGGAAAGGGCAGGCGGTGGCCTCATCGTAGCTCACCGGTCTCATCAACATCACGTCCCGGTGCAAGGTGGGCCTCAGTCCATCCATAAAATGCCTCAGCTTCTGGGCGGCATCTCTAGTAATCATGGGCACAAAATAGCAGCCCCTTTCAAACTTGCGGATGAACTCCGCCACAGTCTAGTCCCCCTGTCGGAGACTTATGAACTCCCTCGTCAGGCGACCTCTGACATCAGCTGGGAAATACTTATCATGGAATTCCTCCTTGAACTGATCCCATGTGAGGGTAGCCAGGTCCAGCTCATGCGCTGCTCCCTCCCACCAGATGGATGTGTCATCTCTCAACATATAAGTGACGCACCTGACCAGGTTGCCATCTCTCATATTAAGGTATTGGAAATGTAGCTCCAAGGACCGAATCCAACCCTCTGCTAGGAATGGATCAGTGGTGCTCCCCAATGCCTTTGGATTGAGTCGTCTAAACTGCTCATAAACATCAGTCTGAGGTCGGGGAGCCTACTGCACCTGTTCCAAAAGGCTAGCCATACCCTCTAGTACACGGGTAGCTGCATCCATTGGCGGTGGTGGGGGAGGGAGGCCTCTGCCACCTCTAGGAATATCATCATGACGATCTGCACTAGGGGCGCTTCTTGGAGGCATGATATCTAAATACAGTCCAAATTCTAAACGTAACTCATCATGCAATTCAATCTAGTTTTTAAAATAGTAAACCCTTAAATCGTGAAAGCATCTAAACATGTATTGAGAATCATAAATCATGTAATCACGCAGGTGATACTAGTAAAAACATTTAAACATTTAAAACATAAAAGCTTACAGACGTGAGGCTTGAAGACTGAGCTGCAGAAGTTGACGGTGGCACAACCTTATACAGGACCCTTGCTCTGATACCAATTGAAACATTTATTGCTTAAAATACTACTACTTAATTTATTTAAAAAAAACTAAATTTCGAAATTTAAAATCTTGTATGCATGCACGACTGCTGAAAAATACACCTTTAATAAAATCATCTTGATCGAATAACAGACAAAATACTGCAGTTTAAAATTTTCCAACTCGGCCCTCAACCATGCATGAACAAAATAAAATTAGTAAAATCCTGAAAATCAACACCATAACATAATAATGTTTAAAATGATCATGACTACTCAAAGCTCATAAAAATGGGATGTGAGGAAAAGTATTGTCCTCGGGTCGTGTGGGCACATCCAGTCCTGCCTACTCAGAGTTCGGCAACTCCAGTCTCCTCCTCAAGATGCTTACCTACATCATACATGCCTAGTCAGTCTAAAGACTCAACTCACCTGTACCGTTAATAGCAAATACATATACATAACATTCAACAGTGAAAAATACTGTAATAAAATATATTTCATGACCTTAAAAGCATAAACGTAAACATGTCATGAAAAATCATATCGTGGCAAAATAGCTCATCGTATCATCATATACTTATACACTTACTTTGATTGAATTCAGTTCATTAGTTGTGACTTTCGTATCAGCTCTATCGTATCAGCTCTATATTGTATCAGCTCTATTTGATGGATCCATCAACGTATAACTGTGGTACTCGGCGGCTGTCGGACCTCAGTGAAAGCATTACCCATCCACTGGGCCTAGGCCTCATCATCATCGTTTACATATATCATCAGTCACAACCAATTCTCATCCTACTAAAACATCATTCTTTTCATCACCTAACAAAAATCATGCATATACGTAATTTTTCTTAAAACCAAGCATGTAACATATATTTCATAATTTCATAAAAATTATAAACGTGATGCATAACATTTGAAAAAATATAAATTTGTACTCGAGAACCATAATTGTACCCTAAAAACCCAAAATGACCATTTTACCCCTGAACCATACATTTCAACCCGAAGCTTGCCAAACTCCTTAAAACATCCCAAAATATAATTAAAGGTATTCTTAGACGTAAACTCGAACCCGTTTCATAACTTACACGGTTCGTTTTAAAACTTGGATCGAGGTCCCGGTTTTAACCCGAATCAACCCGAAACTCAACCAATTTTTTTCCAAACTTAAAACACAACTTAATATCATCAAATCAGACCTACACCCTCTAATTCTAACCACCTAAGGTACTCAAAACCTTGCTGCACCCTACTGAAATTTCCAGCACATACTCTCGAAAACCCTAACTACAAAAATATCGGCCCTAGCACAATATCCGTTCCAACCAGCCACGAGCCACACCACCTAGGACCAAGACCAGACCCTACCGGACACAAATAACCATGACTTGAAGCACCACACAAGCCTCAACACCAGTGCACTCGAAGGACGCCCAACACACCAAAGCTGCGGCCATGACTACCCTTCGATCGGTTGGCTTCGAGACCAGCTCCAGCCTTGTTCAAGCCATCTTGGACCATGAATTCGACCCACCAAGATCTGGTTCATGGCTAGGAATGGCCCTTGCACAGCCTGCTCAGCCTCTCACCCAAACCTTAGCGAAAACGAGCCAACCCCCTAACACAACACCCTCGAATTTTCTCATGTCACACCTACCCTCGACTCCGACCTTATGACGGCCATTTTCCAGCAAGAACAGCCCCCATTACTCGACAACACGACAACCCCTTGCAAAAAATTCGTGAAAGCGTGAGTTATGCACAAAAAAGAATCATTTTCATGCACCTTCAAAGCAAAAGCGTAACAATCATGCAAGGATTCGGAAGCCTTCATGAATGACACACTTAAAAACAATTATATAGCATGAATGATGTGAAAATAAAGATACATGGCGTGCCTCAATGATTTCACGCTAGAAAACTCGAAGATGCGCGTGTAGGATAAACACCGGAGAAGCGGGAACATTTTCTTTGAAAATTATGGAGGATGTTTGAAGCTTGAGGATGAAGAACCTTCGAATGGGAGTTGTTGCTATGTGGAGGGAGGCCGATAGATTTAGGGTTAGGGTTAGGGTGAATTACACTAGGTTAAGTTAATATAATAACCTAATAATGGGCCCTCAAATTAAATTTTAAAAGGATTAAAATGGTTTTAAACCAATTTAGCATGAAAACAAACCCATAAAGCCCAGAAACACTCCCCAAAAATATTTGTTTTAGTACGTTTTTGAAAATATTGTCTGAACCTTCAAAAAGTCCTCTAAATCGTTAAAATTTGTGTGCCGGTTAAAATTATAGCCCGGCAGGTAAAAATACCCAGCCAAGGCCCATTTTAAAATAAATAATACTAAAAACACCTCATATTAAATAATTAAAAATAATTATTTAATAAAATATTTTTCACTGAACATCGTCGGTCTCCGTACCTCGTTCGAGCGCGAAAAGCAATTTAAATCCTAATGATGAAACTTTAAAATAGTCGTGAATTAAATCCTAACCATGAAATAATTATGCATTAAATGCATAAAAATCAATAAACACCTATTTTGAATAAAATTCTAGATTCCATGCATTTAGGTTACGTCGTTTAAATTTTCTCGACCTTACACACACTTTCAAGACACTCAACACACACACTAGGACTCTAGGTGTGGCAGTGAGTTTCATAGCAAAGGGAAGAAGAGTTTCGCGTCCCGTTCGTCTCTCGTCGCACCTTCGCTTGTACTTCATAAGCATAAAGGAACAAGGCATGTTTTCAACCTTTCTTTATTCACCATTGAATCCATACTATTGCATGTATTATTATTTTGTGTGTAAAGGTTACAATAATAATGGTTTTCAATTTCCTACATATGCATCTCATGTTTTCTTAAAAGGTTTTTGATGTTTAATGAATTGTTGATGGAGGAATACAAACCAAAAGATTTAAGATTCGAGTTAAACGTTAAGAGTAAGTTTTGGAAGGGTCAATAACCTCAAGAGGACGCCCAAAGGAAACACCAACATGCACTCAATTTTCATGCAGGCCGAGAGGGTTGAAAGGGGCGGCTTGGTGTTCAAACGGCCATGGGGGCTACGTAGGACCCTAGTCGGGGTCTTGAGGGGAGCATAAGGGTCCTAGGAAGGTCTATGGAGGGTTTGGCAAAGGCTTGGATGGGATGGTTTGTTGCTGGAATTGAAACTCTAGAAATATGCACTTGTTGGGCTGTTTTGGTGCATGTGGTTCATAGGGATAAGGGATGGTGTAAGGGCTGGACCAGGGGATGGGGACATGCCTTATATTCCTGATAAGAAGCTGGGGAAAAGCCTTAGGGTCCTGATGAGGGGCTGGTGTGAGCCAAGGGGCGAGCCAAGGGCTGGGACAGCCCAGCCGCTAGTGCGCCAGGAAGCCTTGGTATGCGAGAGGATGCGTCTGTGCGCTACTGGTGCGACAGCTTCAGGGCTTAGGTCATCTGGTCTGTATCTAAAAGGGCCTGACCATGGTCATTTTTAGGGTCTAAGGAAGAGTTCTAAGGCCTGGTTCAGTGTCGTTTCGGTCTGTGATCCATTCAGGATCGTAAATTGTCCGAACGTGTCAAAATAGGGACGAATTGAGCTTAGGTTAAAATTAGGATTCAAGTTTCGATTTTGGTTTGGGTTTTTGCACCTCCAGTGGTACAGGTCTGGTCTTGGGTTGGTTCAAGTCGGAAAGGTAGTTTAGTCATTAGATTAACCGAAAACGCAAAACCGGTGGTAAACAAGTAATCTGGTGAGAGAATTGAGTCGTTTTTGAAGCGTAGGTCCTAAGATTGAAATTCCAGCAAGCTACTGGATATTTTTGGTATTTTATAAGGTTTGATCATGTACGGTCAGTACGAGAAAGATCGAGGACGGTTTGCAATTTCCTAAAACAATTACATATCATGTTAAATTTTATTTTTAGAAGTTTTAAAGTATATGTACGATATATGCTATTTTCAGAAGCTTTAAACGTATCTTCATCTTTATGTTATTTTTAGCAGTCTCGACATATACGAGTGATATAAGCCATTTTTGGAAGTTTTAAAGAATATGAAAATTAATGCATATTATTATGAAATTATAAAGTAAAGGAAAATATTTTTGAAGAAAGTGAATTGATCGTGACGTAAAAGTAGTAAGGGGTCCGTTGAAAACGGAAATGGTGAACTTGAAATGAAAAGAGAGTGAAACGTCGAAAACGAGGGCGGGAATCTCAATAATAATGGATCCGTTGAAGAAGTAAACGGTGAAGCTATTTATTTTATAGTCAGAAAGATCATTGAAGAAGTAGAAGTTGAACACAGTGGTCTAGTACTATAGTTTATAGATTGATCAATATACTATATGTTATCACTATCGAGGATTGGACTTTATTTAAAAATGTTATTATTAAAGGTTTGAAAAGTTTAATATTTTTGGGGGTTTCGAGGTTGCATGAAAACAATCTATTTTTAGTAAATCTAATTTCCATGCATGTGATTGTATATTTATGTACTTGTTATTTTTGGTTTGAGCATGCTGAGTCATTAGACTCACTATGTTTGAATGGTTGCAGGTGATGGCGATGTTGAGTCATGAGGTGCTGACCATCGAGTCATCCGGGAGGTGCAATACGTACCCGAGGACCTAGAAATTCTGCATATGTTAAAGATTTTGATGACTTTATGGATTATTGCTTTTATTTACATACTGATAGGGATGCTAAATTTATTGAGTTGAATTTTAGACTTTTATTGTATTATTTACTTATTCCACATGAATGATTTTGGATATTATGAAATTCATTTATTTGATTATTTATACTAATTTATTTATGATAAATTAATTATGCATGGCTTTTTTAAAAAAAAATTATTGTAAATTAAATGAATTTAGGAATAGGGTCGTTTCATTTGGTGTAGTTTCGAAATGCGTAGGAGTAAATGCATTGTAATCGAGGATTCACTATTTGTCTATGGGTAAAGATATCATATATGGTCTAATAAGTTAATAGTGCTATTAATTTCTGGCCAGAGTAAGACATGTACAGTTTGAAAAGGTGTTTCCTCAGTTGTGCATACGATGATACTATTGCTCAAAGATAATCACATCGTTATCGAATTCATATGCAATGCTCGATATACCAATAGTTGCAGATTCGATCGGGATATATGTGTTGAAGGGTTATATGTAAGGTCCAAAATTAAGACGACGTAATTCAACTGCATGCAAATCTAAGAAATATGAAAAATGTGTAATTAATTGAATTTAATTTCTTAATTGATTATGTGACATGCATGATTATATGTTAAATAGGATTTTATAGTCATTATGCATAAAACTGTATTTTAAGGATTATTCGAGTTGCGATCGAGGAACCGAGACCGAGGGCTGAAAAACGTAAAATGTTTTTATTAAATAATTGTTTTTAATTGTTTAAAATATGAGTGATGCTTTTTCATATTTTTGAAAATAAGGATTTTTGAGGTGATTTTATACGGCGGGACGTAATTTTTATCGATGTTGGTTTTTCAATAAATATACGAACTTGTGGGCAACCCAGCTAATAAATTCACAAACTTACTTAAACAAAACTATTTTTAATATATTAATTAAGCACTAATGGGCCTAATTTGTATGCTTATAAGGCCTAAGCCTTGTTAGTAAAATAATTAAGTATATAATATGTTAAATCCACCCCTTAACCCTCACGTCACACGCCACTTTTCAGAAATTCCCTCCCCTCAATTTAGACGGCACACACTCAATATTTTGAAGAGAAACTTTCATAAATTCAAGGGAAACATCAAAGGCATCGTCTCTTTGTCGCCAAGTAAAGGCACGCATATTTATTTCCTTCAAAACATCATCACACCATAATAAGTTTTTATGTATGTTTTGTATGAAAAACAAGTGACATGTTGATTATTTTTCATTTTTAAATAAGCATGGATTTTTAATACATGGTTATGATCCAAAAACATGTATATTTTTTTGTAAAAGGGGCTGCCATGAATTAGGATTGGAACAAGCATGTTAAACACGAGTTAGAGTCCTTAGATCCCCACCCGACAGCTGCAGAACATGAAATACAAAGCTGGTATCAAGTTGATGTCATGGTAGGGAGGAGGGGTTCGGTTTTTGGTTCATAGGGGCTCGGCTTGGTCTTGGCTTCGGACAAGGCTCGACCAAGATCTGGATGGCTAGGACCCGAGTTAAGATGGCTGGGAGCAGCACACATCAGCGCAGATCGTGTGCAGGCTTGCAGGGGTTGGGTAGCTTGGCCAGGGGGCTGTGGGCTGGGCTAAGTCGACTTCTTAGGGACCTAGGTGAGTGCACAACAGGCTCGTTCAAGGATTTCTTGGTCGGCTAGAGTCCTAGGAGTGTAAAAAAGAGTCTTTGTCTTCATGGAGTTCTTGGCCGCTGTTTGCACCTGCTGGTGTTGCTTCGGTTCGAGCCTAGGGGTCCTTTCCGTGGGTTACAAGGGTCCATTAGGGTGCCTAAGGGGGTTTTTCAGGGTTTTGTCCAGCATGGTTCGAGGGTGGCTCGTGAAAATCGAACCATGGCTCGGGGTTGAAATATATAGGTCAAGCTAGGGTTTCATTTTTGGAAATTAACTCGAAACACGGCTCACGAGGGTCAACTCGTGGTTCACGAGGGCTAAAATAATATAATAAGTCTAAGTTTTAAATATAGGAATTTTATATTAAAGTTTTGAATTTTTCGGGATTAAAACGCCTTCAAACGACTAATTACGAATTAATTAAAAAGTCAAATATTTAAGCTAAATAAAATTATGAAAATTTTAATTTAGGCTTAAATAATTATTTGGGATATGTTAGAGTCAATGAAATTAAAAAAAAAGTCAAAAACGTGGAATTTTACGTCTAGGGATAAAACGGTCATTTTACACCTGAAAATTAGAAAACGTCATGGCAGTGCTCTAAATGTTGTTTTATATGCTAATAAGATTATTTTAAATTTTTATGAATCTTTATATGTTAAATTATGATTTTTAAATGTTCATTAAATTTTTATGGCTTAATTTGGACATTTAAAAGATATTTTGCATGCTTGGTTTAAAAGAAACGATATTATATGCATGTTTTTATTAAGTGATGAAAATACGACATGTTGAAGGACGTGAAGGGATTGTGACTAATATGAATATATGTCGGAGATATCGTGAGGGTTATGGTCCTAGTGGGAAGCCCGACGATCGTATTTCCCTGGATACGGATACGAATACATTAATATATTAATACGTAGTTAAGGCCCAGTTGACCGGTGAGAGTGTTGCTGGTGTCCCGCCGCCCAGTACTGTGATTTTATAGATGGATCCATCGCCTAATACGAATACGAATACGAGTCACAATCACGATATGAATTCAACAAACACGAATATGAATATGAATATGTTAAATATGAATATGATTATGTTGATATGAAAATGTTGATGAAAATGATTATGTGAAAAGTTTATGCATTATTACGAAAATGTTATTTAAATTACAAGTATTTTTCACTGTTCTATGTGATCTGTATATGTATTACTCGTTATCAAGAATATGATGTGTTGAGTCTTTAGACTCACTGGGTGTGATTGATGCAGGTGATATTGATAATTATGAATTGGAGGTCTTGATGGGTGACTTTGCCGGACTGTCGGTGTACATAACCCGAGGACCAGCGCTTCACTTTCCGCATTTAAGTTTATTATTTACATTAAAAATTTTACGACTATTTATTTATGTTTTTGAGAGATTTTGAGAGGTTTAGTATATGCTGTTCTTTTCATATTTATTGCTTTTTAGGTTTGATAAAACGTTGTCGATTTTAAGATTTAAAATATTTTCCTTTGATTTTGAAATGTTAGTTGAATGTTTATTTTTAAAATAGTACAAGGTATTTTAAAAGTATTTACATATATGTAAGAGAAAAAAAAATTTTATTACTTTTTAAGCAAAACGAATAAGCAGACATTTCAGTTGGTATCAGAGCAAAGGTCCTGTAAAGGGTTGTCCCACCATCAGCGCCGAAAATATCAGTCATCAAGCCTCAATTTGTAAGTTTACATTCTTTATATGATTTAATATGATGTTACCTCCATGACGACCTGAATAATATGTTTACATTAAATTTTTACTAGCTTTTTGAGTATATATGCTTTGCATGCTTAAATTGCTAAATGAATTAGGATATGTCACATGACAAGAAAACGTAGATTTAAATGCATGTTGGTTACGTTATTATTTGGAAAACGTTCAGATAAAATGCCTCCTAGATGTGCCCCTGTTAATGAAAACAAATCTGAGAACAGTGTGAACCAACAAGGGAATGCAACCCCACCTCCTAATGGGGATGCTGCTACTCGTTCATTGGAGGGGATGACTCGATTCTTCGAGCAGCAATTACAGCAACAGCAGTCAGCAGCAGCAGTTACAGCAAGCACCTAGGCGATAGCATGACGTCTATGATCAGTTCCGGAGGCTAGGGCCGAAGGAATTTTCTGGCACCACCGATCCCTTTGCTGCTGAGAGTTGGATTTGTTCACTCGAGAAACACTTTCGTTATCTGAATATGGGGGATGCTGATCGTGTGAGTTGTACCACTTATCTATTTAGGGATGATGCTTCTTTATGGTCGGAAGGAGCCGAGCATGGTGTTAATTTTGTTACACTAACTTGGGTTCGATTCAAAGAGATATTCTACGAGAAATATTTTACTGCTGATGTCAGAGGGCGATTGAAGTGGGAATTTATGACTCTCGGTCAGGGAGACTCTTCTGTTGCTGAGTTCGTGAAGAAATTTTATAGGGATTGTCACTTGTACCCCTTATTGCGAGGGATGCTGTGGAGAAGCTTCGACACTTCATGGATGGGTCTACGACCTACCATTCGAAATAATGTTATGATGATGCGTCCTTTGGACTATGCTACTGCTACTACCTATGCATTCCAGTCTGAGCAATCCTTGAAGGATATTGAGTTTGAGTTACGGCGCAAGAGACAGCAGCATAAGAATAATAACCTCCAAACAAGAAACTATATACGGGTCCTCCAAGACCTCAAGGGCCTCAAAAGCCCCAAGACCAAGTTAAGAAGCAAGGACAGCAAAAGCCGCCGCCACCTGCAGCACCAAAACCTGCAGATGGACATCAATGCAAGAAGTGCAATCGACTACACTATGGACCATGTGTGTAGGGTACTACTAAGTGCTTCATATGCAAAGAAGAAGTGCACAAAGCTGTTGATTGCCCGAAGAAGAATGCACCTACTATGGGACGACCTTATGTTATGAATGCTGAAGAAGCTGAGGAGGAAGCAGACACTACATTCATCACGGGTAACCTAGTCATTTAACATTTTTATATTGCTCTTATTGCATGAGATGTTAAATTGGTTATTAGAATTGAATTGGCATCAAGATTAAACCTAGTGACAATTAGGTTGCATGTTCTACCTTAGTTGGATTTAAGATATGATTTTAGAAACCATAGAAATGATATTTATTTTGTGCCTTAATTTATGTGAAGGATGTAACATTTCCAAATAAAAGTTTTAGGGCAAAAATTAAAGAAAAATCATAAGCAAGGGAGGTTAAGGGTTTCAAAATTTTTAGGGGCTTAAGTGCAATTTTCGAAAATTTTGAGGACCAAAATGTAAATACCAAAACTTAAAGGACCTAAATGCAATTAACCAAAATTTAAGGAACCAAAAAGTAATTACCGAATTCTTAAGGACCATAATGTAATTTTCGAAATTAAAAGGGACTAAAATGTAAATATTCAAAAATATAAGGGCCAAATTGTAATTATCCGAAAATTTGGGGACTAAAAATGCAAATTTTGAGAAAATTGAAGGGCTAAATGCAATTTTTCAAAGAGATGCTTAAGTTCAACGTGCAATCTTCACATAAAAATTTGGGAGAATAATGATAGAAATTCCTTCAGCTTCAACACGAAAAGAACTAAAAGACATATTCGCCGCTGGGAGGATTATCATTCAATGGGCAGCTACATATGCACTGCTAGATTCAGAAGCTACACATTCCTTCATATCTGAAACCTTCATCAAGTGACTAAATATTACTCCTGAGGATATGGTTTTGGGTTTCAAAGTTTCTATTCCTTCCGGTGATCAAATGCTCACGTCAAAAATCGTCAAAAATTTGGAGCTTCTTTTATTCAAAGATGTGGTTCGGGCAGATCTTATTGTGCTTCCTATGCCTGAATTTGATATTATACTTTGTATGGATTGGTTATCAGCGAATGGAGCTTCGATTGATTTTCGTCACCGATAAGTGTCTATTGGACCACCTAGTGGTAAATCTTTTATCTTTGAGGCGGCTAGAAACAAACAAATGCCGCACATTATCTCTTGTCTATGCGCGAGGAAGCTTATTAAACGTGGATGTTAAGATTGTCTAGCATGTGTCACTACCGCACATGCTCCTATCAATCAGAAATTAGAAGATGTTGACATAGTCAAAGATTTTCCTAGCTTCTTTCCCGATGACATTTCTGGCATTCCACCTGATTGTGAAGTGGAATTATCTATTGACCTAATGCCGGGCACATTACCTATATCTAAAGCGCTTATCGTCTAGGTCCTGTTGAAATGAAAGAATTAAAAGATCAAATCCAAGAATTACTAGACAAGGGTTTTATTCGCCCTAGTTATTCTCCTTGGGGCACACCTGTATTATTTGTGAAGAAGAAAGATGGTAGTATGCGTCTCTGAATTGATTATCGAGAGCCTAATAGGGTCACTATCAAGAATAAATATCCACTGCCAAGAAATGAAGACTTATTTGATCAGTTGCAAGGATCATCGATATTTTCTAAGATTGATCTTCGTTATGGGTACCATCAGTTGAAACTGAAAGAGTCAGATGTCCACAAGACAGCGTTTCGTACTAGATATGGGCACTATGAGTTTATGGTCATGCCATTTGGGTTGACCAATGCGCCAGCGATCTTCATGGATCTCATGAATTGCGTATTTCAGCCGTATCTAGATCAATTCATTATAGTCTTCATTGATGATATTTTGATCTATTCGAAGAATAAAGAGGAGCACAGTCGTCATTTGAGGACAATACTACAAGTTCTGCAAGAAATAAATTTTTATGCAAAATTCAGCAAGTGTGTGTTTTGGCTTGATAGAGTGGCATTCTTAGGCCACATCATTTCTAGTGATGGCATTGAAGTTGATCCAAGTAAAGTTGAGGTAGTGAAAGAGTGTCCAGTACCTAAGAGTGTTACCGAAGATTCGAAGTTTCTTGGGACTAGTTGGCTTTTATTGCAAATTTATTCAAGGATTCTCATCCATTGAAGTACCTTTGACATCCTTGAATAAGAAAAATGCAACGTTTATTTGGGGATGCGAGTGTCAAGATACTTTTGACAAGTTGAAGCAAGCCTTGATATCAGCGCCAGTGTTATCTATGTCGTCTGGGCAAGGAGAGTATGTTCTATATGCCGACGCTTCTAAACTTGGTTTGGGCGCAGTTCTGATGCAAAATGACCGAGTTATAGCCTATGCGTCAAGACAGTTGAAAATCCACGAGAAAAACTACCCTACTCATGATCTTGCATTGAAGATCTGGAGACATTACTTGTATGGGGAGAAGTGCAAAATTCACCTATCATAAAAGTCTGAAATACTTCTTCACCCAAAAAGAGTTGAATATGAGACAACGTAGATGGCTTGAGTTAGTAAAGGACTATGACTGTGAGATTAGCTACCATCCGGGAAAAGCTAATGTTGTGGCAGACGCATTGAGTAGAAAGGCAGTTGTTATCACTCATCTATCACTTCAAAAACAGTTGCAGTCCAAGATACAGCGGTTTGAGCTTACATTATATGATAGGGGCGAGGCCCCTAATCTTGCCACATTATCAGTACAGTCGACTTTGAGAATAGAATTCGTGATGGACGGTCTATTGATGAACAATTGCAAAAGTGGAGAGCTAGAGATGAAGCCAAGGGTCGGAAGTTATATTTTGAGGTGGAGGGTATAGTTCGTTATCGAGATCATTTATGGGTTCCTAGTGATGATTCTTTGAGAGATCTCATTAGGAAGGAAGCTCATGACACACCATATTCCATTCATCCAGGAAGCACGAAAATGTACAAAGATTTGTTGTTGTTATATTGGCGGCCAGGCATGAAGAGAGACATTCTGATATTTGTATCCGATTGTTTGACTTGTCAGAAAGTTAAAGCAGAGCATCAAAGGCCAGCAGGAAAGCTAAAGTCACTTCCTACTCTCGAGTGGAAATGGGAAAATATTACTATGGACTTTGTTGTGGGATTGCCGAAAAATATTAAGGGATTCAATGATATATGGGTGATAGTGGATCGTCTTACGAAATCAGCACATTTTCTACCTATTAAGACGACCTTAACCATGATTCAGTATGCAGAGTTGTTCATTCGGAGAGATAGTTCGTCTGCATGGGATTCCTATATCTATTGTTTCTGACAGATATCCGAGATTTACGCCATCTTTTTGAAAGAGTCTGCATGAAACGATGGGGACCAAGTTATTATTCAGTACATCATTCCATCCTCAAACCGATGGTTAGTCTGAAAGAGTTATTCAAATTTTGAAAGATCTACTGCGAGCTTGTGTTATTGATTTCCAAGGCAGTTGGGAACCAAAATTACCTCTAGTGGAGTTCACCTACAATAATAGTTTCCAATCATCTATCGGGATGGCTTCGTTTGAGGCACTATATGGAAGGAAATGTAGATCTCCTATTCATTGAGATGAGGTTGGTGAAAGAAGAGAAATTTTTCCGGATGTGATTGAAGAGACTGCCGAGCTTGTAGTCAAAATTCATGAGCGAATGAAGACTGCACAAAGCCAACAAAAGAGTTATGCTGACAAGAGATGTAGAGACTTAGAGTTTGCAGTGGTTGATCATGTATTTGTTAATATAGAACCTATGAAAGGTGTTATGCGTTTTGGCAAGAAAGGCAAGCTTAGTCCAAGATTTATTGGTTCGTTCGCGATTTTGGAGAGGACTGGGACACTAGCTTATAGAGTGGCATTGCCACCGATGCTTATTGGAGTTCACAATGTGTTTCATTTTTCGATGCTGCAAAAGTACATGCGCGAGATAAGGCGCGCATATGCGTGACACCTCCAGAGACTTTGGCGCACATGCGCGAGATGAAGCATGCATATGCGCGAGTATTGAAATGCCGAGACAGTAGGTCTCGCGCATATGCGCAAGTAGAGGATGCGCAGATGCGCGAGCTGATAAATAAGCGGACAGAGCTCTCGGCGCATATGCGCGGCACTTGGACGCGCATATGCGCGAATCATGCAAAGCGAAAGGATGCCACTTGCCCTTAGATGTGCAACGTGTATATATATATATACATACAAAGGTGATTCAACATTCGGAGGAAAGAAAGAAAACCGAGAAAAATGGTCAGGGGAAGTGATAGAAAATCCTTACGCCTTTTGTGAGAAATTCGTCTATCCGATTTTAAATCCGACTTCGGTACTGAGTTCCTATCGACGCAGGCTACAACTGGACATAAGTTTTGTTACGTTTAGACATGATTTGAAATTATGATATTGTCAGAATTGAATATGAATCAGATATGATGTTCCTGCTACAATAGGCATTGTATAATTGAAGTCAGATTAAAGAATAGACTGGTTATACAATTATTATGAATTTCAGAGTTGATTTAGTTGAGATTATATATCAGAGTTGTGTTATTATTCAGATTATGAATTGTACTGATACTGATTATGACTTCTGATATTATATCTAGCGATGTTGAGATTGACGGGGTTATCAAGACTGTAGTATTATGCCGTCGAAACACCAGTTGATTGATATTGATCAGATTCAGTATTGATTGAGATTGTACTGTTATGTCATTTTCATTAATCAGATTGTGTTTGATTTGAGTATTTATCAGAACAGGTTTTGAATCAATTTATATACTGATATTGTATTTATGCGATTGTCATTGCCAGACTGGGTATGGACAGATTGGAATACGAGACTTCGTCTTCATCAGACCGAGAAGAGAAAGGAATAAATTGATGTTAATTGGGAGATCGACTGGAGTTAGATTTAACTCGAGTTTTCCTAAACCACATACTTGTATGGTATTGTTTCTATACCTTTGTGTTTTAATGATTATGTTTATTCTATTGAATTAGAGGTAGAAAGCAGAGAGCTATTGAGTGAGAGTCACTGACAGAGGGGTTAGATTTTGACAGTATAGTCATTGACTCATTGCACATTGTCAGACTAGGCTTAGTCTTGGTAGATACGCCTGTTAGAGTAGGTGCCCGTCGAGCCAAGTGTTGGCCGAGTGTTCACAATGAAACTCTATGTATAAGCAATCTTTATTTTAATAATATTTGAAATTATTGTTTTGGCAAATCTTTATCTGTATACCCATGCTAGTTGCATAGATAAAGCCCTTAAATATACATATAGTAGAAAGAATATGAGATGCTCATATAATGAGTATCATGAAACTCATATTTGGAATACTGTATATTTTAAACAGTTCCTAGTCGATTCAGCCGCCGCTAAGAAGGATATAGGCCGCTAGAGTTCGAGACTAGTATCTGCGATGTGAGTACCATTTCATTGGTAGGGGACATTGTGATGTCCGAGCATGCAGATAGGTGCTCCTGGTAGAGTGCACTGAACAACCCTCCATAAGGGACTTTCCAAGTGGTTCTCACTTATCGAGTGGAAAAGTCCAGGTTTATGGTTGTACACCATTAGTCCTTATGACCCGGGACAACATTGAGACTCTATGTGCTAGAATTACACTTTGACTTGTTTAGCGACTCTCATGGGGTCATCAGGTGGCAAGGTTGGGTGTTCTGTCGAAACATATAGGAGTCGATGCATTGTAGTCGGGGATTCACCGCTTACCTTCGGGTATGGATATCCTATGTGTTATCATGTGTATGTAGGTTGAAATCTCTTATCAGAGTATGGTGGTAATTATGAAAGGGGTTTCATAGATTACACCATCGATGCAACTACGACATGACACATAGTATCGATTCATTGACAACTCTCGATAAACCAATGGTTGTCGAATCGGTCGGGATATATGAGTTGAAGGGACCGTACTGTACGCTAACCATAATTGAATGGTTCTTGCAGGGAATATCATTTGATACCTAGGGAATCATGTAAGCGATGCTGCTAGGCGTTTAACATGATTGGTTGGGTACTATCAGACTTGAGTTCTGACGTTCTTGTTATCAAGGAGTTGATAAGTATGAATGGAGCAATTGGGGTATGCTCATATACGGACATGTTTAGTCCAAATCACATGGAGATGTGAACCCACGGCTAGCTGTATCAATGAACCATTGAGGGCCACACAAGTACTAGCTTTCTAGATCCCGTTGAGAAGTAAAAATAGTTCAATGTGTTGAACGGCTTATAAATGAGTTTATAAGCGTTGAGAAAAATTAGAACTATGACTTCTATGAGAGAAATGTAACTTTTAATTTATGAATGTGTTCGTAAATTAAAAGTAGGCCAAGTGAATAATGTACTTTAAAATTGTGATTTTCATAAACATTATTATGGACTAAATTAACTTAATTCAAGTGTTGAATTAATTAAGCACTAGTGGGCCTAGTAGAGTCCACATAACTAAATTAATTCAAGTGTTGAATTAATTAAATAACATGGGGCCTTGTAGAGCCCAATTAGAAATAATTATTTAACTAGTGGGCTTGAGTAAAATCAAGTAAAGTCTAATTGGGCTCAAATATGTTTGAGACAATTTAAATAGTCCATGGGCCTTGTAATAGTTACAAGCCCAAGTCACATTGCATGCTTGGAAGGTGAAGAGTTGGGGAATACTTTTGATTAAAATAAGGGTTGGCATGCAACTTTTACTTTCAACTTTTTGCACTACCAAGACAACTCTTCCCTCCCTCATTTTTGATCACCTTGGCCGAAATTTTGAAGGATAATTCTCTCCAAAAATTTTTTCCAGTTTTTCTTCTTCAAGTGTTGAGGAAAGAAAATAATTCTCATTGAAAAATCCTCTTAGTTTTCTAGTACAAATTAAGAGGGGATCTACCTAGTTGGTGGTGGGCTTAATAGTTGAGCAAGGATTGCTCAAAGGAAGCTTGAAGATAGTTTCTACCATTGAAGAGCTAAGGTGTTTACACCTTAGTTGGAGCCATACATCAATCCTTGTGATTGATAGGTAAAATTCTAAACACACTATGAATGTCATTTTTGTGTTTTATTGTATTTGCTACATATTATAAGGGGTGGCCGAAAATCTTGATGAAAAATTTGATTTTTTAAACTTCCGTTGCGCTTCCGGTCACCGTAACCGATCCCCTTTCAAGTGGTATCAGAGCTATGGTTACGATTTTGTGTAGCATTTACAAGATATTATATTGAGATCGATTTCTAACCGCATGAGAACAAAATTTTGCATCGAATCAAGGCCGGTTTCAGGGGAATTTTGGGCAGCAAGTTGCTGCCCATTTCGGGCAGCTTGGGTTGCCCGAGGGGCTGCCCTAAACGGGCAGCTAGGGCAGCCCAAGGGGCTGCCCGAACAGCCCCTACATTTTATATAAAAAAAAATTTTTTTGCATGTTGACCGGAATCCGGCGACGGAGCTCTGGCGACGGCGATGACGACTAGGGTTTCCAAAAGTGTTTTGGATTATCAAAGTGTCATGGGCCTTGAGTTGTTGGGTCATTGGATGGCAAACATATTTGCGAATTTTAAATGGCCCAAAATGTTTTTGGTGAAAAATAAGTTTTTTGGCCATTAAGTTTAAAATTACAAAAGTTGCAAATTTTTCTCATAAAATAAATAATTGAAGTTGGACTTTAATTATATATAGTAAATTGTGATTTGTAATAAATTCGGTTATAAATAAATTAATTAGAAAGTAGACAAAGGTGTTTGTATACTTTGTTAATTTAGTTTATAATCGTGGCGGTTAGTGATTGGATCAAGATATATAATATTGGATCAATTAATTATTGTGATAATTAATTAATGGTGTATGATATGTGATATTATGCATGAAGGATGATCAAAAGCCCAAGCCCAATTTGCTAGGTGTATGCTAGGATATTTTGTGTTAAATGATTGTAATAATTATCAATTTATAAAGTGGGCTTTGTTTATGGCCCATTCCCACCCCATGAGATGTATCCCTATTTGCCATGGATATTTATTTGTAAATATTAGTATAGTGGATGATCAAGATTGGAAGATGGTGGCCATGATGATTATGAAGATCGAAGACATGTAAATATTGGAAGCTAATGAAATAGTTGCATTTGCATCCCTTGCATTTCCCTAGGATTGGACCTAGGCCCGTGTTTAGCTCACACGGGCCATTAGTATTGGGGCGATTAATCATCCTTGTTTTGTTTAATATTTATAATATATGCATGATATGTTATAAATAATGAGTATGTGCGTTATTATTATGATAATAACAAAGTTGCATGAATCCGGCAAACATACGATCAAACATGGCGAGCTTTTAAATAAAATTAATGATGAGACCTTTCAAAATTAAAAACCCTCATTTTGAATAAGATTCAAAATTAATATCAAGCCCGAAAAGCCGAAAAGGGGAAATATAAATTTGTTTATAATTTCCTTATCTTCCATCGACAATGGGTGCATGATGAACGCTACCCGTACTCGGGGCTCGGCTCATATTATTGGGGGAGCTTTGGGTGCCGGAAAGCTGTGACATCCATTGACATGGTGATGTGAACTACGTGGAACTCCCATGATTTCGGCTCATATTATTGGGGGAACTCATGGCGACCGTCCATTAAGGTTCAACATCGATGGGTAAGGCTTGACACGTGAAGATGAATGACGTCATATTATTGGGTCCTAATCAAACGTGAGACAAAAGTTTACGTAGAGGGTTGCATTGTGATGCAATTGGAAACTACCTTTTAGGAATTGTGATTGGCTGATATTATTCGGGATCATAATTCGCTAATTGGACATTACGTACCTACTGAGGAAAGGAGTTTCCCGTTTTCACTAGAGGGTAGTGAAAGATGTCAAAACAGTGGGAGCAAATATTTATGAAGTAAAAGTCCAAAATTCATATCTTACTAATAATTTAAAATAGTCATCAACATTTATCTGTTTTTACTTTTCAGTACAAATTGACAATGTCTTCGATTCGCAATCCGATATCCGTAATACTCGACAAACAAATATTAACTGGACCTAATTACCTCACTTGGCTAAGAAACCTAAAAATCGTGTTGAATTCGGAAAGGGTAGCATATACACTGACTGAGTCGCCCCCTGTTGAGGCTCCGACTGACTGCACTCCTGAGGAATTGCAGGCTTATAAGGAATGGTGTGACCATGACTTGATAGCCAGGTGTTATATGCTGACTTCTATGAATGATGAGCTGGAGAAGCGTTTTGAGGATGCAAAGAGTGCTGCTGACATTCATTTGCATCTCCAGGAGCTCCTTGGTGAGCAAACACGGCCTCTTAGGCATGCTACCGTCAAGGAGCTGATCACTTTGCGCATGCGAGATGGGGCCTCGGTCCATGAGCATGGCCTGAAGTTGATTGGGCTCGTGGACAAGCTCGTTGGCATGGATCTGATCTTGCCTTCGGAGTTGACCACCGACGTGTTGCTGTTATCATTGCCTAGCTCATTTGTTCCTTTTGTGGTGAACTTCAACATGAACAAGATGGAGCCGACCCTTGAGGAGTTAGTGAATATGCTTGTTACGTTTGAATCAACCATCAAGAAAGAGAAGTTGGTTCTTTATGTGGGTTCTTCATCTGGTACGAAGATTGATCCACATGGGAATGGAAAGAAGCGTTCTTTCCAACGTCCCAAGAAGAACGAGCCCTTGATGAGGCAATCTTCGAATCCCATTGAGGCAGCCAGACCACTTAAGGCTGACAAGACTAATGATGTATGTCATCACTGCAAGAAGCCTGGATATTGGAGGCGTAACTGCAGGGAATATCTTGCCCAGAAGAGTTCTGGAAACGGTATGTTCTAAATTGAAGTAAACATTTCAATTAACTCTACTTCTTGGGTATTAGATACCGGTTATGGTTCACATCTCTGTAATGATTTACAGGTGATGGGAAGAAGTAGGAAGCTTAAGGAAGGTGTGACCTTCTAGAGGATGGGCAATGGAGCAAGATTTGCTGCCAAAGCTATTGGAGATGTTTACTTGCTTATGAACAATGATTTTAAGTTAATTTTAAGAGATGTTTTGTTTGTACCGGATTTGGTGAAAAACATTGTTTCCATTTCTATGTTGATAAAGATGGATATTCTTGTTTATTTAGCAAAGGTGTTTGCAACATTTACAAGAATGAATGTTTGATTGGTACTAGAGAACTTGAAAACGATCTCTATAACTTAAAATTGAAAGATATTCCATTAAATGTCCATTCAAAGGCAGACACCATATGAGATATGGATGGGTAAGCCTCCCAAATATTCTTATCTTAGAATATGGGGAGCCCTGCTTATGTGAAGCAGGTAGTGGGAGATAAATTGGATAGTCGATCCATTTTATGTTACTTTGTGGGATATCCAAGGAATTCTATTGGATTTTATTTCTATCATCCCCAAGAAACAAAGGTGTTTGTTTCTAGGAATGCAACCTTTTTGGAAAGGAAATTTCTATTAGATAGAAAAGGCAAGATGATAGAACCCGAAGAGGTTCGAGAGACACCCACAGTTGTAGAACCCACATCCGAGGAGCCAAGAGAGGAGATACAAGCTCCTAGAAGATCCGAGAGAGTCTCGAGACCACCTATGAGGTATGGTCTGCTTCATGAAGAGGGCCATGATGAGCCTATCCATGGATGTGATCCAAGGACCTTCAAGGAAGCGTTATATGATGCCGATTCATCCAAATGGCTTGAAGATATGGAATCTGAGATGAATTCCATGCATCCGAACCAAGTGTGGAATCTCGTGGATCCACCTGAGGGAATTGTTCCCATACGGTGTAAATGGATTTACAAGAGGAAACTTGGGGCGGATAGGAAGGTATTGACCTTCAAGGCGCGATTGGTGGTAAAAGGATATACTCAAAGACAAGGAGTTGACTTTGAGGAAACCTTTTCTTCAGTTGCAATGTTCAAGTACATAAGGATATTGCTAGCCATAGTTGCATGGTATGACTATAAGATATGGCAGATGGATGTTAAGACATCCTTTCTTAATGTGGATATTAAGGAAGAGATTTACATGTCTCAAACCTGAAGGGTTTACATCTATCGGAAGTGAGCATATGGTATGCAAACTTCAAAGATCTATTTATGGTCTAAAGCAGGCATCTAGGAGTTGGAACCTCAGATTCGATAGTACAATCAAAGAGTTTGGTTTTACTAAGAATCCTGAGGAACCCTGTGTGTATGAGAAGGTCAGTGGGAGTGTTGTGACATTCCTGGTGTTGTATGTTGATGACATTCTAATCATTGGGAATGATGTAGGAATGTTGCAATCAACTAAAATATGGTTAGCGAGTAAGTTCTCGATGCAGGACTTGGGTGAAGAATCTTTTGTATTGGGAATACAGATCTATAGAGATAGATCGAAAAGATTGCTTGGTCTCACCCAGTCCACATACATTGATAGCCATCGTGAAGCAGTTCTCGATTGATGAGTCCAAGAGAGGACATCTACCAATGTGTCATGGCGTGTCCCTATCCAAATCTGTCTCCCAAGACTGATGCAGAGATAGCGGCGATGACAAGCATTCCTTATGCATATGCGATTGGTAGCATCATGTATGGGATGATATCTACACATCTTGACGTGGCTTTCGTTCTTCTTTCCAACAACGCACACACGACTTCCTTTCACCCTAAGGAAAATTCCTAGGTAGGTATTCGGTGGGGTTTTTGTAGGACCGAGCGTTTGCCGCTTTACCAAAAGCCATAGCTAGTAGTAATGGTGCAACTCAAATCTTTTAAACCGCACAGCAGCTCAAGCGCCATGGTTCGATCGCTCTACCAAGCAGGGACAATTATTGCACCCAACAGTTTTACGAGAAAAAGGATTGGAAAAAAATAGAAATCGTCCTCCGTTCGTCACCGACTTTCACCGCCACGGTATTCATATTTCGAGCATTTTAAACGCAAAGGCACGCCTTAATCTTTCTTTTTCTCATCTATCACACCATATTATATGTTTGATGTATGCTTGCATGAAAAATATGAAACACTACCTTGTATTTTCTTTTTTATGGCTTATTATGCATAAAACTAGAGTTTTCTTGATTTAAAACTCTTTATAATGATGCACAAAGGGGCTGCCATGGCAGGGGTACTTGAAGGGATATTTTTCCACATGTTTAAGGGTCCCTAGGTGTATGTTTAAAGGCTGAAAAATATAGAACATCATTATGAACGAAAATTGTATGTTTTAGAGTCCTAGGGTACGGTTGAAGGGCTAGGAGTGTTTGGGGCTGGTAGGTTCGGTCCAACTAGAACGTCATGGCTTTGTTCTAGGTCCTAGGATGATTGGGTAGAGGCTGGAAATGGTGGTTAAGGGATGGAGTCGAAATTAGCCTAGGTTCGAATCATATTAGGACTAGGACTCTTGGTGCAGAAAAATTCAGTAGCTTCCTAGGCATGTTCGAGGGACTTAATGGGCTTGATTTGGGTATAATATGGTTTAATTAGGTGTTGTTAAGCTTTGGTTCAAGTTTGGTAAAATTTGGTTAAGTTTCGAATCAATACGAGTCAAAACCGGGAGGTCCGTCTAAGTTTTAAAACGATTTTGTAAATTAATCGAAACACGGCTCACGGGGGTCGAGTCGTGGTTCACAAGGGCTAAAATAAAATAAAAATGCTAAGTTTTGAATTTATAAATTTTATTGTGATGACCCGTATTTCGTATTAATTATTTTTCGGAATTATTAAAAATTATATCTTTAAATAAATAAACTTGCAACGTATAAAAACTTTCGTAAAATAACCAAACGGTTTAACATAAACATAGTAGCGAAAAACTAAATAATGTTTTAAACAATAACTTAAAATATATAAAAGTTATAACAAGATTTTGAACATAAAACTGAATAACTAAACGTGAGGTCCTCGGGTTCGTACTACCGCCGATCCGAGCTAACTCACTGGTCCCCGCCCTCAGCCTCTACATCGTCAGTACCTACATCAATCAAGTCTAGTGAGTCTAAAGACTCAGCATGTATATATCGTGAATAACAAGTAAATATATCATAAAATCTCATGCCATGTAAAGATATCATATCGTAAAGCGTAATGTGAAAAATCGTGTCATGATTAATTATAAATACGTTCATAACTGAAAAATCGTACGTAAAATGTTTGCTCGATAGAGCCCTGTCATAAAATAGCATATCATAATTTTCTGTTGAGATAATGTTCTACGCAAGTGGCCCATAACATAACATGCTTGTCTGATCAGACTAAACCACAGTATACTGGGCGGTAGAGATCATCACAGCCCTTGGACTGGATACCCATACCCGTACATAAACATAAACCGATCGTAGGTCACCGGGTGAAGTAATAATACCATAAGATGCAATCCCATACGCGTGAAGTGGCCACAAGACAGATCGCATATATCTCAAAAATAAACTTTTATATTTTTATGCACGTAATATAATTAAATTCATGTGTTATTTTACCAATTGGGTTGGATCATTCCCAGGCTCGCTGCGACCTAATTCTAACATAAGAACCATGAAAATAAACTTAACTTGACCAACATATCATAACCGAACCGAAAACGAGACAATTACGCCCAACAACTTATTATCTAACCCTGACTCCATACCAACCCGAACCAACATCGAAGCATCTTTAGTCATGATTAAAATACGCCTAAAATACTGGAAAATAAATACCAAGGGCTGTAATACACGAAAATTTGTGCATGGAGGCCAAAATCATGAAACGCTCTTTCGAGAGTCACTTTGGCACATCGCACCGTAAATTCTCGTACGACCTCTAAACTTAACCAATTCGCAAATGGCTAAAAACATGACCTTTCTAACTCAATGAGGTACTGTCCAGTCCAAGTCCATAGGCTAAAAGCCAACCAAGGACTCGAAACAAACCTCTGAACCGAAGCTCAAAGCTGCTGTCAAAAAATTCCAGCAGCAGCAACTGTGCTTGCATCGCTTTGTTTACGAGGCTATTGGCCATTGGGGCTTGAACCACCAACCAGAGCCTCTTTCCAACATCCTAAGGTATGGTTTGAACCATGGCTAATGGCCCTAGGCCAACGACAATCCAAGCCAACACCTACGACGATTCCAAGCTTCACCCGAGAACACACATGGCACGCGTGGGGGTGTTGCTTGTTTTTGCTATCATGGATCATTCTAGTGGCCATGTGATCGACCATGGCATGATCTAGACATCATGAGGAATTGTGTGAACCATGTCTAAGGGCTAAAAATCCAACCAAGATCCACACCAACCTCAAAGAACCGAACCAACTCACACGAAAGGAAATAGAAAACGAAGGGGCTGCTTGTCTTGTTTCTGTCAGAACGACTTGGGACATGGCTCAAGCCACTTAGGGCCGACTTGACCACGTCCTATGCTTGCTAGGGGAGGGTCCTAGCCATGGCTACTGGCCCTAGGCCAGCCATGGCTCGAACACCATCCTACGCAAGCCAATGACTGCAAATGACATACGAATATGACACTTGTTTCTTGCGTACCGAGTTGGGCACCTAACTTACGGTTTTGGGGCTTAAACCCTTGATCAAACTTGACCCTAACACACCCTAGGACATGACCATAACTAGCCTTTGGAGCCTAGGAATCGAGCCACTCTGTACATCAACAAAAACAACCAAACCGTGAGGGCATATGTGGAAGCCGAAAATCTGTACTATGTTATTTCGAAAATGCTAACATGATTTCGGTTTTTTCTTCAAGTTTCATGCACATATGATGTTTTAAAATAATAATATGACTTGATTGAAGAGAAAATAATGATAGAAACATGCCTTAAGTTGTTTTTACAATAAACAACACGATACGTCGGACCGGGAGACACTGGAACGGAAATGAAGAAACCTTGTTATTGTTGTTGTCTTGGCCAAGAATGGGAGATGGTAAATCTCTATAATTTCGTGCTAGGTGGAGTAAAGAAGGTGGTGAAGGCTTGTGGTCAAATAAAGTGGTGCATGGAGGAGTAAATGATGTCAAGTTGGGGGGAAACATGCATGATGAATGGGTGGCATTTGTTTTGTTGTTGGGGGAGTTAAATGGTGTCAAGTTGGGATTGTGTGGAGTGGAATTGACCAAGAGTTGTCTTTCCAATTGGTGTAGGATTTGTTTAAGTTTTGCTGAGTAGAATCTTAGGTTAGATAAGCTTGATTAAAAGGTTAATTAAGCATAATCTTGATGAATTAAGAAGCCTACAATTAAATTGGTGATTAATTAATTAAAGTAGACTTAAATCCACTTGATTTCATTAAAATAAATTATTTCTTAGCTCGGAATAAATTTAGGAATATTTTTGGATCATAAAATTCATCTCCGATTTACTATCTCCGATCCGGTCTCGCGTATATATCTAAAAACTAAAATTTGAAATACGCGATTTAAAAATCCTTAAAAATTACGAAAAATGATTTAAATGCAATTAAATCAACAATTTCTTAAAATAATAACCATTTAAAAATAAATAATAGAAATTATGCACATATCTACGCATATTGGTTTTTTTTTCGGGTACTACAACACTCCACCCCTTTAATAAAATTTCAGTCCTCGAAATTAGAACTCACCGAATAAATCTGGAAAGCGACTCCGCATCTCTGACTCTGACTCCCAAGTAGCTTTCTCATCGGAATGATTAAGCCACTTGACCTTCACTGATTTGATCACCTTGTTTCGAAGCTTCTTCTCCTTACGGTCTAAGATCTGCACTGGTCTCTCTTCATAAGACAAGTTTCGGAGAAAACTGCAACGGCTCAAAGTTCAACACATGAGAAGGGTTCGCAAAATACTTCTTCAACATCGACACATGGAACACATTATGTACTCCGGCCAGATTTGGCGGAATAGCAACACGATATGCTAATGTCCCAACTTTGTCGAGGATCTCAAATGGTCCGATGAACCTCGGAGTAAGCTTCCCCTACTTTCGGAATCTCATGACACCCTTCATCGGTGCTATCTTCACAAAAACATGGTCGCCAATGGCAAACTCTAGATCTCTCCTCCTCCGGTCGGCATAACTCTTTTGTCGACTCTGAGCAGTCCTCATCCTGTCACGTATTACGACTACTAGATCGGCAGTCTGTTGGACGATCTCTGGACCTAACTCTGATCTCTCGCCTACTTCATCCCAATGAATAGGCGATCTACACTTCCTTCCGTACAGTGCTTCAAAGGGAGCCATACCTATAGACGACTGGAAGCTGTTGTTATAGGTAAACTCCACTAATGGCAACTTTCATTCCTAGCTCCCTGAGAAATCGATGACACAAGCACGGAGAAGATCCTCCAAGATCTGAATAACTCTCTCTGATTGACCATCTGTCTGAGGGTGAAAAGCTGTGCTAAACAACAACTTCGTACCCATCGCTGAATGCAGACTCTTCCAAAATGAGGAAGTGAATCTCGGATCTCTGTCAGAAACAATAGAGACTGGGATACTGTGTAATCAGACTATCTCTCGGATATATAACTCGGAATACTGAATCACGGAGAAAGTCGTTTTAATAGGCAAGAAATGCGCTGACTTGGTAAGACGATCAACAATCACCCATATAGCATTCGAACCTCTAGCCGACTTCGGTAAACCAACCACGAAATCCATGTTAATGTTCTCCCACTTCCACTCGAGAATGGGAAGTGGCTTGAGTAAGCCGGCTGGTCTCTGATGTTCAGCTTTCACAAGCTGACAAGTCAAACACTCGGATACAAATCTCCGAATCTCTCTCTTCATACCAGGCCACCAATATAACATCTGCAGACCTTGTACATCTTCGTACTCCCAGGATGAATAGAGTACGGGGACTTATGGGCCTCAATTAATATGTCTGTTCGAATAGAATCGCTGCTAGGAACCCATATCCTATCTCAATAACGAACAATGCCATCACTCACTGTGTACAAAATACTGCCCTTGGCCTCATCTCTCTCCCTCCACTTCGCCAACTGCTCATCAGATGACTGACCGCTGCGAATACGGTCTAATAACGAAGACTTAATCTTCAAGGTAGATAGACGGGGAACTCTACCTCGAGTATAAATCTCTAGATCAAAACTCTGAATCTCACTCTGAAGAGGCCTCTGAACTGTCAAATGAGCCATCACTGCCTACTTTTCGGCCCAAAGCATCCGCTACTACATTAGCTTTACCAGGATGGTAGCTAATGTCACAGTCATAATCCTTGACTAACTCCAACCAACGCCTCTGACGCATATTCAACTATTTCTGTGTAAAGAAGTACTTGAGGCTCTTGTGGTCGGTAAGATCTAACACTTCTCTCCGTATAGATAATGCCTCCAAATCTTCAAGGAAAATACTACAGCAGCTAACTCAAGATCATGAGTAGGGTAGTTCTTCTCGTGGATCTTCAACTGACGAGAAGCATACACTATTACTTTCCCATGCTACATCAACAATGCGCCTAGACCAAGCTTCGAAGCATCGGTATACAATACAAAATCTCCGGGCCCAGAAGGCATGGACAAGATCGACGGCTGAAATAAGAGCTTGTTTCAAAGAATCGAAGCTCTTCTGGCACTCATTGCTCCACACATACTTAGCATTCTTCTTAGTCAATGACGTGAGTGGAACTGCGATAGAGGAGAAACCCTGAATAAACTTCCGATAGTATCCTGCTAGACCAAGGAGACTACAGGATCTCTGATGCACTCTGCGGCACCTCACAATCTCTGAACTGTCTCAACCTTCGCTGGGTCTACCTCAATGCCACTGCTAGATATGATGTGGCCTAGGAACGTCACTTTCTCTAACAAGAACTCACATTTGCTGAACTTACCAAACAGCTTGTGCCTCTGCAACGTCTGCAATACTGCGGTCAGATGCATGTCGTGATCCTCTTGACTCTTTGAGTAGACGAGAATGTCGTCTATGAATACAATGACGAACTGATCAAGATACGGCTGAAATACACGATTCATGAGATCCATGAAGATCGTCGGCGCATTCGTCAGACCGAACGGCATCACAAGGAACTCGAAGTGCCCATAACGAGTCCTAAAAGCAGTCTTAAAAGTATCGGCGTCTTTCACCCTCAACTGGTGATATCCGGAACGCGGATCTATCTTGGAGAATACTGAGGCTCCTTGCAACTGATCAAACAAATCCTCGATCCTCGGAAGTGGGTATTTATTCTTCACTGTAACCCTGTTCAACTCCCGGTAGTCAATGCAAAGCCTCATAGATCCGTCTTTCTTCAACACGAATAAGAGAGGCGCGCCCCATGGGGAGAAACTCGGGCGAATAAACTCCTTGTCAAAAAGCTCCTGAATCTGTTTCTTGAGCTCAACCATCTCTGACGGTGCTAATCTGTATGGCGCCTTAGAGATAGACGCGGTACCTGGCATAAGATCGATCGAAAACTCAACCTCTCATACCGGTGGTCTACCAGAGACGTCATCGGTAAAAACGCCTGAAAAGTCCCTGACAACTGGGACATCTGCAATTGACTGGCTGGGGACCTCGGAACAGATATAATGGTCGCAATGAATGCTCGACAACCCCTATGCATGAGCTTCCTAGCCTGAATACAAGATATCATGATAGGTAAATTAAAGTACCTTTCATGCTCAAATAGGAACTGCTCCCCTCCAAGCGGTCAAACTAGAACAGCTCTCCGCTGAAAATCAATAAGTACTGTATTCTTGTGCAGCCAATCCATCCCAAGGATAATATCGAACTCTGGCATTGGCAGCACGATCAAATCCGCATAGACAAGATTTCCATGAAGCTCGAGGTCTATGTCTCGTACTACGCTAGTCGCTGCCATCTCCTCGCCAGATGGAATAACCACAGAATACGCCACATCCAATCCAATCCTCTTGACCTTGATGGAATTCGCAAAGGTATCATATATGAATGAATGAGTGGCCCCTGAATCAATCAAGGCGTTCGTAGAAGCTCCGCCTATAAATATTCTTCCCGAAAGGTTGGAACATCTATTTAAATTCAATAATTTACCCGAATTAATCCTATAGACGTGTAAAGGTCAAAGTTCTTCTAACTTAGATTCTCAAAACGACCCGAATAGAACATGCAATCTTATCACAATTTCTAAGTTCAAATCTTATAACCCAATAATTCAAAGAAATTAATCCCAAAATGCTGAATTAAATATGATAAAATTTTCCCAAATATAAACTTAAAGATTTAAGATACCTGTCAAGAGCATAGTCCCTGGGTTCGCCTCCGCTGCATGGAGTGCAAACACTCTGCCCTGAGTAGACAATGTCCCTTGAGGACAATCCTTCAGCAAATGGCCAGTACCGCCACACTTGAAACACATCCCAGAGCCATCCATGCAAACTCCGGTATGGCGGCATGTACACCTGGCATAGACCGGGTACTCCTGCATCCTCGGAACCACACGTCCCTGCTGCTGCTGCCCTCTGCTCCTCGATGGGCCATGGAAAGGCCTCTTATGCTGCTACTGCTGAGGAGGGCGGTGGGGCGCCTGAAATGGCCGCTTACTCTGGCGGTCATTCTCGATATCTCCCTGATCCTGCTCTGCAGTAAGAGCTCTAGAGACGGCGACCTCATATGTCGTAGGGCCAGCAACCCTAACATCACGGCGCAAGATCGACCGCAATCCATCCATGAAGTGCCTAAGCCTGGCACCCTCGTCGTTCGCGATCAGGGGTACAAAGTGACAACCCCTCTCGAACTTACAGATAAATTCCGTAACAGTCATGTCACCCTGTCTCAGGGTCATAAACTCCCTGGTCAACCTCGAACACACATCATCAGTAAAATACTTAGAGAAGAATACCTCTCTAAAGCGCGTCCAACTGAGAGTAGCTAGATCCAGAGCTACAGATGCGCCCCCCCCACCATAGACGGGAATCTCTTCCAAAAAGATAGGTCGCACAGCGGACCCTGTCAACATCCTCCAGCTCCATAAATCTGAAAGTAACCTCTAGGGACTTAATCCATCCTTCAGCAACCATGGGATCAGACATCCCAGTGAACTCTTTTGGGTTCATCCTCATGAACCGCTCACATATAGCCTCGGGTCTAGGCGGCCCAGCTACCGCTGCAGCATTGTTCCCCGCAAACTGTGCGAAGAACTGAGTAATACCTGCCATCATCTGGGTATGCATATTAGGTGGTGGAGGAGGTGGCGGTGGACCTCTATCCTCGTAACGGTTCTGAGTCTCATCAGCCTCGCTTTCAGCACCCCTCGGGCGGTCAATAACTCGTCTAGGAGGCATACTGTACCATGTAAAATCCTTACGTAACCAACATGCAATATTTCTATTATTTTTCTTGAAATTTAAATATATATTTGCTAAAACATAATCTTGACATAAAAAAATTTTCATGAGAACATGCTGATAAAATATTTCATGAGAACATGCTGGTAAACTATTTCATGTTCAAAAAAATGTAATACGTGAAAGTAGGACTTACAGACTGAAGACGTGACTTCGTGAGCTTCTCGAGATCAGTTGTAAGTACAACCCTTTACAAGAAACATCGCTCTGATACCAACTGTGATGACTCGTATTTCGTATTCATAATTTTTCGGAATTATTAAAAAATTTCTCTTTGAATAAATAAACTTGCAACGTATAAAAACTTTCGTAAAATAACCCATCGCTTTAACATAAACATAGCAGCGAAAACTGAATAATGTTTTAAACAATAACTTAAAATATATAAAAGTTATAACAAGAGTTTGAACATAAAACTGAATAACTAAATGTGAGGTCCTCGGGTTCGTACGACCGCCGATCCGAGCTAACTCACTGGTCCCCGCCCTCAGCCTCTGCATCGTCAGTACCTACATCAATCAAGTATAGTGAGTCTAAAGACTCAGCATGTATATATCGTGAATAACAAGTAAATGTATCATAAAATCTCATGCCATGTAAAGATATCATATCGTAAAGCGTAACGTGAAAAATCGTGTCATGAATAATTATAAATGCGTGCATAACTAAAAAATCGTACGTAAAATGTTTGCTCGATAGAGCCCTGTCATAAAATAGCATATCATAATTTTCTGTTGAGATAATGTTCTACGCAAGTGGCCCATAACGTAACATAACATAACATGCTCTTCTGATCAGACTAAACCACAGTACACTGGGCGGTAGAGATCATCACAGCCCTTGGAATGGATACCCGTACCCGTACATAAACATAAACCGGTCGTAGGTCACCGGGTGAAGTAATAATCCCATAAGATGCCATCCCATAAGCGTGAAGTGGCCACAAGACATATCCCATATATCTCAACAATAAACTTTTATATTTTTATGCACATAATATAATTAAATTCATGTGTTATTTTACCAATTGGGTTGGATCGTTCCCAGGCTCGTTGCGACCTAATTCTAACATGAGAACCATGAAAATAAACTTAACTTGACCAACATATCATAACCGAACCGAAAATGAGACAATTACGCCCAACAACTTAGTATCTAACCATGACTCCGTACCAACCCGAACCAACATCGAACCATCGTTTAGTCATGATTAAAATACGCCTAAAATACTTGAAAATAAATACCAAGGGCTGTAATACACGAAAATGTGTGCATGGAGGCCAAAATCATGAATGTTCTTTCGAGAGTCACTTTGGCACATCGCACCGTAAATTCTCGTACGACCTCTAAACTTAACCAATTCACAAAAGGCTAAAAACATGACCTTTTTAACTCAATGAGGTACCGTCCAGTCCAAGGTCATAGGCTAAAATCCAACCAAGAACTCGAAACAAACCTCTGAACCGAAGCTCAAAGCTGCTGTCCAAAAATTCCAGCAGCAGCAACTGTGCTTGCATCGCTTCGTTTACGAGGCTATTGGCCATTGGGGCTTGAAGCACTGACCAGAGCCTCTTCCCAACATCCTAAGATATGGTTTGAACCATGGCTAAGGGCCCTAGGCCAACCAAAATCCAAGCCAACACCTACGACGATTCCAAGCTTCACCCGAGAACACACATGGCACGCGTGGGGTTGTTGCTTGTTTTTGCTGTCATGGATCATTCCAGTGGCCATGTGATTGACCATGGTATGATCTAGACATCATGAGGCATTTTGTGAACCATGGCTAAGGGCTAAAAAGCCAACCAAGATCCACACCAACCTCAAAGAACCGAACCAACTCACACGAAAGGAAATAGAAACCGAAGGGGCTGCTTGTCTTGTTTCTGTCCGAACGACTTGGGACATGGCTCAAGCCACTTAGGGCCGACTTGACCATGTCCTATGCTTGCTAGGGGAGGGTCCTAGCCATGGCTACTAGCCCTAGGCCAGACATGGCTCGAACACCATCCTACGAAAGCCAATGACCGCAAATGACATACGAATATGACACTTGTTTCTTGCGTACCGAGTTGGGCACCTAACTTACGGTTTTGGGGCTTAAACCCTTGATCAAACTTGCCCCTAACACACCCTAGGACATGACCATAAGTAGCCTTGGGAGCCTAGGAATCGAGCCACTTTTTACATCAACAAAAACAACCAAACCGTGAGGGCATAGGTGGAAGCCGAAAATCTGCACTATGTTATTTCGAAAATGCTAACATGATTTTGGTTTTCAAGCTTCATGCACATATGATGTTTTAAAATAATAATATGACTTGATTGAAGAGAAAAGAATTATAGAAACATGCCTTAAGTTGTTTTTACAATAAACAACACGATACGTCGGACCGGGAGACATGGGAACGAAAATGAAGAAACCTTGTTATTGTTGTTGTCTTGGCCAAGAATGGGAGCTGGTAAATCTCTATAATTTCGTGCTAGGTGGAGTGAAGAAGGTGGTGAAGGCTTGTGGTCATATAAAGTGGTGCATGGAGGAGTAAATGATGTCAAGTTGGGGGGAAACATGCATGATGAATGGGTGGCCTTTGTTTTGTTGTTGGGGGAGTTAAATGGTATCAAGTTGGGATTGTGTGGAGTGGAATTGACCGAGAGTTGTCTTTCCAATTGGTGTAGGATTTGTTTAAGTTTTGCTAAGTAGAATCTTAGGTTAGATAAGCTTGATTAAAAGGTTAATTAAGCATAATCTTGAAGAATTAAAAAGCCTACAATTAAATTGATGATTAATTAATTAAAGTAGACTTAAATCCACTTGATTTCATTAAAATAAATTATTTCTTAGCTCGGAATAAATTTAGGAATATTTTGGATCATAAAAAATTCATCTCCGATTTCCTATCTCCGGTCCGGTCTTGCGTATATATCTAAAAAGCTAAAATTTAAAATACGCGATTTAAAAATCCTTAAAAATTACGTAAAAGATTTAAATGCAATTAAATCAACAATTTCTTAAAATAATAACCATTTAAAAATAAATAATAGAAATTATGCACATATCTACGCGTATTGATTTTTTTTCGGGTACTACATTTATATTAAAGTTTGGGAATTTTATTTTTGGGATTAAAACGCCTTCAAAACGACTAATTACGAATTAATTAAAAAGTGTAGTATTTAAGCTATATAAAATTATGAAAATTTTAATTTATTCTTAAATAATTATTTGGGACATGTTAGAGTAAATGAAATTTAGAAAAAGTCAAAAACGTTAGAATTTACGTCAAAGGGTAAAACGGTCTTTTTACACTAAAAATTAGTAAACGTCATGGCAGTGTCCTGAATGCTGTTTTATATGCTAATATGATTATTTTTAAATGTTTATGAATTACTACTTGTTAAAATGATTATTTTATATGTTTAGGGATTTTTATGTCTAAACGTTTATTTTAAATATTTATGATTTAATATGTCAAAGCGTTTATTTTAAATGTTTATGATTTTTATATATGTTAAAGGTTTATTTTTAAATGGTTACAGATTTTTAATATGTTAAAATGTTTATTTTAAATTGTTTATGGATGTTTATGATTTTAATATGTTAAATTATGATTTTTAAATGTTTATGGATTTGTATGATTTAACATTGACATTTAAAAGATATGTTGCATGCTTAGTTTTAAAGAAAAACAATGTTATATGCATGTTTTTATTAAGTGATGGAAATACGAAATGTTGAAGGACGTGAAGGGATTGTGACTAAATATGTTGGAGATATCGTGAGGGTTACGGTCCCAGTGGGAGCCCGACGATCTTGTTTCCGTTGATACGAATACTCATATGAATACGAATATGTTAATACGTTGGCCAAGGCCCAATTGACTGGTGAGAGTGTCGCTGGTGTCCCCGCCGCTCAGTACTGTTGTTACATGTAGATGGATCCATCGTCCAATACGTTTAAGAATACGAGTCACAATCACGATCTGAATTCAACAAACACGAATATGAATACGAATATGTTGATACAAATATGGATATGGATATGAATATGAATATGTTAATATGGATATGAATATGTTTATGAGGATATGAAAAGGATTACGAAAATGTTCATGAAAAGTTTATGAAAATATTTATGTTTCAAGTTGATGCATCGTTATGAAAATATTTTTATTTAAAGTTTATGCATCATGAAATGTTTATGAAAATGGTTTTGTTTAAAGTTTTTGCATCATGAAATGTTTACGAAAAATGTTCATGTTTAAAGTTTATGCATCTTCATGAAAACGTTATTTTAAGTACAAGTAACTGTTAGAGTAGGTGCACGTGGAGCTAAGTGTTGGCCGAGTATTCACAATGAAACTCTATGTATAAACAGTCTTTATTTTAATAATATTTGAATTTATCATTTTGGCACTTCTTTATCTGTATACTCATGCTAGTTGCATAGATAAAGCCCTTGAATATACAAATAGTAGAAAGAATATGAGATGCTCATATAATGAGTATCATGAAACTCATATTTGTAATACTGTATATTCTAAACGGTTCCTAGTCGATTCAGCCGCCACTAAGAAGGATATAGGCCGCTCGAGTTTGAGACTAGTATCTGCGATGTGAGTACCATGTTTCATTGGTAGGAGACATTGTGATGTCCGGGCATGCAGATAGGGGCTCCTGGTAGAGTGCACTGAACAACCCTCCATAAAGGACTTTTCAAGTGGTTCTCACTTATCGAGTGGAAAAAGTCCTAGTTTATGGTTGTACAGCATTAGTCCTTATGACCCGGGACAACATTGAGACTCTATGTGCTAGAATTACACTTTGACTTGTTTACCGACTCTCATGGGGTCATCGGGTGGCAAGGTTGGGTGTTCTGTCGAAACATATAGGAGTCGATGCATTGTAGTCGGAGATTCACCGCTTACCTTCGGGTATGGATATCCTATGTGTTCTCATGTGTATGTAGGTTGAAATCTCTGATCAGAGTATGGTGGTAATTAGGAAAGAAGTTTCATAGATTACACCATCGATGAAACTACGACATGACACATAGTATCGATTCATTGACAACTCTCGATAAACCAATGGTTGTCGAATCGGTCGGGATATATGAGTTGAAGGGAGCGTACTGTACGCTAACCATAATTGAATGGTTCTTTGCAGGCACTATCATTTGATACCTAGGGAATCATGTAAGCGATGCTGCTAGGCGTTTAACATGATTGGTTGGGTACTATCAGACTTGAGTTCTGACGTTCTTTTATCAAGGAGTTGATAAGTAAGAATGGAGCAATTGGGGTATGCTCATATAAGGACATGTTTAGTCCGAATCACATGGAGCTGTGAACCCACGGCTAGTTGTACTAATGAACCATTGAGGGCCACACAAGTACTAGCTTTCTAGATCCCGTTGAGAAGTAAAATAGTTCAATATTTTGAACGGCTTATACACTCCGCGTAATGAAAAATAGAAGTATGACTTCAATTAGAGAAATGTAATTTTTAATTTATGAATGTGTTCCTAAATTAAAAGTTGGCGAAATAAATAATGTATTTGAAAATTGTGATTTTCATAAACATTATTATGGACTAAATTAAATTAATTCAAGTGTTGAATTAATTTAACACTAGTGGGCCTAGTAGAGTCCAAATAATTAAATTAATTCAAGTGTTGAATTAATTAAATCATATTGGGTCTTGTAGAGCCCAATAGTAAAATAATTATTCAACTAATGACTTGAGTAAATTCAAGTAATGTTAATTAGTCTCAAATATGTTTGAGATAATTAAATTAAGTCCATGGGTTTTTAATTGTTAAAAACCATAAAATATTGCATGCATGGGATGTGAAAGGTTGGGAGACAACTTTTTCTATTATCAAGGCTTGGGATGCTAAAAGTGTTTTAGCTTTTCCCACAATCTAGACAAGTCTTCCTATCCCATTTTTCAAGTAGCTTGGCCGAAAACTTTAACCTCCATTCTCTCCATATTTTTCTCTCATTTCTGTTCTTCAATTGTTGGAGAATAACACTCACTTCTCAAAGAAAAATCCTCATATTTTTCTAGTGCAAAATATGAGGGGATCTACCTAGTTGGTGGTGGGCTTGATTTTGAAGGAAGGACTCAAGGACATGGAGAGCTTGTAGATTTGTCTTGCCTTTTGAAGAGAGTTGTTTACAACTTGGTTGGAGCCATTACATCAATCTTTGAGATTGATAGATAAATTTCTAAACACACTATGAATGTCATGGTTTGTTTTGTATATGCTACAACACTAGAACATGGTGGCCGAAAATTTCTTCTTGTAAAATCGAAAATTTTCTTGCTTCCGTTGCGATCTCGGGCACCTAAAATCGATCCCTTTCAGTAACGAAAATATTCATGTCTAAAATTTATGCATCTTCATGAAAACGATATTTTAGGTACAAGTATTTTTCACGGTTGCATGTGATCTGTATATATATTACTTGTTATCAAGGTTATGGTGTGTTGAGTCTTTAGACTCATTAGGTGTGATTGATGCAGGTGATTATGATAATAATGTTTATGGAGGTCTTGATCGTTGATCTGACTAAACTGAAGGTGCACATAACCCGAGGACCGACGCTAGTTTTTCGCACTAGTTATGATTTATGATTTAAAGTTATGTTCAAGATATTTTTACGACGATTTATTTATGAATGGTTTTTTAGAGGTTATAGTATGAACCATACTTTTCAAATAATGTTTTTGGGTTGATAAAATAGTTGGTTGTTTTATTTTTAAAATGATTCCAAAATATTTTATGATTCGGCCGAATGTTATGTGAGGTTTGAAAAAAAAAATTCTAGTGCTTTTTAAGAAAACGAATAGAAGACATTTCAGTTGGTATTAGAGCAAAGGTCCTGTAAAGGGTTGTGCCACCATCAATGCCGGGAAAATCAGTCGTAAAGCCTCAACTTTTAAGTTTAAATGCTTTATATGATTTAATATGATGTTACCTGCATAATTTTATGAATTATATGTTCACGTCTCATGTTTAACAATTTTATGATAATATAAGATTTATATGCTTTATAATTTTTATACGTGATATGATATGAAATAAAAAAAATTTATTTGATTTCAATGCATGTTGGTTTTGTGGAGGAATTGGACAATGTTGATTTTTGGGTTTTAGTATTGACGTTCCACTTTTTGGGCCATAAGTTAAATGCAAATATTATGAATTCTTTTGAGACACGTAGATTTTTCTAAGAAAATACTGATGACTCATGGTTATTAGTTGAGTTAATATTGGGAATTAGACGTAAGGAATAATGATTCTAAGACTTGCGATTATCTTTTGTAGTAAGAAAATATATAAATTTGGATTTTAAGTTTAATGAAAGGGAGATTGGTTATAGGAATTGATTTTTGGGAAAAATAAGTTAAAATTTTTTAAATTTTGTCATGGGAAACCTATAGAAGGAAATTAAGAACGCCAAAAACTTATGGGTTAACCATAAGATTTTTGAAATTAAGGACCAAATTGAATAATTTTTGAGGAAATTAAGAATTGATTTTGCAATTATTAAGGAATTTTGGGATTAATTTAACAATAAGTGAAAATTGAATGGGTTAAATGATAAGAATTTTTGATAATTTAGACTTTTAAAAATATTTATAACCTTGGGATATCTGTGTTATAAGGTTATAAGGCAGGTTAATCAAGGGTTTTGTAGGATGAAACAATATTAGGCTTGAAAATCTAAGCGTTAAAGGAAGCGTCTGAGATTTTAAAATTGAAATTTGATAAGTTGATGAACAATTTGGTAAATAAATAAGGAAAGTAATATACGATAGGTATGGTCAGCCATCTTTTTATATTGGGAATTTTAAGAAAAGTCGAAATTCGAGGTTATAATAACATAGCACTAAGTTATTATGTGTCTTTTTAAGTTGCGAATTGCAAAATAAAGATTTAGAAAGAAAAATTATTTTTTGGATCAAGCAGACGTAAGGACATTTTAGAACTTAGGTTTTATCGGAGTAGCGCAGCGGAAACGTGGATTTTCGGGATAATAGAACTAAGTCTAAACTTTTGATTATCGAGGATAAGCGAATTTCGAGGACGAAATTCAATTTAAGGGGGGGTAGATTGTAACGTCCGTAAATCAGTCCACGTAGACCGCATGTATTAAAATTATTAAATTGCTAAAATATTATAATTAAATGATTTTAGATGCATGAATGATATATTTTGAGTGACTAAATGATTAATTGTGTAATTTTGTTTGATTTCATGATTTAAAGATTTTTAGACGAATATCGGTGATTGGCCGGAACGATTAAGATGTTAAATATTTAAAAGATAAATTTTTATTTTTAGTTAAGAAAATAATTATTTTAAATAATTTAAGAATTATGGAATTTTTTAGATCAAATTTTAATTAAATAGTTGGAGCAAGTGAATTATATATTTTATAATGGATTTTTTTTTAAAATAGGTATTTTTAAATCTTTTATTTTGAAGCCTAATAATTTTTTTAATTTTGTGGGCCTAATTTAATAATTAAAAACTAGTAGTAATTAAGCCCACTAATTATTCCAATAGTCTTTTTTTTCTACCTAATTTATCAAGCCCATTACTTTATTAAAGGAAAAAGCATTTTCTTTATATCTTTTATTTTTAAAACCTAAACACTCACACACCTAAACACCTACAAAACGCACGCACTCAATCACGTACAGGAGGTCACGAACAGCTTGTCTTCTCGTTAGCTTCTTCAAATTTTCCTCCTTTGTTTTTCTTCGTTCTTCTTTTCAACGACGCACACACAACTTCCTTTCACCCTAAGGAAAATTCCTAGGTAGGTATTCGGTGGGGTTTTTGTCGGCCCGAGCGTTTGCCGCTTTACCAAAAGCCATAGCTAATAGTAATGGTGCAACTCAAATCTTTTAAACCGCACAACAGCTCAATCACCATGGTTCGATCGCTCTACCAAGCAGGGACAATTATTGCACCCAACAGTTTTACGAGAAAAAGGGTTGGAAAAAAATAGAAATCGTCCTCCGTTCGTCGCCGACTTTCACCGCTACGGTATTTGTATTTCGAGCGTTTTAAACGCAAAGGCACGCCTCAATCTTCCTTTTTCTCATCTATCACATCATATTATATGTTTGATGCATGCTTGCATGAAAAATATGGAACACTACCTTGTATTTTCTTTTTTATGGGTTACTATGCATAAAACTAGAGTTTTCTTTATTTAAAACTCTTCATAATGGTGCACAAAGGGGCTGCCATGGCAGGGGTACTTGAAGGGATATTTTTTTACATGTTTAAGGGTCCCAAGGTGTATGTTTAAAGGCTGAAAAATATAGAACACCATTATGAACGAAAATTGTATGTTTTAGAGTCCTAGGGTACGGTTGAAGGGCTAGGCGCGTTTGGGGCTGGAAGCTTCGGTCCACCAGCATGTCATGTGTTTGTTCTAGGTCCTTGGATGGTTGGGTAGAGGCTGGAAATGGTGGTTAAGGGCTGAAGTCGAAATTAGCCTAGGTTCAAATCATATTAGGACTAGGACTCTTGGTGCAAAAAAATTCAATAGCTTTCTAGGTGTGTTTGAGGGACTTAATGGGCTTGATTTGCGTATAATATGGTTTAATTAGGCGTTGTTAAGCTTTGGTTCAAGTTTGGTAAAATTTGGTTAAGTTTCGAGTCAATACGAGTAAAAACCGGGAAGTCCGTCTAAGTTTAAAAACGATTTGGTAAATTAATCGAAACACGGCTCACGGGGGTCGAGTCGTGGTTCACAAGGGCTAAAATAATATAAAAATGCTAAGTTTTAAATTTATAAATTTTATATTAAAGTTTAGGATTTTTTTCGGGATTAAAACGCCTTCAAAACGACTAATTACGAATTAATTAAAAAGTCTAGTATTTAAGCTAAATAAAATTATGGAAATTTTAATTTAGTCTTAAATAATTATTTGGGACATGTTAGAGTAAATAAAATTAAGAAAAAGTCAAAAACGTGAGAATTTACGTCCAAGGGTAAAACGGTCTTTTTACACTAAAAATTAGTAAACGTCATGGCAGTGTCCTAAATACTGTTTTATATGCTAATATGATTATTTTTAAATGTTTATGAATTGCTACTTGTTAAAATGATTATTTTATATGTTTAGGGATTTTTATGTCAAAACGTTTATTTTAAATATTTATGATTTAATATGTCAAAGCGTTTATTTTAAATGTTTATGATTTAATATGTCAAAGCGTTTATTTTAAATGTTTATGATTTTTATATATGTTAAAGGTTTATTTTAAATGGTTACAGATTTTTAATATGTTAAAATGTTTATTTTAAAATGTTTATGGATGTTTATGATTTTAATATGTTAAATTATGATTTTTAAATGTTTATAGATTTTTATTATTTAACATTGATATTTAAAAGATATGTTGCATTCTTAGTTTTAAAGAAAAACGATATTATATGCATGTTTTTATTAAGTGATGGAAATACGAAATGTTGAAGGACGTGAAGGGATTGTGACTAAATATGTTGGAGATATCGTGAGGGTTACGGTCCCAGTAGGAGCCCGACGATCGTGTTTTCGTTGATACGAATACGCATACAAATACAAATATTTTAATACATTGGCCAAGGCCCAATTGACTGGTGAGAGTGTCGCTGGTGTCCCCGCCGCCCAGTACGGTGGTTACATGTAGATGGATCCATCGCCCAATACGTTTACGAATACGAGTCACAATCACGATCTGAATTCAACAAACACGATTATGAATACGAATATGTTGATACAAATATGGATATGAATATGAATATGTTAATATGGATATGAATATGTTTATGAGGATATGAAAAGGATTACGAAAATGTTCATGAAAAGTTTATGAAAATATTTATGTTTCAAGTTGATGCATCGTTATGAAAATATTTTTATTTAAAGTTTATGCATCATGAAATGTTTACGAAAATGTTCATGTTTAAAGTTTATGCATCTTCATGAAAACGATATTTTAAATACCAGTAACGAAAATGTTCATGTTTAAAGTTTATGCATCTTCATGAAAACGATATTTTAAGTACAAGTATTTTTCACGGTTGCATGTGATCTGTATATATATTACTTGTTATCAAGGTTATGGTGTGTTGAGTCTTTAGACTCACTAGGTGTGATTGATGTAGGTGATTATGATAATAATGTTTATGGAGGTCTTGATCGTTGATCTGACTAAACTGAAGGTGCACATAACCCGAGGACCGACGCTAGTTTTCCGCACTAGTTATGATTTATGATTTAAAGTTATGTTCAAGATATTTTTACGACGATTTATTTATGAGTGGTTTTTTAGAGGTTATAATATGAACTATACTTTTCAAATAATATTTTTGGGTTGATAAAATAGTTGGTTGTTTTATTTTTAAAATGATTCCAAAATATTTTATGATTCGGCCGAATGCTATGTGAGGTTTGAAAAAAAAATTCTAGTACTTTTTAAGAAAACGAATAGAAGACGTTTCAGTTGGTATCAGAGCAAAGGTCCTGTAAAGGGTTGTGCCACCATCAGTGCCGGGAAATCAGTCGTCAAGCCTCAACTTGTAAGTTTAAATGCTTTATATGATTTTATAATAGCCCGAAAATTCGTGTTTGAATATTTGCGAAAAAATTAAAAATTTTCTTTTTAAAATAATTAGAATGCCTCATTCACAAAATCAACTGATAAATCAAGTTTAAATGTTCAAAGTAGCAGCGGAATAAATCATTACTCGCTAAGATAACAAGTTAAAGTATCCAAAAACTGATAAAATGTTTGAGCATAAAAAAATGGCAAGTGCTGTAAATGAGGTCCTCGGGTTCCACTACTGCCGACCCAAGCTAGCTCACTGGTCCCCGCCCTCGGCCTCGACATCATCAGTACCTACAACAATCAAGTCTAGTGAGCCTAAAGACTCAGCATGCATATATCGTAAATAACGAGTAAATAATGTAATAAAGTTGCATGGGAGTGAAAATATCATGTCATGAGGCATAATGTGAAAATAACTTGTCATGAGCAATTATAATACGTGCATAACTGAACTGAAAATCACAGTGAAAATGTTTGATCTTTGGAGCCCTGTAATAAAATAGCATGTCATAAATTTTCTGTTGAGATTATGGTCTACGCAAGTGGCCCCTGCACTGAACTGACCGGTAACTGGCGACCGGACCGGTAACTGGCGACCGGGTTTAATAATGTTTGTCTGATCAGACTAATGCCACAGTATACTGGGTGGAACTGAACTGAACTGACCGATAACTGGCGACCGGGTTTAATAATGCTCCCATGATAGTGAAATGGTCACAAGCAATATCGCATAAATCTCAAAATGAATATTTTCTATTTTATGCACGTAATATAATTAAATGGCATATTTAAATATCCTGTATTATTTTACCACATGGATTGGATCGTTCCCAGGCTCGCTGCGACCTAAATTTGACATGAAAAATATGCAAATGATTTTCTTGACCAAACTTTGTAATTGAATCCAAAAACGAGACAATTACACCCAACGACTCCGTATTTAATCATGACTTCGTGCCAACCCAAACCAACACCGAACCATCATTTAGTCATGATTAAAATACGCTTAAAATGATGAAATAATGCTCCTAAAATGATGCAAGTCGAAATTTTGGTGAATGGAGGCCAAAACATAAAACGCTCTTTCGAGAGTCAATTTGGCACATCGCGCCGTAATTTCTCGTACGACCTCAAAAATGATCCGAATCACAAACGATCAAAAACATGACCTTCCTAACTTGATGAGGTACAGTCCAGTCCAAGGTCATAGGCTAAAAGGCAAACAAGAACTCGAACGAGCCACTGAACCGCCGCAGCAAGTTGTTGTCACAAAAATACAGCAGCTGTGCTTTGGTTTCCTTGCGTCGTTTGCGAGGCTAATGGCCATTGGGGCTTGAAATACCGACCAGAACCACTTACCAACATCCTAGGTAATGATTTGAACCATGGCTAAGGGCCCTAGGCCAGCCAAAATTCTCATTACACCAGAAATCAACCGAAAGTTCCAACCGAGAACACCCTTGCATGCGTGTGAGGTGTTGTGCTTCGTTTGCTGTCTCGTGTCGTTCCAGTGGCCATTCTATTGACCATGGCACAATCTAGACATCTAGGGGTATGGTATGAACCATGTCTAAGGGCCATAGGCCAACCAAGATCCACACCATTCCACCATGATCGAAAGCACACTAGCTGTAAAGATGAGAAGCCGAAATGAGGAAGGGGCTGTTCTTGAGTTTTGTTTTAAAAACCGATTCACCATGGACCAAGCCTCCAAAAGGGTGACTTAGTCACATCTTAGACATGCTAGGGAGATGTTATAACCATGGCTATAGCCCTTATGGCAGCCAAGATCAGATTCCACTTCCCTTGACAGCACACAACAGATTTCGAAAACTGAAATGGCAAGAACGAAGAGTTGCTGTCAATTTCGGTTTCTATCATGCATGGGGCTTGTTTGAGTGGACCAACATGGTCTTAATGCATCCTAGTACTTGTCTTGATGTAGCCTAGTGAGCCTGGAGCCGAACCATCCACCTGAAACAACAAAACAAGAGAACCCGTGAAGCTTGTCATGGAAACCAAAAATCTGCATGTTTTGTTTTCTGAAAATTCCTTGGTATGATTCGGTTTTTTGCATGGAAATGATGATCATGTAATGTAAAAAAATGATAATAGGACTTGATTGAAGAGTCAAGGAAGAACATATGCATGCCTGGTTCGTTTTGAAAGAAAAACGAATGAATAAGACGACTCAGCGCGGAGGAGATAGAGCGCTTTTGCTACCTTGCTTCTTCTCTCGATTTTTCTCTCTTAATTCTTGCTATGATGCTCACGCTTTTTACACTGAATTTACCTCTGACTAAGGGGGAATGCAAGATTAAGTCTCCTCCTTTTTGAAATTTGAAATTTGCTTTCTATCAAATATTGGTTGGAGGGATATTACAGGTGAGGTGGCCGATTTCTACATGCTAATCAAGGCTAGGATATGTGGATTATTAATTAATCAATGGTGATTAATAATTGAAAAGATTATCATGCTAAAAATGACAAAGAAAGGGTCAAAGATGAGTTGGGAAAGGAATTTATTACTCAACTAAGGGTGGCCAAAAATTTACTTATAAGTGGAGGGAAAATATTGTCTAGTTGATAAATTTTTAAACTTTAAGAGCCTTACCTATCCTTTAATTAATTTAGTGAATTAACACCTTAATTAAGGAACCTAAATGAACTTATTTCATACTCCCTCAAGTTACTTAAATAATTCCTTAAACCTCCTTATTAACTTAAATTAACTTACTAGCTAGCTAAAATAAACTCTGGGAATGATTTCTAAATTTTTAAATTCTATCCAAAATTCCAACTCCAGTCCGGCCTCGCTGAATTAACTGAAAAGATAAAAATTAAACTACTGCAATAAAATAATTAAATTAAGGAAAAGCATTTAAATACTCATGCAATAAAATCATTTTAAAATACTAGAATTATGCATGGCTTATACGCAGTCCAATTTACGGGTTCTACAATCCTCCCCCCCTTAAAAACAATTTCGTCCTCGAAACTAAAACTCACCAAATAATTCGGGATACCGACTCCTCATCTCTGGCTCAGACTCCCACGTAGCTTCCTCCTCGGAATGGTTAAGTCATTTGACTTTGACTCGCTGTACCATTTTGTTCCGAAGCTTCTTTTCCTGTCTGTCTAAGATCTGCACTGGTCTCTCCTCATAAGACAGGTTTGGAGTAAGCTGCAACGGCTCGAAGTTCAGAACATGCGAAGGATTTGCCATATACTTCCTCAGCATAGAGAAGTGGAACACATTGTGTACTCCGGCCAGATTCGGCGGAAGAGCAACACGATAAGATAACGTCCCAACTCTGTCGAGGATCTCAAATGGTCCAATGAATCTCGGACTGAGCTTCCCTTTCTTCCCAAATCTCATGACACCCTTCATAGGTGCCACCTTCACAAAGACGTGGTCGCCAACTGGCAAACTCTAGGTCTCTCCTCCTCTGATCTGCATAACTCTTCTGTCGACTCTGAGCAGTCCTCATCCGATCACGGATCTTGACTACTACATCGGCAGCCTGCTGAATAATCTCTGGACCCAACTCTGCTCTCTCTCCTACTTCGTCCCTATGAACAGGAGATCTACACTTACGGCCATATAGTGCTTCATACAGAGCCATACCAATAGAAGACCTGGAAGCTGTTGTTGTAGGTGAACTCTACTAATGGCAAGTTCGACTCCCAACTCTCAGAGAAATCCATCACACAAGCACGGAGAAGATCCTCCAAGATCTGAATAACTCGCTCTGACTGTCCATCTGTCTGCGGATGGAAAGCTATGCTAAACAGCAACTTCGTACCCATAGTCGAATGCAAACTCTTCCAAAATGAGGAAGTGAATCTGGTGTCTCTGTCAGACACAATAGAAACTGGGATACCATGAAGTCGGACTATCTCTCGGATATACAACTCCGCAAACTGAATCATGGTGAAAGTCGTCTTAATAGGCAACAAGTGCGCTGATTTGGTAAGGCGATCTACAATCACCCAGATAGCATTTGATCCTCTGATTGACTTCGGCAATCCGGTCACAAAGTCCATGGTAACATTCTCCCACTTCCACTCGGGAATAGGAAGAGGCTTGAGCAAACCTGCTGGTCTCTGATGCTCTGCCTTCACTAACCTGCAAGTCAGACACTCGGATACAAATCGTCTGATGTCTTTCTTCATCCCAGGCCACCAATACAATGACTGCAGGTCTTTGTACATCTTCGTACTCCCAGGGTGAATGGAGTACGGTGACATGTGGGCCTCTGATAGAATATCTGCTCGAATAGAATCACTGCTAGGAACCCTATATCCTGTCTCGGTATCTCACAATACCGTCGCTGACTAAATACAAGACACTGCCCTTGGCCTCATCTCTCTGCTTCCACTTTGCTAACTGCTCATCTGCTGACTGTCCACTGCGAATACGGTCTAGAAGAGAGGACTGAATAGTCAAGGTAGATAGACGAGGAACTCTACCTCGAGGATAAATCTCTAGACCAAACCTCTGCATCTCAGTCTGAAGAGGTCTCGAAACTGTCAAATGAGCCATCACTGCGACTTTTCTGCTCAATGCATCCGCAACTACATTAGCTTTACCCGGGTGGTAGCTAATGTCACAATCGTAATCTTTCACAAGCTCCAACCAACGCCTCTGAGCATATTCAGCTCCTTCTGCGTAAAGAAATACTTGAGGCTCTTGTGGTCGGTAAAGATCTGGCACTTCTCTCCATACAAATAATGCCTCCAAATCTTCAAAGCAAATACCACGGCTGCCAACTCTAGATCATGGGTAGGGTAGTTCTTCTCATGAGTTTTCAGCTGTCGAGAAGCATATGCTATCACCTTCCCATGCTGCATCAATACTGCACCTAAACCGAGCTTCGAAGCATCGGTATACAGTACAAACTCACCGGACCCTGACGGCACGGCCAAAACTGGTGCTGAGATAAGAGCTTGCTTCAAAGTATCGAAGCTCTTCTGACACTCCTCGCTCCAAACAAATTTCACATTCTTCTTGGTCAGTGCTGTGAGTGGAACTGCAATCGAAGAGAACCCCTTAATGAACTTCCGATAATATCCTGCTAGTCCAAGAAAACTGCGGATCTCTGATGTATTCTGTGGCACAACCCAATCTCTGACTGCTGCAACTTTCGCTGGGTCTACCTCAATACCACTGCTAGAAACAATGTGGCCTAAGAACGGCACCTTCTCTAACCAAAACTCGCACTTACTGAACTTTGCGAATAAATTGTGCTTCTGCAAGGTCTGCAGCACTGTGGTCAGATGTCTGCTGTGATCCTCCTGATTCTTAGAGTAGACGAGAATGTCGTCTATGAATACTATCACAAACTGGTCAAGATACGGCTGAAATACGCGATTCATGAGATCCATGAAGATCGTTGGCGCATTCGTCAGACCAAACGGCATCACAAGGAACTCATAGTGGCCATAACGAGTCCGAAGGCAGTCTTGGAAACACCAGCATCTCTCACCCTCAACTGGTGATAACCGGAACACAGATCTATCTTGGAGAATATCGAAGCTCCCTGCAACTGGTCAAACAAATCTTCGATCCTCGGAAGTGGGTACTTGTTCTTCACTGTACCCCTGTTCAACTCCCGGTAGTCAATGCAAAGTCTCATAGAGCCATCCTTCTTCTTCACAAATAAGACTGGCACGCCCCATGGTGAAAAACTCGGGCGAATGAACTCCTTGTCCAGAAGTTCATGAATCTGATTCTTAAGCTCTGTCATCTCTGTCGGTGCTAGTCGGTACGGTGCCTTGGAGATCGGAACCGTACCTGGCATAAGCTCAATGGAAATCTCCACCTCTCTCACGGGTGGCATACCAGAAACGTCCTCAGGGAAAACGTCTAAGAAGTCTCTAACAATCGGAACATCTGCGGCTGACTGACTGGGCGCCTCGGGGACAAATATAAAAGTTTCTAAAAACGCCCGACATCCTCTATGCATGAGCTTCCTAGCCTGAACATAAGAAATAATGCGCGGTAAAGGAAAGTACCTGTCCGGCTCAAATAAGAACTGCTTCATTCCCGGCGGTCGGACAAGAACAGATCTCCGCTGGAATTCTATCAACACCCTGTTCCTCAATAGCCAGTCCATTCCCAGGATGATGTCAAACTCTGGCATCGGCAATAAGATGAGATCCGCATAAACAAGATTTCCATGCAGCTCAAGGTTTATGTCTCGGATCACATTGGTAGCTGTTATCTCCTCTCCAGAAGGCAATGCTACGGAAAATGCGACATCTAGTCCAATATTCTTGACCTTGAGGGAATTAGCAAAGGTCTCCGAAATAAACGAGTGAGTAGCCCCTGAATCTATCAGGGCTTTCGTAGCTGACCCCGCTATAAAAATTCTCCCTGAAAGTTTGGAACATCAAGCTGAACCCAATAATCTCAAGAACTATCCTATAGACATGCAGAGGTCAAAGTTCTTCTAACTTAAATTCCCAAAATAATACTGAGTAGAGCATGCAATCCTATACAATTTCTAAGTTCAGAATTTCAACCCAAAACATTAAATTCCAAATAAAAACTTAAAGCTTAAAGGTACCTGTCATGAGCATGGTATCGGGGTTCGTCTCCGTGGCATGGAGAGCAAAAACTCTGTCTTGGGTAGGCAGATTCCTCTGAGGGCACTGCAGAAATAAGTGGTCTGGACTACCACACTTATAACACTTCCCCGAACCAAACATACATGCTCCAGGATGGCGGCGTGAGCACTTAGGGCAAACTGGGTGCTCAAAAGTCCTCGGGGCTGGGCGTCCCCGCTACTGCTGCTGCTGCTGACCTCTGTTTCTAGGCGGTCCGTGAAAAGGCCTCTTGTTCTGCTGGTGATGCTGCTGAGGAGGAGGGCGGTGTGGTACTTGGACTGGGCGCTTGCCCTGACGGTCCCTCTCGATATCACGCTGATCCTGCTCTAAGGCTAGAACTTTGGAAACAGCGACCTCATAAGAAGCAGGGTCAGACACCCTAACATCACGGCGCAAGATCGACCGTAGACCCACCAGAAAATGCATCAACTTGGCTTTAGCATCATTCGCGATAAGGGGCACAAAATGACAACCCCTCTCAAATTTACGGATGAACTCCGTAACAATCAGATCTCCCTGTCTCAGGCTCATGAACTCAGTGGTCAACCTGGTGCGCACCTCCTCAGTGAAATATTTGGAGTAGAATACCTCCGTGAAGCGTGTCCAGCTCAGTGTAGCCAAGTTCAGGGCTACTGATGCTCCTTCCCACCATAAGCGGGCATCTCCTCCGAATAAATATGTGGCACATCGGACTCTGTCTGCATCTCCAAGCTCCATGAACTCGAAGATAACCTCGAGGGACTTGATCCAGCCCTCGGCAACCATGGGATCAGACGTCCCTGAAAACTCCTTAGGACGCATCTTCATAAATCTCTCATAGACAGCCTCGGGCCCTGTCGGCCTGGCCGCCACAGCATGGTTCCCCACAAACTGTGCGAAGAACTGAGTCATCCCACCTAGCAACTAGGCATTCATGTCAGGTGGAGGGGGTGGTGGAGGTGGTAGGTTTCTCTCCTGCCTCGGCTCCTCCCTGTCCTCTTGGCGAGGCTCCTCATTTCTAGTGCGCTCGAGGATCCGACTAGGGGGCATACTGTTCCATACATAATCCATACGTAACTAACATGCATAATTCCATAATTTATTTAAATTTAAATACTGAACAATAAAATAAATCTAGACGTTAAACATTTCATGAAAACATGCTGTTAAATAATTCATGTTTTGAATAAAATGCGTAAATGTAAAACTTACAGACCAAAGACGTGACTTCATGAGCTTCTCGTGGTCAGTAGTAGTACAACACTTTACAGAACCATTGCTCTGATACCAGCTATAAGCAGCGGAAGAAATCATTACTCGCCAAGATAACAAGTTAAAGTATCCAAAAACTGATAAAATATTTGCAGCATAAAAAAATGGCAAGTGCTGTAAATGAGGTCCTCGGGTTCCAATACTGCCGACCCTTGTAATGCCCTAGATGGTCATATTCAAAATGCAAAGATGAAATGTTGCTTGAAGAGAGACCGCACCCGCGCCTAGAGAAGCACCGCTACCCGCGGTGCATGGACAGAAAGTTGGCCAATTTTACAGTAGGGTCACCGCACCCGCGGTCCAAGAAAGAGTGCACCCGCGGTTGATGGACAGAGAGTTGGAAAGTATTTACAGAAATGACACCGCACCCGCGGTGCAGAACTGACCGCACCCGCGGTCGACGTTTATGCAAATATGGATGGACCGCCGAAGCTTGAGCGCAACCGCGGTTCATGAACTACCGCACCCGCGGTCATGCGTGTTACTTGAAAAATATGACACTTGCCCCTCAACATGCAAGATATATATATATATATTGTGTGTCTTCATTTCTCTCCTAGCACAGCTGAGACCACCGAGAGAAAGAGAAAAGTTCAAGGAAAGGGAAAGTTCTCTCTTTTAAAGCTAGTTTGTACAAGATTTTCACATCCAAACGTTAATTTGATTTCAGTTGTGAACTCCTCTCATCAAAGGCTTTAAGGGGATGTAAGTTTCATTCATTTCCTGCATGATTTGAATATTGATGTTGGGGAAATTGTGAATTACACTAGATTATGTGTTCTTGCGAAGTTAGTGATTATATATTCGTAAACGGATCGATTATCGGATGTCATATGAAATTGTTACGATTTTTCAGCATGTTTAGAGTTAACTTGTGCAGATTTTGAGTACTATCATATGCTTATGATGATGATTATGAGTTGAGACCTATGAATTATTGATATATGTTGAGAGATGGATTGACCGGTATCGAGAAATTACGTCGTTATGCCGTCAAATTGTACCGAGATCAAGTATTGAATTGGATATGTGTTGATTGAGATTAGAGATTGATAGAATACGTATCAACATTTCCATTTCATATTTGATAGTGACAGATTCGTCTTCGAGACTTTGTCTACGATACAGACTGTGCGACAAAAGTTATAATTCATGTTTTGTTTGGGGAAGACACAACTCAAATGAGATTTAATTTGAGTTTCCCAACCAAATCACATACTAGAATTGTTGTTTATCTTTTGATATGAATTTGATTTGTTTATAGATTTATATTCAAACCTCTTGATAGGATGTTGTCTTGTTTATGGATTTATATTCAAGCCTTTGAGATAGGAGAGTCATTGGCAGACTTGCCAAACTAGATGTTCGGTGGTATCGACGCTTCGGATCAGATTCACTCCGATTGTAGACATTCGATATAGACATGACCGAAGTCTAGGAATAAGACGTACAGTTACCCCGATTGGGAGGGTAGGTGACAGACAGTGACGTCTTATTCACACCGGGATCCCTAGAGTAGAGTCGAGTCGAGTCAAGACATGATTTGATTTGAATTGCATGTTTATATAGATTGGTTTCATAGACTATGGAGCCCATTATTATTGCTTTGATTCTTGATTTATGATTACGTATCAGCATGTATACATGTTTTATACTGGGATTTGTTCTCACCGGAGTTTCCGGCTGTTGTTATGTCTGTATGTGTGCATAACAACAGGTGGGGCAGGATCAGGGTCGCGACAGAGATGAGAGATGGACATAGCGTGGTGATCACGGGCGTAGCAGATGAACTAGTAGTTGTACTTTTGATATGGACTGTATTTAATTACTGGTTTGTAGAATATGAATAAAACGAGGCATGTATATTATGTTTGTTGTAATGAAATGAATATAGAATTATCTTGTGCTTGAGTTGTAAACATTTGATTTAATGTTAAAAGCAAAATTTTGACCCGTAATTTGAACAAGGATCCGATTAATCCCGAAAAGAATTGAGTTAGAGCCCGGGTCCCCACAACAGGTGGTATCAGAGCAGTAGGTTCTGTAGACTTAGATAGAATAGAATGAGCGGGGTAGATCGAGTCTTCTTCCTTGCTTTTGATGTACTAGCATGATTTAATGCTTTCCCTATTATATGTTGTATTGTATCTGAGTTGATTTACAGCATATACTTGTAAAGACTGAATCAGAACCGATTCTGGATCAGAGGTATATGATCAGAGGAGAGCTGAGACAGATTGAATAGATTGTATCCTAATCTGTTTGATAATCAGATATGCCGCCCAGAAGAATACCACAACCAGCTGCAGGTCAAGTGCCAGAACAAGGGAGTACGTCAGGTACCCAGATGGACGTGACTGCGACACCGATGGAAACTTTGTTGAAGAGATTTCAATCATTCCATCCACCTACCTTGAAGGGCACAGAAAATGCAGTGGATTGTGAAAGCTGGTTGGATGATATAGAAATGTTATTTGAATCACTTGCCTATACAGATGAACGTAGGGTGAAGCTGATTGGGCATCAATTGCAAGGAAGTGGCCAAGAGTTGGTGGCTAACGGCGAAACGAGCCTTAGAACATCGAGGTATTGATATTACTTGGAAAGTCTTTAAAGATGAATTTTATCAACGTTTCTTTCCAGTGTCATACCGAAAAGACAAAGGGGCAGAATTCGCCAACTTGAGACAGGGCCAGTGGAACATAGAGGAGTATGTTGCCAAATTTTCGTCCTTGCTTCGATTTGCACCTCATGTAGCAGGGAATGATGAGGCAGTTGCCGATTAGTTCATAAATGTTTTGAATCCGGATGTCTTCACTTTAGTGAACACGGGGCGACCCAACACTTTTTCTAAGGCGCTGAATCGAGCGAAGGGAGCAGAGGCTGGCTTGATTAGGCAGCGAGGAGCTTCCTATAGTGTTCAGGGTCAGAGACTGCCACCGTTCGCCACACAGTTTCCACCACCTCCTCCTCGATTTGATAGTGGAATCAGTAGTAGTGGGAAGAAAGATTCTTTGAAAGCTAAGGGTAAGCAGTTCAAGAGAGCAGGGAGCAGTTCATCGAGCTCCAGTGGGACAAGACAAAGAGGTCCTGGCCAGAGTACAGATGTGACAGGTGTATATTGTACTACTTGTGGAGGCCGACATGCCATAGAGCAGTGTCAGGGAGTGATGGGCAGATGTAACATATGTAAGCAACAGGGACATTTCGCCAGAGTCTGTCCCCAGAGAGATGCACGGAGATTTCAGAGTGCAGGGTCATCAGCTTCAGTGACTCAACTTGAGAGGCAAGCTTCGTCTGTCCATTCCCTCCAGCCCACGCCTACACAGTCCCAGCCTAGAGCCAGAGGTGGCCAGACAGTGAGCCAACCTCCAGACAACAAGCTTAGGTGTTTGCATTGACGGAAGAGCAAGCCCAAGATGCACCAGACGATGTGATTGCAGGTAACTGTTTTCTTTGCGGTTATCCTGCATATGTATTGATAGATACAGGTGCAACACATACATTCATATCAGAACGTTTTGCATTGACACATGCATTGCCTGTAGAGTCATTGTCTACTGTAGTGTCTATTTCTTCTCCGTTGGGAAGTGGTCTGATATCTGTTAGTTCAGTTAGACATTGCTTACTGCAGTTTGAAGGGCATGAGATCGATTTAGAATGTGTTGTACTTGGTTTATCTGATTTTGATTGTATTGTCGGGATTGACATGTTGACTAAGTACAGAGCCACCATAGACTGTTTTCACAAGATTGTCAGATTCAGACCTGAAATGATAGAGGAGTGGAAATTCTATGGTAAGGGTTCCAGATCTCGGATTCCCTTAGTATCTGCTCTGACTATGAGTAGATTGTTGCAACAAGGAGCAGAAGGGTTCCTTATTTATTCAGTAGATTTACTGAAATCGAGCCCGGCATTGGCAGATTCGCCAGTAGTACGGGAGTTTGCAGATGTATTTCCTAACGAGATTCCAGGGTTACCTCCAGCTCGAGAGGTGGATTTTAGCATTGATCGTATTCCAGGTACCGTTCCTATTTCGAGAGCCCCATATAGGATGGCGCCAACTAGAATTGAAAGAATTGAAAGCACAACTAGAAGATCTTCTAGCCAAGGGATATATCAGACCCAGTGTATCTCCTTGGGGCGCACCAGTGCTATTTGTGCGAAAGAAAGACGGTTCTATGAGATTGTGTATAGATTACAGGCAGCTGAACAAGGCAACGATAAAGAACAAATATCCTTTGCCTCGTATCGACGACTTATTTGATCAGTTGCAGGGATCATCTATCTATTCCAAGATCGATCTGAGATCTGGATATCACCAGCTGCGAGTACGAGATATTGATATACCAAAGACAGCATTCCGAACTAGGTATGGACATTACGAATTTATTGTCATGCCATTTGGTTTAACGAATGCTCCAGCGGTGTTTATGGGACTAATGAACCGTGTCTTTCAGAGGTATTTAGATGAAGTTGTGATTGTTTTTATTGATGATATTTTGGTGTACTCTAAGAATTTGGATGAGCATGCCAATCATTTGAGAATTGTGTTGCAAACATTGAGAAATGAAAGATTATATGCGAAACTGTCAAAGTGTGAGTTTTGGCTAAGACAGGTTGTCTTCTTGGGTCATATCATATCTAGAGATGGTATTTCCGTGGATCCGAGTAAAATGGAAGCTGTGATCAGTTGGCCGAGACCGACTTCGGTGCCTGAGATACGCAGTTTCATGGGTCTAGCAGGGTACTATCGATGATTTATCAAAGATTTCTCCAGTATTGCGAAGCCGATTACCCAGTTGACGCAAAAGAATACACCATTTGTGTGGTCGGAGGATTGCGAGTCCTAGCTTCCTAGAGTTGAAGAAGAGGCTGACCAGTGCACCTGTCTTGATGATTCCTTCAGGTACTGGCGATTTCGTTGTATATTTTGATGCTTCTCACAGAGGGCTGGGATGTGTTCTTATGCAGCAGGGTCATGTGATCGCATATGCCTCTAGACAGCTGAAGCCACACGAGATTCGATACCCCATTCATGATCTTGAATTGGCGGCTATCGTATTTGCATTAAAGATTTGGCGTCATTATCTTTAAGGTGAGAAATTGAGATTTACTCTGACCATAAAAGCCTGAAGTATCTGTTTTCTCAGTCAGAATTGAATATGAGGCAGCGTAAATTGCTTGATCTACTTGAAAGATTTTGATTGCGAGATCAAGTACTATCCAGGGAAGTCAAATGCAGCAGCAGATGCCTTGAGTCGAAAGGTTTGTGCCCTATCCTTATCGACTATAGGTGTTTCGAATTTAGTTGAAGATTTTTGTTTGTCTGGTTTAGCATTTGACACAGATAGTAGACCATTAAGACTTTCCACGATTCAAGTTGAGCCAGATTTGATTATGAAAATCAAAGAAGCTCAAAGAACAGATCAGAATATACAGAAGTCAATTCAGATGGTCAGATCAGGACATCAGTCTGAATATCAGGTACATGATTTTGTCCTGTATGTGAATAACCGTATTGTAGTGCCAGATGTTTCAGAATTGAAACAACAGATATTGTCAGCAGCGCACTGTAGTCGGTTCAGCATTCACCCTGGAGGCAGAAAGATGTACAACGACTTGAAGACACAGTTCTGGTGGAAACAGATGAAGACAGATATTGCAGAATTTGTGTCTAAGTGCTTGAATTGCCAACAAGTGAAGGCTGAAAGAAAGAAGCCCGGAGGTTTACTTCAGAGATTGTCCATTCCAGAATGGAAATGGGATCACATTTCCATGGATTTCGTGACGAAGTTACCTCGATCATCTCGAGGCTGTGATGCGATTTGGGTCATTATTGACAGATTAACCAAATCAGCGTGTTTTATTCCATACAGAATGACATATCGACATGATCAAATGGCTGGGATTTATATCAGAGAGGTAGTCAGATTACATGGTGTGCCGAAGTCTATCGTATCAGATCGTGATCCACGATTCACTTCTCACTTTTGGCACAGTCTGCAGCAGGCTTTAGGTACGACATTGCACCTGAGCACTGCTTATCATCCCCAGACAGACGGACAGTCAGAGCGGACTATCCAGACTTTAGAGGACATGTTGAGAGCTGTAGTGCTAGACTTTGGCACTAGTTGGCAAGATTCACTACCGTTATGTGAATTCTCGTACAACAACAGCTATCAAACAAGCATCGAGATGGCACCGTTTGAGGCATTTTATGGCAAGAAGTGCAGATCTCCGTTGTACTGGGATGATATATCTAAAGTACCAGAACTTGGGCCTGATATGATTCGAGAGATGACTGAGAAGGTGAAGATAATCAAGAAGAGAATGAAAACAGCACAGGATAGGCAAGCCAAATATGCCAATATCAGACGTAGACCGCTTGTATTTGAAAAAGGGGACAGAGTATTCTTGAAGATTTCTTCCCTTCAGAGGCATTGTCAGATTTGGCAAGCGTGGGAAATTGTCTCCTAGATACATCGGTCCATACGAGATTCTTGAGAAGATTGGCGATCGAGCATATCGACTAGATCTTCCTCCTGCTTTATCTGGGATACATGACGTTTTTCATGTCTCGATGTTGCGTAGATATATGCCAGATATTTCTCATGTCATTCAGCCTGACGAAGCTGAGCTAGATCAGACTCTAAGTTATGTTGAGCAACCGATACAGATTCTTGATCGGAAAGAGAAGCAGCTCAGAACGAAGACTATTCCACTAGTGAAAGTCCAGTGGAGTTGTCATGGTACTGAAGAAGCAACTTGGGAGACAGAAGCAGATATAAGACAGAAATATCCTGAGTTATTCTCATGATGTGAGTAATTATTCAGCTTTTGATTTTACTGCTGTGTTTTTATACTTTGATTAATTGATTTCACGTTCGAGGACGAACTAATATCTAAGACGGGGAGAAATGTAATGCCCTAGATGGTCATATTTAAAATGCAAAGATGAAATGTTTCTTGAAGAGAGACCGCACCCGCGCCTAGAGAAGCACCGCACCCGCGGTGCATGGACAGAAAGTTGGCCAATTATACAGTAGGGTCACCGCACCCGCGGTCCAAGAAAGAGTGCACCCGCGATTGATGGACAGAGAGTTGGAAAGTATTTACAGAAATAACACCGCACCCACGGTGCAGAACTAACCGCACCCGCGGTCGACGTTTATGCAAATATGGATGGACCGCCGAAACTTGAGCGCAGCCGCGGTTCATGAATTACCGCGCCCGTGGTCATGCGTGTTACTTGAAAAATATGACACTTACCCCTCAACATGCAAGATATATATATTGTATGTCTTCATTTCTCTCCTAGCACAGCTGAGACCACCGAGAGAAAGAGAAAAGTTCAAGAAAAGGGAAAGTTCTCTCTTTTAAAGCTAGTTTGTACAAGATTTTCACATCCAAACGTTAATCCGATTTCGGTTGTGAACTCCTTTCATCAAAGGCTTTAAGGGGATGTAAGTTTCATTCATTTCCTGCATGATTTGAAATATTGATGTTGGGGAAATTGTGAATTACACTAGATTATGTGTTCTTGCGAAGTTAGTGACTATATATTCGTAAACGGATCGATTATCGGATGTCATATGCAATTGTTACGATTTTCCAGCATGTTTAGAGTTAACTTGTGCAGATTTTGAGTACTATCATATGCTTATGATGATGATTATGAGTTGAGACCTATGAATTATTGATATATGTTGAGAGATGGATTGACCGGTATCGAGAAATTACGTCGTTATGCCGTCAAATTGTACCGAGATCAAGTATTGAATTGGATATGTGTTGATTGAGATTAGAGATTGATAGAATATGTATCAACATTTCCATTTCAGATTTTATAGTGACAGATTCGTCTTCGAGACTTTGACTACGACACAGACTGTGCGACGAAAGGTATAATTCATGTTTTGTTTGGGGAAGACACAACTCAAATGAGATTTAATTTGAGTTTCCCAACCAAATCACATACTAGAATTGTTGTTTATCTTTTGATATGAATTTGATTTGTTTATAGATTTACATTCAAACCTCTTGATAGGATGCTGTCTTGTTTATGGATTTATATTCAAGCCTTTGAGATAGGAGAGTCATTGGCAAACTTGCCAAACTAGATGTTCGGTGGTATCGACGCTTCGGATCAGATTCACTCCGATTGTAGACATTCGATATAGACATGACCGAAGTCTAGGAATAAGACGTACAGTTACCCCGATTGGGAGGGTAGGTGACAGACAGTGACGTCTTATTCACACCGGGATCCCTAGAGTAGAGTCGAGTCGAGTCAAGACATGATTTGATTTGAATTGCATGTTTATATAGATTGGTTTCATAGACTATGGAGCCCATTATTATTGCTTTGATTCTTGATTTATGATTACGTATCAGCATGTATAAATGTTTTATACTGGGATTTGTTCTCACCGGGGTTTCCGGCTGTTGTTATATCTGTATGTGTGCATAACAACAGGTGGGGCAGGATCAGGGTCGCGACAGAGATGAGAGATTGACATAGCGTGGTGATCACGGGCGTAGCAAATGAACTAGTAGTTGTACTTTTGATATGGACTGTATTTAATTACTGGTTTGTAGAATATGAATAAAACTAGGCATGTATATTATGTTTGTTGTAATGAAATGAATATAGAATTATCTTGTGCTTGAGTTGTAAACATTTGATTTAATGTTAAAAGCAAAATTTTGACCCGTAATTTGAACAAGGATCCGATTAATCCCGAAAAGAATTGAGTTAGAGCCCGGGTCCCCACAACCCAAGCTAGCTCACTGGTCCCCGCCCTCGGCCCCGACATCATCAGTACCTACAACAATCAAGTCTAGTGAGCCTAAAGACTCAGCATGCATATATCATAAATAACGAGTAAATAATGTAATAAAGTTGCATGGGAGTGAAAATATCATGTCATGAGGCATAATGTGAAAATAACTTGTCATGAGCAATTATAATACGTGCATAACTGAACTGAAAATCACAGTGAAAATGTTTGATCCTTGGAGCCCTGTAATAAAATAGCATGTCATAAATTTTCTGTTGAGATTATGGTCTACGCAAGTGGCCCCTGCACTGAACTGACCGGTAACTGGCGACCGGACCGGTAACTGGCGACCGGGTTTAATAATGTTTGTCTGATCAGACTAATGCCACAGTATACTGGGTGAAACTAAACTGAACTGACCGGTAACTGGCGACCGGGTTTAATAATGCTCCCATGATAGTGAAATGGCCACAAGTAATATCGCATAAATCTCAAAATGAATATTTTCTATTTTATGCACGTAATATAATTAAATGGCATATTTAAATATCCTGTATTATTTTACCACATGGATTGGATCGTTCCCAGGCTCGCTGCGACCTAAATTTGACATGAAAAATATGCAAATGATTTTCTTGACCAAACTTTGTAATTGAATCCAAAAACGAGACTATTACACCCAACGACTCCGTATTTAATCATGAATTCGTGCCAACCCGAACCAACACCGAACCATCATTTAGTCATGATTAAAATATGCTTAAAATGATGAAATAATGCTCCTAAAATGATGCAAGTCGAAATTTTGGTGAATGGAGGCCAAAACATAAAACGCTCTTTCGAGAGTCAATTTGGCACATCGCGCCGTAATTTCTCGTATGACCTCAAAAATGATCCGAATCACGAACGATCAAAAACATGACCTTCCTAACTTGATGAGGCACTGTCCAGTCCAAGGCCATAGGCTAAAAGGCAACCAAGAACTCGAACGAGCCACTGAACCGCCGCAGCAAGTTGCTGTCACAAAAATACAGCAGCTGTGCTTTGGTTTCCTTGCGTCGTTTACGAGGCTAATGGCCATTGGGGCTTGAAACACCGACTAGAACCCCTTACCAACATCCTAGGGAATGATTTGAACCATGGCTAAGGGCCCTAGGCCAGCCACAATTCGCATCACACCAGAAATCAACCGAAAGTTCCAACCGAGAACACCCTTGCATGCGTGTGAGGTGTTGTGCTTCGTTTGCTGTCTCGTGTCGTTCCAGTGGCCATTTAATTGACCATGGCACGATCTAGACATCTAGGGGTATGGTATGAACCATGTCTAAGGGCCATAGGCCAACCAAGATCCACACCATTCCACCATGATCGAAAGCACACTAGAAGTAAAAATGAGAAACCGAAATGGGGAAGGGGCTGTTCTTGAGTTTTGTTTTAAAACCGATTCACCATGGACCAAGCCTCCAAAAGGGTGACTTAGTCACATCTTAGACATGCTAGGGAGATTTTATAACCATGGCTATAGCCCTTATGGCAGCCAAGATCAGATCCACTTCCCTTGACAGCACACAACAGATTTCGAAAACTGAAATGGCAAGAACGAAGAGCTGCCTGTCAATTTCGGTTTCTATCATGCATGGGCCTTGTTTGAGTGGACCAACATGGTCTTAATGCATCCTAGTACATGTCTAAATGTAGCCTAGTGATCCTGGAGCCGAACCATCCACCTGAAACAACAAAACAAGAGAACCCGTGAAGCTTGTCATGGAAACCGAAAATCTGCATGTTTTGTTTTCTGAAAATTCCTTGGTATGATTCGGTTTTTTGCATGGAAATGATGATCATGTAATGTAAAAAAATGATAATAGGACTTGATTGAAGAGTCAAGGAAGAACATATGCATGCCTGGTTCGTTTTTAAAGAAAAACAAATGAATAAAACGACTCGGCGCGGAGGAGATGGAGCGCTCTTGCTACCTTGCTTCTTCTCTCGATTTTTCTCTCTTAATTCTTGCTATGATGCTCACGCTTTTTACACTGAATTTACCTCTGATATAGCTCTCAGATTTCGGTGAATGAGGAGGAGAAATGGTGGTTAGGGTAGTGAGGGGAATGGTTGCAATATAAGGGGGAATGCAAGACTCTCCTCCTTTTTGAAATTTGAAATTTAGAGGTCAGGTGGCCGATTTCTACATGCTAATCAAGGCTAGGATATGTGGATTATTAATTAATCAATGGTGATTAATAATTGAAAAGATTATCATGCTAAAAATGACAAAGAAAGGGTCAAAGGTGAGTTGGCAAAGGAATTTATTACTCAACAAAGGGTGGCCGAAAATTTACTTATAAGTGGAGGGGAAATATTGTCTAGTTGATAAATTTTTAAACTTTAAGAGCCTTACATATCCTTTAATTAATTTAGTGAATTAACACCTTAATTAAGGAACCTAAATGAACTTATTTCCTACTCCCTCAAGTTACTTAAATAATTCCTTAAACCTCCTTATTAACTTAAATTAACTTACTAGCTAGCTAAAATAAACTCTGGGAATGATTTCTAAATTTTTAAATTCTATCTCAAAACTCCAACTCCAGTCCGGCCTCACTGAATTAACTGAAAAGATAAAAATTAAACTATTGCAATAAAATAATTAAATTAAGGAAAAACATTTAAATACTCATGCAATAAAATCATTTTAAAATACTAGAATTATGCATGGCTTATACGTAGTCTAATTTACGGGTTCTACAGATTTAATATGATGTTGCCTGCATAATTATATGAATTATATGTTCACGTCCCATGTTTAACAATTTTATGATAATATAAGATTTATATGCTTTATAATTTTCATACTTGATATGATATGAAATAAAAAAAAAATTATTTGATTTCAATGCATGTTGGTTTTGTGGAGGAAATGGACAATGTTGATTTTTGGGTTTTAGTATTGACGTTTCACTTTTTGGGCCATAAATTAAATGCAAATATTATGAATTCTTTTGAGACACGTAGATTTTTCTAAGAAAATATTGATGGCTCATGGTTATTAGTTGAGTTAATATTGAGAATTAGACGTAAGGAATAATGATTCTAAGACTTGCGATTAACTTTGGGAGTAAGAAAATATATAAATTGGGATTTTAAATTTGATGAAAGGGAGATTGCTTATAGGAATTGATTTTTGGGGAAAATAAGTTAAAATTTTTGAAATTTTGTCGTGGGAAACCTATAGAAGGAAATTAAGAACGCCAAAAACTTATAGGTTAACCATAGGATTTTTGAAATTAAGGACCAAATTGGATAATTTTTGAGGAAATTAAGAATTGATTTTGCAATTATTAAGGAATTTTGGGATTAATTTAACAATAAGTGAGAATTGAATGTGTTAAATGATAAGAATTTTTTATAATTTAGACTTTTAAAAATATTTATAACCTTGGGATATCTGGGTTATAAGGTTATAAGGAAGGTTAATCAAGGATTTTGTAGGATGAAACAATATTAGACTTGAAAATCTAAGCGTTAGCGGATGCGTTTGAAATTTTAAAATTTAAATTTGATAAGTAGATAAACATTTTGGGAATAAATAAGGAAAGTAATATACGATAGGTATAGTCAGCCATCTTTTTATATTGAGAACTTTAAGAAAAGTCGAAATTCGAGGTTATAATAACATAGCACTAAGTCATTATGGGTCTTTTTAAGTTGCGAATTGTAAAATAAAGATTTAGAAGGAAAAATTATTTTTTGGATCAAGCAGACGTAAGGATATTTTAGAACTTAAGTTTTATCGGAGTAGCGCAGCGGAAACGTGGATTTTTGAGATACTAGAACTAAGTCTAAACTTTTGATTATCGAGGATAAGCAAATTTCGGGGACGAAATTCAATTTAAGGGGGGGTAGATTGTAACGTCCGTAAATCAGTCCACGTAGACCGCATGTATGAAAATTATTAAATTGCTAAAATATTATAATTAAATGATTTTAGATGCATGAACGATATATTTTGAGTTACTAAATGATTAATTGTGTAATTTTGTTTGATTTCATGATTTAAAGATTTTTAGACGAATATCGGTGATTGGCCGGAACGATTAAGATGTTAAATATTTAAAAGATAAATTTTTATTTTTAGTTAAGAAAATAATTATTTTAAATAATTTAAGAATTATGGAATTTTTTAGGTCAAATTTTAATTAAATAGTTGGAGCAAGTGAATTTTATATTTTATAAGGGATTTTTTTTTAAAATAGGTATTTTTAAATCTTTTGTTTTGAAGCCTAATAATTTTTATAATTTTGTGGGCCTAATTTAATAATTAAAAATTAATAGTAATTAAGCCCACTAATTATTCTTATAGTCTTTTTTTCTACCTAATTTATCAAGCCCATTACTTTATTAAAGGAAAAAACATCTTCTTTATATCTTTTATTTTTAAAACCTAAACACTCACACACCTAAACACCTACAAAACGCACGCACACAACCACGTACAAGAGGTCACGAACAGCTTGTCTTCTCGTTAGCTTCTTCAAATTTTCCTCCTTTGTTTTTATTCGTTCTTCTTTCCAACAACCCACACACGACTTCCTTGCACCCTAGGGAAAATTCCTAGGTAGGTATTCGGTGGGGTTTTTATAGGACCGAGCGTTTGTCGCTTTACCAAAAGCTATAGCTAGTAGTAATGGTGCAACTCAAATCTTTTAAACCGCACAGCTGCTCAAGCACCACGGTTCGATCGCTCTATCAAGTAGGGACAATTATTGCACCCAACAGTTTTACGAGAAAAAGGGTTGGAAAAAAAATAGAAATCGTCCTCCGTTCGTCGCCGACTTTCACCGCTACAGTATTCGTATTTCGAGCGTTTTAAACGCAAAGGCACGCCTTAATCTTTTTTTTTCTCATCTATCATACCATATTATATGTTTGATGCATGTTTGCATGAAAAATATGAAACACAACCTTGTATTTTCCTTTTTATGGCTTATCTATATATATATATAAAAGCAGAGTTTTTGCCAAAAATAGTAATTTCCCTGCCAAAATGTTATTTCTAAAAAAAGAAAGATTTATCATGACTATTGACATATGTGTACTGCAATAAATGATCACTTCAATTATTGTTTGCATTGATTATATCAATTCATTTAATTCAATTTTGAATTTAATTAGTTTTATATTAATTCAAATGTAATTTATGTATTATATGTTTTTTTATTTTTTTCACTCAAATTAAAATTAAAGTCTACTGAAAACGTAAACTGTATTAAATTTTTTGCATTGATTATATCAATCAGTTTAATTAAAAACTGTATAAATAAATTTAAAATCAAATGATTGCAATGTTAAGTATCACTCATAAAATAATCATTCAAAAATAAATTTTGCTATTTTAACTAATTTCCTGCCCAAATCTATTTCTATATCTATATATATATATATATATAAAAGCAGAGTTTTTGCCAAAAATAGTAATTTCCCATCAAAATGTTATTTCTTAAAAAAGAAAGATTTATCATGACTATTGACATATGTGTAATGCAATAAATGATCACTTCAATTATTGTTTGCATTGATTATATCAATTCATTCAATTCAATTTTGAATTTAATTATTTTTATATTAATTCAAATGTAATTTATGTATTATATGTTTTTTTTATTTTTTTCACTCAAATTAAAACTAAAGTCTATTTAAAACGTAAATATATTAAATTTTTTGCATTGATTATATCAATCAGTTTAATTAAAAACTGTATAAATAAATTTAAAATACAAATGATTGCAATGTTCAGTATCACTCATAAGATAATCATTCAAAAATAAATTTTGCTATTTTAAGTAATTTCCTGCCCAAATCTATATAAATATCTATATATATAAAAGCAGAGTTTTTGCCAAAAATAGAAATTTTTCGCCAAAATGTCATTCCAAAAAAAGGAAATATTTATCATGACTATTGACATATGTGTACTGCAATAAATGATCACTTCAATTATTTATTGCATTGATTATATCAATTCATTTAATTCAATGTTGAATTTAATTAGTTTTTATATTAATTCAAATGTAATTTATGTATTATATATATTTTTTACTCAAATTAAAACTAAATTCTATTGAAAACGTAAACTATATTAAAATTTTTGCATTGATTATATCAATCAGTTTAATTAAAAATTGTATAAATAAATTTAAAATATAAATGATTGCAATGTTCAGTATCACTCATAAGATAATCATTCAAAAATAAATTTTGTTATTTTAAGTAATTTCCTATCCAAATGTATTTCTATTTCTATATATCTATATCTATATATATATATATAAAAGCAGAGTTTTTGCCAAAAATAGTAATTTCCCGCCAAAATGTCATTTCTAAAAAAGGAAAGATATATCATGAATATTGAAATGTGTACTGCAATAAATGATAATTTCATTTATTATTTGCATTGATTATATCAATTCATTTAGTTCAAATTTGAATTTAATTCATTTTTATATTAATTCAAATATAATTTATGTATTATATGTCTTTTATTATTTTTTATTTAAAATGAAACTAAACTCTATTAAAAACATAAACTACATTAAAACTTTTGCATTGATTATATCATACAATTTAATTTGTGATATGATTTGAAAAAATTATTTCTCATTAGTTTTATTAAATTTGATTTAAAAATATTTATTTATCATATGTTAAAAAATAATAATATATATAGTTTCTCAAAAATTAAAGAACTAAATATGTATTTAGGTTGGTGGTCGACATTAATATTTTAAACACGATAAGAACCATGTCATTGCCTTAGGGTAACACAATTAATCGACATACATTTATATTTAAGAATTTTTTTCAAAATTAGGGAAAAAATAGTTTCTTATTTTTATTTTTATAATTATATTTTTTTTACAATTTAAATATCTATTATTTTTTATAATAATTAATTTTTAATAATATCATCCCGTGCATCGCACGTGTTAAATACTAGTTATGCATAAAACTAGAGTTTTCTTTATTTAAAACTCTTCATAATGATGCACAAAAGGGCTGCCATGGTAGGGGTACTTGAAGGGATATTTTTACAAATGTTTAAGGGTCCCTAGGTGTATGTTTAAAGGCTGAAAAATATAGAACACCATTATGAACGAAAATTGTATGTTTTAGAGTCCTAGGGTACGGTTGAAGGGCTAGGAATGTTTGGGGCTAGTAGGTTCGGTCCAGCAGCACGTCATGGGTTTTTTCTAGGTCCTAGGATGGTTGGGTAGAGGCTGGAAATGGTGGTTAAGGGTTGGAGTCAAAATTAGTCTAGGTTCGAATCATATTAGGACTAGGACTCTTGATGCAGAAAAATTCAGTAGCTTCCTAGGCGTGTTCAAGGGACTTAGTGGGCTTGATTTGGGTATAATATGATTTAATTAGGTGTTGTTAAGCTTTGGTTCAAGTTTGGTAAAATTTGGTTAAGTTTCGAGTCAAAACCGGGATGTACGTCTAAGTTTAAAAACGATTTGGTAAATTAATCGAAACACGGCTCAGGGGGGTCGAGTCGTGGTTCAAAAGAGCTAAAATAATATAAAAATGCTAAGTTTTAAATTAGGAATTTTATATTAAAGTTTGGGATTTTTTTGGGATTAAAACGCCTTCAAAACGACTAATTAAAAATTAATTAAAAAGTCTAGTATTTAAGCTAAATAAAATTATGAAAATTTTAATTTAGTCTTAAATAATTATTTGGGACATGTTAAAGTCAATGAAATTAAAAAAAACTTAAAAACGTGAGAATTTACGTTCAAGGGTAAAACGGACTTTTTACATTAAAAATTAGTAAACGTCATGGCAGTGTCCTGAATGCTGTTTTATATGCTAATATGATTATTTTTAAATGTTTATGAATTGATACATGTTAAAATGATTATTTTATATGTTTAGGGATTTATGTCAAAACGTTTATTTTAACTATTTATGATTTAATATGTCAAAACGTTTATTTTAAATGTTTATGATTTTTATATATATTAAAGGTTTATTTTTAAATGGTTACGGATTTTTAATATGTTAAAATGTTTATTTTAAAATGTTTATGGATGTTTAAAATTTTAATATGTTAAATTGTGATTTTTAAATGTTTATGAATTTTTATGATTTAACATTGACATTTGAAAGATATTGTTGAGGATCGGGTTGAGTTTAGAGAGGGGGGGGGGTTGAATAAACTCAACGGCAAACTTAACCGATTTTTCGGAATGATGTGTTAGAGTCCTGTTAAAGATACTAGATGATTTTTGTTCAAGTTTAAAAACCAGCATGTCACAAGATAATGTGCGGAAACGATCTGTTGGTTAGTAGGTGAAAAATAGTGAAACAGAAAAATAGTAGATGGCACAAGGTTTGTTTCTGGAAGTTCGAAGATGAATCATCTACGTCTCCCCTTCTTCTGTTTCCAGAAGATATCACTAAAAGACTTTGGTGAATACAATACAACAGTTGTACACACCCACTTCAACAGGACTTACCCTTCGCCTATCGAAACTCTTAGTTTTAGAACTCAACTTCTTGAATAATCTTAAGTTCTGGAAAAGACTCTTTTCCAGTTACAAATTCTTCTATCAATGAAATAGTGAAGTGAATAGCTTGAGAAGATATAACGAAAATAGCTAGCACAATATGATCTCAATGATCAAGAGTATGCAATGAAGCGTGTGCTGCTTTTTCAGTGTTGAGCTTTTGGGATGACTGAAAGTTCTAGCGATGCTCAAATGATATTCTTTGATTTAGATTCGTTTCACTTCTCTCTCTTAAAGGTGTTTCGTCTCCATATATACAGACTTTATCCAACGTTAAAATCTGAACGGCTCTTTTTGACTTTTCAGTGGTTTAGCTTTATTGCCGAAAATGGACCCTGCAGAATACATTAAAGCAATCAGTCTCAGTTCATACTAAAAATGGTAAACCGTCTTAAATGTTTTCGTACAACATTTAATGGCATTTAATGAAGCAATAAATGCTAGTATCACGTTAATAGATCAACGGTAATATTTAAAGACTTTGAGATACGCAAAATTCTGTTAGTGTATATTTCGAGTTTTGTATCTCTTCTAGTTATGATTTTAGCTAAGAAGCAGTACTTGACAAGTGCTGCTACTGGTCTTTAGCTCGATACAAGTGCTTCTGTTTCTCTACTATTTTACATCTACTGGTTTTGTACTAAGCCAGCATCTACTGGTTTTTACTAGCATCTCCACTTTTACTAGCATCTCCACAAAAAATTTAAGTCTAACAATTTCCCCCTTTGTGGGGATGCCAAAACCTAGATGTTCCTTAGACGTTAAGATGAATAGATAAAACAGATTACGAAGCAGATAAAAACAGTTATTATCCAGAAAAATCACGTAAAGCACAAATTAGTTAAGACAAGAAAATAAAACTAATTTGTTCCAATATCTCTGAAAGTAGCTTCATCTGGATTTTGATCCCTTCCAGAAGAATGAGGTCTGCTGCTACTCGCTCCAGTTCTATCTTCAGTTCTATCTTCTTCCCCCTTTTTGGCATCATCGGCAATGACCCTAGCAATTAAGTAATCCATTTGCCCAGATAAGTTGTGAATACCATTAGTCAACATCTCCAGATATGGAGCCTGATTAGAAACTCGATCATTTAGAGCGGTGAGAGATTGAGATTGAGAATCGATCTTGGCATCCATTAGGTCCATGGTGGTGGAGATTGAGCGAAAAAGGCCATCATGCTCGATGAGCCGGGTAAGAATGTCAGATTGAGCAATCATGAGCTGACTGGAACTTCTGGATATAGTTTGTCGAAAAACAATGGTTTCAGCATTCATTTTATGCACAGATTCCGCCATTTTATGTATTTCCTTGGACATACGGTCTCGGAAAAACTGAGCACCACTGATTTCTACGGCATTCTCACGAGATAGCCGCTTGACTATATCAGAAAGATTCTGTAGCTCCTTTTGTAGATTATAAATCTGAAACTCTAAATCAAATGGTTCCACAACTGGTGAAGGGGTTCTTGCAAGCAACCGTTGCTTAATGTCTTCCATTCTGGCGATGCGCTCAGGAGACTGCAGAGAAGGAATAATAAGAGCAGTAGATTGTGCAACTTCTGCTTGAGTGATAACAGCTGGTTCTGGTTCAGCAGAAGGTCCTTCTGAAGCAGTAGATTGATCTGTTGGCCTTTCTTCTGGTTGCTTCAAATCAGCAGCAGGTTCAGGTATGTCTTGTGGCTCAACAGTAGATGGTGAAGTATGCAACAAAGTTGTCATTTCAGTTTGGTGAGCTTCTGAAAAATGCTCAAGTGCTGGAAGAGACGATGAAGCAGTAGTCATAACAGTAGCACTGGCAGCAGCAGTTGCAGTAGCAGTAGCAGATTCTGGAGAAGGATCAGTAGTAGTAGGAATAGCTTGAAGAAATTCATCTTGTGCTGTTTGGGTCGGCATAATTGATTCGATTACCTCATCAACAGAGGCTAGATCATGTACAGAGATCAGAGATGAAGATTGAGTAGGAACTTCTACTGGAACAGGAGTACTAGAGACCTTGACTTCAGGAGAAGCTTTGGTCGGTTCCTCAACTGTCTGATTCTTCAAAATTGCGGAGACAGAAGTGAGACTGAACTTTGGAGGCCGAGAAAAAGCCTTTTCCTTATCAGCAATTTGTTCAGAAAGAATTGTCAGCTACTCCGACAAAATTTGAATGACATTCTGGTCATGAAAAGCAGTAGGACTTGCAGAGTCAAAATTTTACTTTAAGGTTTTCAAAACAGTGTCCATCTTCTGCATTTTGAATTTTTCCAGAATGTAATTGCGACGATTTATAGCTTCTATCACATTTCGTGTCCCGGCAGCATCAAAAACCTTTTTCTCATTTTCTACTGTTTGAGCATAAACACCAGTAGTTTTCAAAAATGTGATTGGGATGGTAGACTCGTACCTTAAGCCAATCGTCAAAAAATTTCATATCTTCTCTGGTTGAGATCTCAACTTCTTCCAGATGTAGATTTATTGCTGTTTTGATTGAGGAGGGAGCCACCGGTGATTCAGACAACTCAGTAATCTTACCTTTCCCTTTTCCAGAAGAGGCAGAGACTACTGGTTTAAAAGCAGAAGAACCAGTAGCAGATTCTCTAATGACCACACCAGAAGTTGGTCTGAAACTTGGAGCAGTTGAAGGCCCTGATTCAACGGCTTTAGCTTTGGTGGATGGGACAACTGGTGGAAAAACTTGTCGAAGAGGAACATTCTCTAATTCAGCAAGAGCTGCTATTTTCTTGATGCGGATGGTGGTGCGAGGCTTCTTCTTGGATGGGGTGTGAGGCAGTGAAGCTTGTTGAGTGGGTGTTGTTGATTCTCCAGATTCCGTTTTGTCAGAATCAGACAAAACCACAGCTCTTTTTCTTTTGATTTTCTTCTGCCCCTCAGTCTGAGATTCCCCAATCTCCTTCTTTATGGCCACAAATTCACCAACTGTTGGCTTTGGCCTTAAGGCAAGCACATTATCAGCATCAGTCATTGTTACCGAAGAGCCATCCTCTTCTGCTGTTCCAGGAAAACCAGCATCTTTCAACATTGTACTGATTTGTACAGCAAATCCAGTACTTTTCCTGAGAATCATATCCTTCATAATGCGAAACAGAAAACGTCCCCAATCCACTTTCTTTTCTGATGTGATGGCCACCATCACTTGAACCTTTTGTTTTGTTAGTTTGTCAAAGGTTCCAACCTTAACTAACAAGGCTTTTGCTACTATATCAGCGAGTACCTGGTACTCAATTTTCAGTAGCTTTTTGAAGCAAGAGGGTGAAAGTTCTTCTCCAGTGGCTGAAAAATTTGTCAAGGCGATGGACATGTCTTCCTTTGAAATGTCCGAGAGCTCGGAAAGGCCAGAAATCGGTAGGAAGAAAGTGGAACCCAGAAGTGCAGCATCAATAGAGATCGATGCATCTCCCTGTGTATAGGTAATCTTGCCTTCCACAACTTCTGCTTTGGCATAGAAATCCAGAAGAACAGACTTGTAGATAACAGCAGGCGATTCCAAGAATATTCGAAGCCCAGACTTTTCCAATGATTTGAACATCTTGACATGATTCTCATCCTTAATAGTGAGAACAGAAGCAAAATTCACCTGATAAGCATTCAACGTATATGCTGCGGCCATTTCTAAATTTTAAGGAGAATAGAAGTATGTTAGCAGTAGATGCGACAAAGCAGTAGAGACAAGGAAATAATCTGAGTTCGTAAAGCGTAGTGAAGAAAAAAAATGAACGGTTAAAGCAAAATATACAGCCGTCAGTGAACATAGGGACATGTGCCGATGTGTTAGAAGAGAGAGAGGCAAAAGTGTCAGTTACTCTACTCATTTTAAAATATTTTAAAAATTGGCAGGCTGTCCGAGGCGGTTGCTAAATAAACAGAAGCTGATTTGTCATTTTATGATAATATCTACTGGAAGTGGATAAGATGCTGAAACAAATGCAGCACTTCAACAAATTCTGGTAGGTATACTGTTTTATCGAAAGGACAAATCAGTTACTAATATAAATGCCATAAAGATGTTCCCCCTCAATTAATGCAGTAGTAATGGATATTAAATACTAAACGACTCTTGGCAATCTTTCAATTTAAACCGTTGAATTTGAACAGTCGCAAGGATCCTTATCTCCTTTGAATATCACTATAAATACCTGCAAGGGTTAAACAAGGTTAAGTAAACATAAAAATCAAATGAAAGAAGAGGTAACAACTGATCCGGAAGCAGAAGCAAGAATGTTCAGAAGACAGCTTGCTGCGATTTCTAAGAGGATGTTGGAAAAAATCGTTCTGCACATAATGATCCTTGGATCATACTCCTGGAGTTGTAATATTAATAATCAAAAAGATTGTTTGCTTTCATTGAGATTGATATGTAGCATCGTTCCCTTCTAGAAGCATGCTAATGAAATAAGAGAGTGCTGGTGGATCGATAATGCTAATATCATCTATAATGCCCTGTAAAGTATCTGATTATACATTAATGCTGACAAGACCCAAGCTTGCTAGATTCTTTGCAAGACCTAAGCTTGCTGGATTCTTTTCGAAAAAGACTCTCATTCTTCTGCTGAAGTACTTTGCAAAAATACTACAAGCTGCTGATATTACTGAAGACATAAGCTTGATTAGTCTAGAATTTCAGAAGACGTTTCGATTGTCTTGAGATTTCTGTAACTTTCGCTTTGTTTAATGTACTGGAAAATTTTTAATAAAATTTCAGTTGAAGTACTTGATGTTCCTTTATTCCTTTCTGCAAACAACTCAATGTTAGAAGAATAAAATGAATAAATGATTAAGTTCAGAAGGAAATAAGTCGTCTTATGATAGCTTCTACTGGAAACTGAAGAAAGCCTTGTTTTGTTAATGAGACAAAATACCTTCTGCATCTGACACAAAATCACAGAAGATCAAAATAAAGTTCTACCTAAATTAGTGCAATTATTAAATGAAAATACTTGGTAACTGAACCGATGATAGCTTGATATGGGATGTTTATATATATATCTACTGTAGTCAAGACTTTCTCGAGCTTTGGTGCCTGATTTTCATCTATAAATATGAACATGGGGTAAACCAGATAATCATTCTTTAAGAGAAATGGCAAGAGATAATAGTCTTGATTTGGCTGATGAGTACATGAGGGAGGTGACCGCTGCAAGAAAGAAAGCAATAGAAGACAAAGTGCTGAAGAAGACACTTGCTACCTGGACTAAAATCCAGGAGCTTAAGCCCTCCTTCGAGAGTCGACGAGCATCTTCCACCAAGGAGTTGTTAATGATGAAGAAATATTATCGACGTCTCCATAGTGCTGATAGTGCAAACGTCGTCTCTGATGATGACGTCTACCTTCTCATGCTCTTAAAGGAGCAAAAGACTCTGAAAAAGATTGCTTTTTCAGAGGAGTTTCTACGTACCTCTACTAGAGAGCTGACCATTTGGTTGGCATTCTGGAGAGTTTACGTTAAAACAGAAGTGAGAAATGTACGCCCCCGCTTCTATTATTTTTAATGAAATTTTATGTCTACTGATTATCTATATCGTTCAGCTTTTACCTTCTGCAAAATTAAAAACTGAATAATCACAGAGGAAAAGTTAAGCCATAATATCAGATGATGATAAATAATCAAGTTAAATCTATTAATCCAAGTGTATTTCGAAAGTAAGAAAACCTATTCTCGGGCAGAGGTTTTGTAAAAATGTCTGCTGCTTGCTGATCAGTAGGAATGTATTCCAGACGAATGTTCTTCTTTTGCACATGATCTCTGATAAAATGATGTCTGATATCAATGTGCTTAGTTCTAGAATGGAGTACTGGATTATGTGATATAGCAATTGCACTGGTATTGTCACAAAATATTGGTGATTCAGAGGCTTGAACTCCATAGTCTTTGAGTTGTTGCTGTATCCAAAGTATTTGAGAACAACAGCTTCCAGCAGCAAGATATTCAACTTCTGCAGTAGACGTGGCTATGGAAGTCTGCTTTTTGCTAAACCAGGAGATCAACCTATCACCAAGAAATTGACAAAAACCACTTGTGCTTTTTCTATCCAGTTTACATCCTGCATAATCAGCATCTGAGTATCCAATAAGATTAAACGACGAGTCCTTGGGATACCAGAGGCCTACATTTTGAGTACCCTTAAGATATTTTAAAATTCTTTTACCAGCAATGTAATGTGATTGTTTAGGGTTTGATTGAAATCTAGCACAAATGCAAACAGCAAACATGATATCTGGTCTACTGGCAGTAAGGTATAACAATGAACCAATCAAACCACGATAATGAGTTACCTCTACTGAAATTCCCCCTTCATCTTTATCAAGTTTAGTAGATGAGCTCATAGGAGTGGAAGCAGCAGAACATGTTTCCATCCCAAACTTTTTCAGTAGTTCCTTTGTATACTTAGTTTGTTTTATGAAGATTCCAGTATCAAGTTGCTTGATTTGAAGTCCTAAGAAAAATGTTAATTCTCCCATCATGCTCATCTCGAACTGGTCCTGCATTAACTTAGCAAACTTTGCACATAATTTGGGGTTAGTTGACCCAAATATGATATCATCAACATAAATCTGAACTAACAATATGTGTTTGTTTTTTGCTATGGTAAACAAAGTCTTATCTACAGTACCAACGGTGAAACCATGATTAATGAGAAATTGTGAAAGTGTGTCGTACCAAGCCCTAGGTGCTTGTTTCAGACCATACAATGCTTTATATAATTTAAAAACATGATTTGGTAACAAATGATTAGAAAAATCTGGAGGCTGTTCAACATAGACTTCCTCTTGTAGTAGACCATTAAGAAACGCACTCTTTACATCCATTTGATATACTTTAAAGTTTTTGAAAGCAGCAAAGGCTAAGAATATTCTGATAGCTTCGAGCCTAGCTAATGGTGCAAAGGTTTCATCATAGTCTATTCCTTCTTCTTGTCTGAATCCTTGTGCAACCAGTCTTGCTTTGTTTCTTACAACTGTTCCTTCCTCATTTAGTTTGTTTCTGAATACCCACCGAGTTCCAATGACAGCTTGGTGAGAAGGTCTAGGTACTAGAAACCAAACTTTATTCCTCTCAAATTGATTCAGCTCTTCTTGCATAGCTTCTATCCAACTAGGATCCAGAAGAGCTTTTTCAATCTTCTTTGGTTCATCTTGAGAAATAAAAGCAGCATGCATGTATTCATTTATCATCTGTCTTCTAGTCCTTAGTGGAGCTGCTGGATTTCCAATTACTAAAGATGGAGGATGAGATTTTCTCCAAATAAAAGGATTTAGATTGTCTTCATATAAGGCAGTAGATTGTTTTGGAGTATCGACTGCTGGTTCTGGAATGTCAGCTGCTGGTTCTGGAGTATCAGCTGCTGGTTCTGGAATGTGAATGTCTGGTTCTTGATTTTGAATATCCTTGACACTTGCTTCTGCATCATCTTCACTGTCTAGTTCCAGATAAACCATGTCTAATCTTTTACTTAATTAGATATGTTAGTAATCTTGGGAACACTGCTGTCTTCATCAAAGAGAACATGAATAGATTCTTCAACATTAAGAGTTTTATTATTGAAAATTCTAAAAGCCTTACTACTGCTGAATATCCAAGAAATAAACCAGTGTCAGATTTTGAATCAAAAGCAGCTAAATGATTTTTGCCATTATTGTGCACAAAGCATCTACAACCTGAAAACATGAAAGTAAGATACGTTCGGTTTACTTCCTTTCCATATTTCATACGGAGTCTGATTGTTTCTTTTTTTGATCATCGTTCTGTTTTGTGTGTAGCAAGCTGTATTAATAGCTTCTGCCCAGAAGCGCTGAGAGATGTCTGCATCTGCTAGCATTGTTCTAGCAACTTCTTTAAGTGTTGTATTTCTCCTCTCAGCTACTCCATTTTGTTGAGGCGTCCTGGCAGCTGAATATTCATGATGAATGCCCTGTTCATCTAGATATATCTCAAGAATCTTGTTAGTAAATTCAGTACCTCGATCACTTCTGATTCTAATGACAGAAACTGATTTTTCATTTTGAATCTTTTTCAGAAGTTTGATCAGGAGGTTACTGGTTTGATCTTTTCCAGCAAGAAAGATTACCCAAGTAAATCTAGAGAAATCATCAACAACAATAAGGGTGTATCTCATTCCCCCTAAGCTCATGATAGAAATTGGACCAAATAAGTCCATATGCAATAATTCTAAATATCTTGAGGATGATTTGCTGCCTTTATTTTTTGAAACTAGATCTTACTTGCTTACCAAGCTGACATGCAGAACATACATGATTCTTAACAAATTTTATGTCTGGCAATCCGTCGACTAAGTTCTGCTTTTTGAGATTGTTGATAGACTTGAAATTCAGATGATTCAATCTTTTGTGCCACAACCAGTGTTTATTACTTAGAGATGCAACTAAACATGTAGGAGCTATGATATGATCTATGTTCCATGAGATTTTATAGGTGTTGCCTTTTCTTACTCCGGTTATAACAGTAGAATCATCAGCATTTTTAGCTGTGCAAGTGTGCTTCTGGAATGCTACTGAAAATCCATTATCACATAATTGACTAATACTGATCAAGTTATAACAAAGATTTTCGACTAAGAGCACATCCTTAATAGTGATGTTACCATGGATAATCTTACCATTACCCACGGTTTTACCTTTTGAGTTATCCCCAAAGGTTATCTCTGGTCCAGCACAACTTACTACTTCTGATAGTAGACTTTTCTGTCCAGTCATATGTCTTGAACATCCACTGTCCAAATACCATGTTGAGCTACTGATCTTGGTTTTCTTCACCTGTTCCTGCAAGCACAAACTTTAGTATCTGGTACCCAATCTATTTCGGGTCCACGCCTTATTAGTCCCTTTGGAACCCACATTTGTACAATTTTTATACTTCGGGTATCCATGGAGGTGTGTGCAACAGAGGGTCTGTTGTTTCTAACATTGTGCATCTTAGTATGTTGTTCTTCCCTTCTGTTTCTGTTGTCTAGCCTGTATCTCTTCTGAACAGGTCTAGAATTGTAGTACTGGTAGTTTTTAACCTTCATAAGAGGTTGTCTTCCTGAGTTGAATCTTATTCTGATTCTAGAACTCTGGTCAACTTCTTCCTTAGGTTCAACATAACCCAGACCATAATGCATCCTTTTGTTCATCTGATTTACATTCCTTTCTACTGAAGCAGTAGGTACTTCTGGTTTCTGTACCACACTGGATTTCACAAAGTGAATATACTTCCCTTTGCACATATCCAGTTTTGGCTTAGTATTCGTTTCAAAAGTGTCTTCATTATTACAAAATCCGAGACCACTCCTGTCTCCAGATTGTTTTTGTAATTCTTGCATCTTTTCCAGTGAAATAGAGGTCTTGTTCCAAACATTTACCAGTAGTGATAACTTCTGGTTTTCAGAAAGCATCTTCTGGTATTCTGCTTTTGCTCTTTCATTCTCCGTTTTTAATTTACTCATCTCAACATGTAAATCATTACAGCTGTCTACTTGCAAGCAAGTTAACTTACTGTTCTGATCTTTTAAGTCCTGATTTTCGATCTTAACTTCCTCGAATGATTGAGAAAGTCTAGAATACTCTTCTACCATGTCGTGTAATGCTTTGACTAACTCAGTGCGTGTAAATTCATCAGAATCAAAGTCAAATACCTCTCCATATGTCGAGGTTGAATCAGTATTTGCCATCAGACATTTGATCTCATCTTCATCACTTTCACTCGAATGGTTTTCAGAACCAGAAGATTCAGAACTTGAGTCTGCCCATTTGGACTTACTTTCTTCTGCAACCATTGCCTTCCTGTCTCTTCTGGTCTTTTTATCATTGCGTTTGACACCCTTCTTCCTCTGGTCATCCTTCTTTGGTTTTGGACAATCAGCAATGAAGTGTCCAACTTTTCCACAGTTAAAGCATGTCCATATCACTAGGTGATGATTCCTTTTTGAAATTGCGGTTGGGACTTTGAAATGTTCTATGATTCTTTCTCATGAATCTGGAAAACTTCTTAACAAATAATGACATTGCGTCATTGCTTATTTGTTCAGCACTTCTCTCAGAAGTGTTCTCTAAAGCAGTAGCAAAAGATGAGCTTGGAGAAACTGTAGTAGTAGAGTTAACAGTAGCTGCGAGAGCTTTGGTTGGTGGATTTGCTAAGGGCCCTTCTCCACTTCGAACTTCAAGTTCAAACTCATATGCCTTTAAATCCGAGAACAAGTCGTGTAGTTCTAACTTGTTGAGATCCTTGGAAGCTCTCATTGCCATTGTTTTGACGTCCCATTCTCTGGGTAGGCCTCTCATTACCTTTAATGCAATTTCTCTATTGCCAAAGTCTTTCCCAAGAGCTGAGAGTTCATTGACGAGGCTGCTGAATCGTTCATCAAATTCATTCATAGTTTCTCCAGCCCTCATCTTCATATTCTCAAACTTCTGCATGGCTACAGACAATTTGTTTTCCTTTGTTTCTTCGTTTCCTTCACAGATCTGAATTAATTTTTCCCAGATTTCCTTGGCAGTATGGCACATCTTGATTTTGCTGAAGGTATTTTTGTCGAGTGTCTTGTATAAAATGTCCTTCGCAACGTTGTCAAGATTGGCTTTCTTCTTGTCCTCACTTGTCCATTCATATCTTGGTTTTTCAAGCATCTGAGGTGCACCTTCGGTGATAGCAATAGCTGGATTTGGCTTTAAGATCTTTAATGGATCATCAGTGATGACATACCACATGTCATCATCTTGAGCCGCAAGATGAGCGTGCATTCTGATTTTCCAATCATCGAAATCTTCTTTTGAGAACATTGGAACTTTGCTTGAAATGAGCCATGTCTATTAAATATTTTTCGGAACAAGAATAACTCTGCTCTGATACCACTTGTTGAGGATCGGGTTGAGTTTAGAAGGGGGGGTTGAATAAATTCAACGGAAAACTTAACCGATTTTTCGGAATGATGTGCTAGAGTCTTGTTAAAGATACTAGAAGATTCTTGTTCAAGTTTAAAGACCAGCAGATCACAAGATAATGTGCGGAAACGATCTGTTGGTTAGTAGGTAAAAAATAGTGAAACAGAAAAACAGTAGATGGCACAAGGTTTGTTTATGGAAGTTCGAAGATGAATCTTCTACGTCTCTCCTTTTTCTGTTTCCAGAAGGTATCACTAAAAGACTTTGGTGAATACAATACAACAGTTGTACACACCCACTTCAACAGAACTTACCCTTCGCCTATCGAAACACTTAGTTTTACAACTCAACTTCTTGAATGATCTTATGTTCTGGAAAAGACTCTTTTCCAGTTACAAATTCTTCTATCAATGAAATAGTGAAGTGAATAGCTTGAGAAGATATAACGAAAATAGCCAGCACAATATGATCCCAATGATCAAGAGTATGCAATGAAGCGTGTGCTGCTTTTTCAGTGTTGAGCTTTTGGGATGACCGAAAGTTCTAGCGATGCTCAAATGATATTCTTTGATTTAGATTCGTTTCACTTCTCTCTCTTAAAAAGTGCTTCGTCTCCATATATACAGACTTTATCCAACGTTAAAATCTGAACGGCTCTTTTTGACTTTTCAGTGGTTCAGCTTTATTGCCGAAAATGGACCCTGCAGAATACATTTAAGCAATCAGTCTCAGTTCATACTAAAAATGGTAAACCGTCTTAAATGTTTTCGTACAACATTTAATGGCATTTAATGAAGCAATAAATGCTAGTATCACGTTAATAGATCAACGGTAATATTTAAAGACTTTGAGATATGCAAAATTCTGTTAGTGTATATTTCGAGTTTTGTATCCCTTCTAGTTATGATTTTAGCTAAGAAGCAGTACTTGACAAGTGCTGCTACTGGTCTTTAGCTCGATACAAGTGCTTCTGTTTTTCTGCTATTTTACATCTACTGGTTTTGTACTAAGCCAGCATCTACTGGTTTTTACTAGCATATCCACTTTTACTAGCATCTCCACAACAAATTTAAGTCTAACAGATATGTTGCATGCTTGGTTTTAAAAAAAACGATATTAAATGCATGTTTTTATTAAGTGATGGAAATACGAAATGTTGAAGGACGTGAAGGGATTGTGACTAAATATGTTGGAGATATCGTGAGGGTTACGGTCCCAGTGGGAGCCCGACGATCGTGTTTTCATTGATACGAATATGCATATGAATACGAATATGTTAATACGTTGTCCAATGCCCAGTTGACTAGTGAGAGTGTCGCTGGTGTCCCCGCCGCCCAGTACTGTGGTAACATGTAGATGGATCCATCACCCAATACGTTTAAGAATACGAGTCACAATCACGATCTGAATTCAACAAACACGAATATGAATACGAATATGTTGATACGAATATGGATATGAATATGAATATGTTAATATGGATATGAATATGTTTATGAGAATATGAAAAGGATTACGAAAATATTCATGAAAAGTTTATGAAAATATTTATGTTTCAAATTGATGCATCGTTATGAAAATATTTTTATTTAAAGTTTATGCATCATGAAATGTTTATGAAAATGGTTATGTTTAAAGTTTATGCATCATGAAATGTTTACGAAAATGTTCATGTTTAAAGTTTATGCATCTTCGTGAAAACGATATTTTAAGTACAAGTATTTTTCACGGTTGCATGTGATCTGTATAAATATTACATGTTATCAAGGTTATGGTGTGTTGAGTCTTTAGACTCACTAGGTGTGATTGATGCAGGTGATTATGATAATAATGTTTATAGAGGTCTTGATGGTTGATCTGACTAAACTGAAGGTGCACATAACCCGAGGACCGACGCTAGTTTTCCGCACTAGTTATGATTTATGATTTAAAGTTATGTTAAAGATATTTTTACGAAGATTTATTTATGAGTGGTTTTTTAGAGGTTATAGTATGAGCTATACTTTTCAAATGATATTTTTGGGTTGATAAAATAGTTGGTTTTTTTACTTTTTAAATGATTCCAAAATATTTTATGATTCGGCCGAATGCTATGTGAGGTTTGAAAAAAAAAATTCTAGTACTTTTTTAGAAAACGAATAGAAGACGTTTCAATTAGTGTGCAGATTATCGAAGGCAACTGAAGCCAGCTGAACTAAAATTACAACTGACTGATCAGTTGAAAACTGATTAGTTGAGCAGAACTGAACTTTCGAAGACAACTGAACTGATCAGTTGGAAACTAAACAGTTGATATATTGAGTTATGAGCTTACCAGCGAGTGCCTATCAGCTGATCCTTCAGCTGTACACGTCATCAGTTGAAAAGGACATTCAACTGACAATAGTACAAAGCAGACTTTGACTCGTTGTCGAACGCCGCATTTCAGAGACTACAGTGTACGAATGTCAGAAGTATATTGATGTGGCAATCAACGGATATAAAGATTCAAATTATATTTAATGTTACCGTTGGAAGGAAGCCTATAAATAGGCGAGAAGAGCAGTTGAGAAACTACTCTTATCAATACGATTCACCTATTCTCTTAAGTTTGCTGTTACTCTACTAAATTTATTACTCTCATTTGAGATTCAAAAATCTCACACTTATCAAAATTATTCGTAACATTTGAAGCTACTTTTCGAGCTTACTAGCACAAACTATTGTATTATTTATTTGATTTAAGTTAGATAAGTCGTGCTAAGTCCAGTCGAAGAACTGTGAAAATTTTTGTTAAACTAAGAGTTTCAGTTTTGGCAGTGTTAAGTTCAAACTGAAGTGGATCTGTACAAGTTTTGTATTGATCAAAGTCTTTCAGTGCATATCTTATCCTTGTGATAGAAGGGGTGACGTAGGAACTAATCAGTTGATATATTCAGTTATGAGCTTACCAGCGAGTGCCTATCAGCTAATCCTTCAGCTGTACACGTCATCAGTTGAAAAGGACATTCAACCGATAATAGTACAAAGAAGATTGTGACTCGTAGTGGAACGCCGTATTTCAGAGACTACAGTGTACGAATGTCAGAAGTAAATTGACGTGGCAATCAACGGATATAAAGATTCAAATTATATTTAATGTTACCGTTGGAAGGAAGCCTATAAATAGGCGAGAAGAGCAGTTGAGAAACAACTCTTATCAATACAATTCACCTATTCTCTCAAGCTTGTTGTTACTCTGCTAAATTTATTACTCTCATTTGAGATTCAAAAAGCTCACATTTAACAGAATTATTTGTAGCATTTGAGGTTACTTTTCGAGCTTACTAGCACAAAATATTGTATTATTTATTTGATCTAAGTTAGATCATTCGTGCTAAGTCCAGTCGAAGAACTGTGAAAATTGTTGTTAAACTAAGAGTTTCAGTTTTGGCAGTGTTAAGTATAAACTGAAGTGGGTCTATACAAGTTTTTTATTGATCAAAGTCTTTTAGTGCATATTTTGTCCTTGTGATAGAAGGGGTGACGTAGGAGTTATTCAATCTCCGAACATCCATAAATCTTTGCGTAATTATTTCAGTCATTTATTCTATCTTTCAGTCAGTTTATTTCCGCAACTATATTCAGTTAAACTGATTGTCATCGACTGACAAGATTCCTAAGTTTCAGTTTATCACAAAATTGATACTTCATTCGAAAAGGTTATAAAAATCGTGAGTGTAACACCTCGAAAATTTGAAGGTCCACGCGAACAACATGCATGCAAATATTAAACTCTCTTGTATTTTAAGTAATTGTTTTAATTGCATAAATTAATTATATTGTGCATATTTTCATGTATAAAATATATTTTTTCTACATTGTTGCATTAAAATGTATTTTTAAAGGTTATTCGAGTTGCGATCGAGGAACGGAGACCGGTGACTGAAAAATAGAAAATGTTTTTATTAAATAATTGTTTTTGATTATTTAAAATAAGGGTGATGATTTTTCTTATTTTTGAAAATATGGGATTTTGAGGTGATTTTATACGCCGGGACATAAATTTTTAACGGTGTTGATTTTTCAACAAAAATGCGAACTTTTTTACAACCCGACTAATAAATTCACAAACTTTATTAAACAAAATAATTTTTAATATTTTAATTAAACACTAATGGGCCTAATTAACTTGTTAAATGGGCCAAGGCTTTTATTAGTGTGTTGATTATTATTTAAAGTGAAAAACACACCCTAAACCCTACACAAAAATCACACGCCACTTTCTGAAATTTTCCTCCCAAAATACCTCAAAACACACGGCACAATCACACAATTTTAAGAGAAAAATCGAGAGGTTGCAAGGAGGAATTCAAGCCAAAGGTCTTGCCCCGTTCTTCGATATCGTCAACGGTTTTTCGTGTGTTAAATACGCAAAGGCACACCATAATTCTCCTTTTGCTCATCCACCACCATAGTATTTATTTAATTGTGTTTTGCATGAAAAAAACAAGTTGCATCATGTATTGTTTTCGGATTCGCATCATAAGTGATTTTTAAGGTTTGTGTTTTTAGCCAAAAAACTTGTTTAATATGTGTTAAGGGGCTGCCATGACTAGGGTATCGATCAAGGACGTTTTTCACAAGTTTTAGGGTCCTAATAACACACACAAAACACTGAATTCTTGATAGAAAACAAGCTGGCACCATCTTATGTTATGGAGGAGTTGGGCTCGGTTATAAGGGTCTTGCTACTGGAATTGGGTTCGGTTGGGACCAGGGCTTGGCTAGGGTCCATGATGGGTCAAGGGAATAGTCCTAGCCGTGCTAGGACTCGAGTGAATGTTTATTCAACCCCCCTTTTCTAAACACTTTTCTACCTATTAACCAATCATATCAAAGTACAAGTATTTTTCACTGTTCTATGTGATCTGTATATGTATCAATCATTGAGTCTTTAGACTCACTAGGTGTGATTGATGCAGGTGATATTGATAATTATGATATTGGAGGTCTTGATGGGTGACTTTGCTGGACTGTCGGTGCACATAACCCGAGGACCAGCGCTTCTACTTTCCGCATTTGAGTTTAAGATTTACACTAAAGATTTTACGACTATTTATTTATTTATGTTTTTGAGAGATTTTGAGAGGTTTAATATGTTTTATACTTTTCATATTTATTGCTTTTTAGGTTTAGTTTAACATTGTCGATTTTAAGATTTAAAATATTTTCCTTTGATTTTGAAATGTTAGTTGAGTGTTTATTTTTAAAATGGTACAAGATATTTTCAAAGTATTTACATATATGTAAGAGAAAAAAAATTTCTAGTACTTTTTAAGAAAAACGAATAAGCAGGCGTTTCAGGATAGTACTATACGCAAACCATGACTAAAGGTTCTTGCAGACACTATCAGTAATACAGTAGGAGATCATGGGGCGATGCCACTAGACGCTTTTTCCATCATCCAATGGGTGCAATCAGAAATGAGTTATGACATTCTTGATCAAGTAGTTGATGAATAAAATTAGGTTAACTAGGATAAACCCGAATAAGAATAAATGTTATTCTTAAATCACATGAAGATGTGAACCCATGGGTAGCTGTATCCATGACCCATTGAGGGTCACATCAGTATCGGACTTTGTGTTCTCGTTGAGAAAGTCAAATTTTAAGGAGTTGAAATTTGACGACTATAGTTTGATGGAAATCAAACAAGAAGCTTATAAAGGAGATTATAAATTAATTCATAGGTTAAAAGAAATGGAAGTTGGCTAAGTGCTAATTAAAAAATGAGAGTGAAATTGTCCGTTTTGTGGAAGAGTTCACTAAACTGGCATACGCCCAATATGGTAAGCAATAATTTTCATTTTTCATTATATGAACCAGACTTGTATCATTGATATATCGGCATTCTCAGATCGTCGAACAAAGTTATAATGAGTTTGGAATCATTTATTTAGTGAATTGAGAATATACTAATTAAATGATTGTGCTAGTAGTAGTGACTAATAACATGCATAAATTCTCATAAATGTTTAGAGGAGTCTAGAATTAAATTAACGAATGAGTTAATTTTATAAATTCAATAATGGTTATTTAATATAATTAATGTACATATATATGTATATATTTTATATGGTGATTTAAAATATATGTATATATATATTGTATTAATAATATATCATGTATTATTAACATTTAATGTGAGAGTTTTAATATAATGATATATGTGGAGTCCTAGTCTAGTCCTTATGGAAGAGGGACTCCTAATTGTATTAGGAGTCTCACTCTACATATACACCATGAGGGGTCATAAAAATATACCGAAAGAATTTCACTCAAAATATACAACAAAGCTTTGATCTCTCCTTGAATTGAAAGTCACGGCCACGTTGAATTGGAAGCAAATCAAGTCATGTAATTTATTATGGATTATTAACTTAATTAGCTTCCATAATAATTAATTAAGAATCAATTGAGTTCCCACCTTTGGAAAAGGCTCTCGGCCAATTCAAATATATTGGTGAAAATTGCAGCCTAGTGAGTTTCTTCCTCCGTTGTGCCGCAGTCGTTGCACCGTATCCGGATTTTGAAAATTAAAAGGCTACATTGTCAACATACAAATTACTTGCAATTTCTAGTGCAATCCAAGAGAGGAACATAGTCTTCGATCGTGGACTTAATTAGACGATCAAGTTCAAATATCATTTCGTAGGGATTTACTAGAAGGGCTATATCTACTTAAAAATCGGAATAGTTTGAAGTCTAGCGTTCTATACACTCAGGTATAATTCTAAACGTCCTATGAATAGTTTGTTGAATACACGACGCCCAAGCAACATCTTGAATGTCGAAACGAAAAAATTTTAAACTTCCGTTACGTTTGGGTGCGAGAATTCGATGTCCAACATACTCTATCATTTTCATCTCAATTTCTAAACGCTGAACACCAAAACAAGTATGATTATGAGGTAATCAACATGATTGCTACTAACTTTGAATGATACTACCTGCACGAAGTAACAATTACAATCCGACAAGGAATTCCACATTTTTTGGCCAATTCGTACAAAGAAATTATGCACATAATGCTTTTTTTTTTTTGGTTCAACATCAAAATATGCAAATTGAAGTACATGAAAGTGGGAAAGAGAGAGGGTTATGTAAGTCTCTTTCAATTTTAAAAAGCCATGAATAAATAAAAATTTAATTTTAACAACAAAAAATTTCACGCTATCACAATACAGAAAACATTGGTTCCCCAAAAAGTATTTTGTGGAACTATAACTAAACAACTCAAATTTTCACCCAAGACTAAAACTTCTAATTGTTCATCAAGGCAAACCTATTATTTCTTTTTGATATCCACAGTGGATATAATGCTTTATGAAGGAGAAATCAAAATGAAACTGAAAAATGGTATTACCCATATCAATTGTCTTGTTGATCAGAGAAGTGTTGGTGAAAAAATATGGTGAGGACCTGAAAGTAACTGGTAAACAAGAATGGAAGAGAAATGGATTCAAACATAGAGATTTTTTTATTTAAAAAAATTAATTTTAACTAAAGACAAATTAGATATTTCAACGTAATTCATAATCTATATCATTATTAATCAAGTACATCAAAAATCATATATCAAAATGAGGAATATGATACGTGACATTGTTTTACCAAACTTTCCCTTAGTGGCTTTCGCACACATGGAGGTTATTGATTTTCAGCCTATATACCATTTTCAACTTGTATTGAGCTAAGAAAAGGAAGAATTTAAATCTCAGAATAATAATGAATATAAGATTCATATTTGTAACTTTTACAAAACATAAAAGTATTTATAAATGATATATCAAAGAAATTAAACAACAGAGGATTTTACTGAGATCCCATAGAATCATAAATTCATAAAAATCACCCATGAACGCCTTAAACGCCATCTCTCGGCTAAGCAGGCTGAAGGGCTACAACATGAATTTATTTTTCTTGGTTAAACTCAAACCTTGTGTTTACCATTTCCTGGTTCATCTTTTTACCTTATGTTCTAACCAAAGACTCTTATATTACATTAAATTCCAAAAATTTAAATAGATCTTTTATTATCTCAATCTGATTCCAATAACAAATAAATATAGATCATGTCATAGTAAGGTAATAATTTAGCACGAATACTTTAGCCTGTCATTCAGGCTAATCTTATGAAAAATAAAAATTAAAAACAGTAAATAAAAACAGAAAATAAAAACAGTAAGAACTTACAAAGTTGTTATCAGAACTGCAAACTTTTATTGATATACTTCAGAAGGGTTTTTACAAGAGAGAATAGTGGGGAGCAAACTCAACCGTGTCCGTCTAAGAACACAGAAATAACCTATATATAGATAGAAGAGCCGGACATCAAACCCCGGATTCCATCTTAAAATAAAAATGGTAAATGATTTATTAAAGCAAATAGTAACATGGTTATAAAATTCAAAAAGTCTGCAGTGATATGCCACCCACTTTTTTTCATGATATGCCATGATAGGATGTGATATTCCACTAACGGCAGATTCCTCTCCTGATGACGATTTTAATCATCTTTAATATTATCTTTTAAAGAAACTTTCAGATTCTCAAAAATGTCATCTATCTGAGAAAATTGAGGAATATCATCCTCAGGGTCTTGAGCATCCTGCATCTTCATTAGATAAATAAATTTATTTTCACTAGATTCGGACGCCATAGATTTATCTGATTTTCAATCAGAACCTCCAATATTCTAGGAAAAGATCTTTTTTCATTTCTTCAATATAAATCTCGATCATTTTTTCTTTTGAATATATTTCAGAATATTTCTGAGTAAGAATCTTGAATGCACTCATAGAGGCTTTTTCCTTTTCTTGTTGATTGTGAAATTCTGTCTGATATAATAAAATCTTTTCCTCCATTTGATGAAGAGTTTCATAGCCATAAGGCTTTCCAGTTTCTGGATCATCACGTAATAATTTGTCCCAAAATTTTGTGGAACTAACTCTCCATATGCAAGGGATTCCTTCATCAGTGTATCCAAATTCTTGTTGTCATTTCCAAATCCAGGGAATTCCAAATTCCATGAAAAATAGACATAACCTCTTTCCATCGATCCAATGTTCAGAAAATGATTTTTTAATACTTGGGGAAACATTTAACCAAGTATTCATGGGTTTTAAAAAACCTCTAGCAAAATCTTTGCAGATGGACCAAATATCTTCCACCAGATTAAAAACCAATTTGGAACTGGATGATGAAAAACATTTTCACAAATCTTTAGGAACCACGTATGTTTCCTCTTTTCATTTTCATAAAACAGAGTTTTATTAAAACATTCAGTATAATCCCAAAAATTGAATTTAAAACTCATTTTATGACTTTCAGAATAAAATTCTTTTTCAACTAATGGAGATATACCCTATTCTTCAATAGATATTATCTTTTTGATAATGAACTTTGAGAAGTTATAACTTCCTTTCTGCTGAGTATTACTGAAAAAGTTAGTTATATCAACATTTTTTGTAGATAACAGAAGATTTTCATAAAATCCTCTCTGCTTGTAGGAACCATATACATATGATGTATTAGTTAAATATCTTTCCATGATAGTCCATGGAGTTTTTTCCCATTGGGTATCTTTTTCTTCTATAAGAAGAATCAATTCTCGATGTTTTGTCTCTGTATATAGAGCTGAATCATTATCATCTTATTTGATTATATTAGCATATTATGCTGAAGATTGAGAATCTGTATTACTTCTCTGTTTTTGTTTCAAAAATTCTTGAAACTCATTGTATAACTCATTATTTTGCTCAGTATTACTGGCTGATGAACTGGATAAGTTCTAGGGCTATAAGCCTCTGTTTACCATGCTGTGCAATGATATTAGGGGGTTTTCCCCTACCACTTCGCCCTCTCTAAGAGGACTCTCCTCTTCCTCGGGAATACATATCTGTAAATGAAAACATTAGGATAAATATTCTTGTGTTAAGAAATCTGGCAAGTGATTATCTTCACCTTTCTTATAAATGATTTCAAAATCAAAAGGAGCTAAATGAGCCTGCCATCTTGCAAACATTTGTTTAGAAACATCATGTTTAAAATCTTTATTAAACATAAATTTTGCAGATTTACAGTCAGTTTTTATAATAAACTTTTGATTATATAAATCATCTTAAAATTTTAGAATACATCTGACAATAGCTAAGATTTCTTTTGCTACTGTGGAGTAATTTTCTGCGCATTATTCCATTACCAGAATAAAATCTAATAAGATATTCTTGTTTGGTTTGAGGATCTTTCTGTTTTAGAATTCCTCCAAAACCTATATCTGAAGCATCAGTTTCAACAATTTTATCCCATTGGGGATTAGCAAGCATAAGTCAAGGAAGATTTTTAACCTTTTCCTTTATATTTTTAACAGCTATTGTATGTCTTTCAGACCAAGGTAAAGGATTTTTCCTTAACCTATCATATAAGATAGCAGAATCTTTAGTAAGATCTTTAATATAAGGAGAAATATAATTTAAACTTCCTAAAAATCTCTGTAACTGAGTTTTATCAGTTATAATGTCAGGAAATTTAGAACCAAATTCTATACTTCTTTGTATAGGAATTATTTTTCCTTTCTCAATCATATGACCAAGAAATCTAATATTAGTTTGAAATAAAATCATTTTAGATTTTGAGATAACGAGTCCATTTTGAATAACTAATATTTTTAAACATATCTAAATGTTTAAAATGCGTTTCAATATCATTAGAAAATACTAAGATATCATCAATATAAACAATTTTAAAATTGCTTTAATTATAAAAAAATATCATTCATAATTTGTTGAAATTCTGAAGGGGCATTTTTAAGGTCAAATGGCATTACTGTCCATTCATAATGTCATTTTAGAACATTAAAAGCAATTTTATATCTATCAGATTCTTTTACTTGAATCTGCCAAAATCCTGATTTTAAATCGAATTTTGAAAATATGATTGCATGTACAAGTCTATCTAATAAATCTTTTTTATTAGGAATAGGATGCCTAATCCATTTTAAAACCTTATTAAGAGGTTTATAATTTATGACTAATCTAGGAACTCCTCTTTCCTGTTCAGAATGTTTATTAACATAAAAAGCAGTACATGACCAAGAAGATTGTGAAGGTTTTATTAAACCTTTATCTAATAAAGAATGAATTTCATTCTTTCATAATTCTAAATATTCAGAATTTATTTGACAAGGACGAGCCTTGGTTGGAATATTTTTTTCATCAAAATTCTCTTCATATGGAAGAGAGATAATATGCTTCTTTCTATTCCAAAAGGCATTAGGAAGATCATTACATATTTCTAATGAGAACTTATTATAAATAAGTTTAATTTTTTCCTGTAATTTAGAATTATTTAATTTATCATCTATAGTTAAAATATTAACTTCTTCTTTTAAAGAATTAATTTGAAAAATTTTCCTATCAATCTTTTCTTGTAATTCATTTAAAATTCTATGAACAGGTTTAGTTATGAACTTAAAGGAAATAGGATTACCTTGAAAAGTTCCTATAATACCTGTTTCATCAACATAAGTTAAAGGATAAATTTGATAAATGAAAGGAAGATCAAGTATAAGTTGGCTAGAAATATCTTTTGCTAATAAAAAACTAGTTTGAATACAGTTGTTATCTTTACAAATATAAACTTTTGGTAATTTATAATTTATTTCTAAAGGTTCTCCTCCTGCATGAGAGAGAGAATGAGTAGTTTTATGAAAATACTTAGTAGGAATTAATCCTTCCTGTATAACATTTAAATCTGCACCACTATCAATCATAGCAATGAAATTCTTCTTATAAGAATTTTCAATTAATAAAGTAATATTGGTGTACCATTTTTGAGATATAATCATACTTAAAACAGATAAATGTTTTTTATCTGGATCAGGAAAATAAATATCTTGAATATTATCAAAACTTTCAGAATTATTAACTGAATTATTATTATTAGTTTCAATAATTGAAATACGATAATTTAAACTATTATTATTATGTTGTAAAATTTTTACTTGTTGTTTAATATTTTTTATTTCTTTGACTAAATCCTGTATAGTAACTGGATTTTGTTTACTATATTTTTGTTGTAAAAGATTTTTAACTTCTTTCATAGAATAAACTTGTTCTTGTTTAACAAGAATGTTATTATTATTGCTGGTTGAAATAGTATTCTCCATTTGATCAATAATTGTAGATTTTAATACTGGATCCTTAATCATTTTAAGGAATTCTAAAATATTATTGTTAGTTAACACATTAATATTTAAATCATTAAATTGAGACATGAGTTTATAAAAATTATCATCTTTATCTTCTATATGATTTATACAAGATTTTTCTTGTATACAATTATTACATTCTTCCAATTCATCAGAAATTTCTGATCCACTATCTAGTATTTTTTTTGAAATATAAGATTCTGAAGAATTCTCAATTTCACTGTCAGAATTATTATTTGAATCCATTATTATTTTAAATAATGTTTCTTTTAGATTATCATCTATATCTAAATTATTAATTTTGTTTTTAGCCCAACATTGATTAGCATAATGTCCTGGCTTTTTATATTTTCTACAAATTATTAATTTATTTTTGTATTTTTCTTCTTTCCGTGAATCACTGCTTTCTTTTCTTTTTTTCTTTTTATCTCTTTGTCTATCAGACAAATGTCTTTTCTTTCTATAAAGTTTTTCATCTTTTTCTTTAATTTTCTTCTTACCTTTATTAGGTAAGTCCATACCAAATTGATCACAAAATTTACCTAATTGTTTTTTCTCAAGTAAATTCTGTCTTTTAATTTGATTATTTAATTTTAATTCATTACAGAGAGCTAAACCCTCTTTTATACAAGTATTAATTAAATTTCCATAAGTATAATTATCATATGGAATATTAATCTCATCTTTTCTTAAGACTTTTCTAATTCTTTCAGCAAATAGAAAAGGTAAACCATCTATAAATTTAGCTTTCCAGAAACTATTATTACAATTTGGTATCTCATATATACGAGATAAAAAGGTATCTTTATACCTATCTAAAATCAGTAAGTGTTTTACATTTTAGATTACTTAATAAAGTACGAATCTTTTCATTATCATCAGTGAATTTACCAGTAAAATGTTCAATCATAGTCATTATTAATGAATAAACTACATTTTCTGATTGAATATTATTCTCAATTTTTATTAAATTAATAATATCCTCTTTTTGGAATTGATTTAAATAATTATCCCACCAACCTTTAAGTTGGCCAGTAAATCCTGATATAATCATCTTAGCAATATTTTTATCAGTATTACCTGAAGTTTTACACACAGTACTATACATAAGCATTCTGTGAGCAGTATTATAAATTTGCTTATCACTGAAACCATCTATATTCATTCATAAATACTTTTCCCATTATAACTATTAGCAAATATATATTCTTGTTCTTCAATAAGAACATCCATGGGAAGTAGGTCTATTATAATAATATTTGTTCTGGGTAGGTCTATCTGCCCATTTAATTTTATTAATTTCTTCTTCAGAATGATTTTCATCATTATCAAACTCTTCATTAAGTGTATTCAAATTAAGATTTTTAAATTTTTCTTCTAATAATTTTGCTATATCAGAAACAGAAGATTTAAATTTAAAATCTTTTATATCTGGAGGGGATTAAATAGAAGAAGTAGCAATAGAAACAATATTAGTTTCTTCTTCTTTAGACTGTATATGAACATCTGGTTTTATTTGATTAATAGCCATAATAATTTTATCAATACGATCCTTAAGAGAAACTATCTCTTCACCTATTATCGTAAGATACAAATTTGTATAATTCTATTTTTCAATTATCTGATTAATATGTTTAACAGTTATTTGTAACATATCATTGTCAAATAATTTTGAAAAAGCAGTAAAATTTAAAATTTTATTATTCTTTTCTATAATAAAAGATTGTTGAGGAGGATAAACAGATTTTTTAATCTGTCCAGAAGAAAGTTTATAATTTCTTTCAAGAATAGAAATATAATCTATGATAAAATTTTTAAAAAACCAAGGAACAAAATGAATCAATTTATTCTGGTTTTCACAATATTTATAAAATTCCGCAACAATATAATCAAACTCATCTTCAGAAAAACTTTTAAAGTACCAATTTCTGAAAGATTCTCATTTGGGTAAATAGAATTCTGCATTGATCCTTGCTTTAGCAAGAGATCCTTTAGTAAAATCAATTTTAGATTTACTATCCATTAAATACTAAAATTCATTTCTGAAACTGTATCAGTTTCTCTAACTTTTTGAAAGTTACTTTTATGCACAATATTATTTTGATTAATGATTAGTTCATCTACTGTATCTTGTACAGGAGACTCAACATCTTCTCTTATCTGAGAAGTAGAAACTCTAGAAGTTTGAGGAATATCCACCAAATAATCTAATGGCGAAATAAAAGAATGACTATATCTTGATCTAGTATAGATAGAAGATGTCAATAATCTTCTTTGTTCATTATTGAACTGTATTTGAACAGATCCTTCATTATTTTGAATAACTTGTTGTAAATCTCTATTTATTATAGGATTTCTAGGAACAGCTTGTTCAATTATCCAATTTTCTGGAAATTCAATTTCTTCCCATTTTATAGATCTACGGGTTGTAATATTAGATATATTAAAATTAGTTTCTATTAGAATAGTTTCATTTAATTTTTTATCTATTCTCTTACACATAGGATTCAGTGTAAATAATGGTTTATAATAAATACGATAACAGATACATATAACTTCTGTGCCAGGAGTATAATTATAACAATGAATTTTAACATTTAATGTTAAAGAATCTAATATATTAATATCAGACAAAGATAAAGATAAATTCGGATAAACATCAAAATATACTGGACCATGAGCCAGACTAGATTGAATTATTCCCATAAGGGATTGTTTCCAATTCAAATTTCTACCATCTCTTAAAGCTGCTATAAAGCTTTCTGGTAGTCCTTCTAATGTTAAAGGTCCAAAAGCTATTTGAATTAAACTTATATGCATGAATCTGTAATTTTTCCTATAAGGTAAAATATCTTTATTGTTTAACAATCTAATAACCATTTCATTGTTATGAAGTGGTACCGATGATTCTGTAGTTTTAACTACCTGTTTAAAATCAATTCTTTCAAAGGTTCCTAACTTATAGATCATTTTAAATTCTATCTTAGAAATAGTCCATTTATTCAATAAATCTAAATTCTCAGGTAAATCATATTCTTCATTTAAACTGTTTTGAACAGTTTCTTTAAAACTGAAAATATTCATTTGAATAAAAAGTGCTAAATTATTATCCAGACTATTTCCATGGCTCTGATACCATCTGAGGCTTGGGATCAAAATGAGGAATATGATACGTTGCATTGTTTTACCAAACTTTTCCTTTGTGGCTTTCGCACACATGGAGGTTATTGGTTTCCAGCCTATATACCATTTTCAACTCGTATTGAGCTAAGAAAAGGAAGAATTTAAATCTCAGAATAATAATGAATATAAGATTCATATTTGGAACTTTTACAAAACATAAAAGGATTTATAAAAGATATACCAAAGAAATTAAACAACAGAGGATTTTACTGAGATCCCATAGAATCATAAATTCATAAAAATCACCCATGAACTCCTTAAACGCCATCTCTCGGCTAAGCAGGCTGAAGGGCTACAACATGAATTTATTTTTCCTGGTTAAACTCAAACCTTGTGTTTATCATTTCCTGGTTCATCTTTTTACCTTATGTTCTAACCAAAGACTCTTATATTACATTAAATTCAAAAAATTTAAATAGATCTTTTATTATCTCAATCTGATTCCAATAACAAATAAATATAGATCATGTCATAGTAAGGTAATAATTTAGCACAAATACTTTAGCCTGTCATTCAGGCTAATCTTATGAAAAATAAAAATTAAAAACAGTAAATAAAAACAGAAAATAAAAACAGTAAGAACTTACAAAGTTGTTATCAGAACTGCAAACTTTTATTAATATACTTTTGAAGGGTTTTTTTAAGAGAGAATAGAGGGGAGCAAACTCAACCGTGTCCTCCTAAGAACACAGAAATAACCTATATATAGATAGAAGAGCCGGACATCATACCCCTGATTCCATCTTAAAATAGTAAATGCTTTATTAAAGCAAATAGTAACATGGTTACAAAATTCAAAAAGTCTACAGTGATATGCCACCCATTTTTTGTCACGATATGCCATGATAGGATGTGATATTCCACCAACTGCAAATTCCTCTTCTGATGACGATTTTAATCATCTTTGATATTATCTTTTAAAGAATTTTTCAGATTCTCAAAAATGTCATCTATCTGAGAAAATTGAGGAATATCATCCTCAGGGTCTTGAGCATCCTGCATCTTCATTAGATGAATAAATTGATTTTCACTAGATTCGGGCGCCATAGATTTATCTAATTTTGAATCAGAACCTCCAATATTCTGGAAAAGATCTTTTTTCATTTCTTCAATATAGATCTCGATCATTTTTTCTTTTGAGTATATTTCAGAATATTTCTGAGTAAGAATCTTGAATGGACTCATAGAGGCTTTTTCCTTTTCTTGTTGATTGTGAAATTATGTCTGATATAATAAAATCTTTTCCTCCATTTGATGAAGAGTTTCATAGCCATAAGGCTTTCCAGTTTCTGGATCATCACGTAATAATTTGTCCCAAAATTTTGTGGAACTAACTCGCCATATGCAAGGGATTCCTTCATCAGTGTATCCAAATTCTGGTTGTCATTTCCAGATCCAGGGAATTCAAATTCCATGAAAAATAAACATAAAGTCTTTCCATCGATCCAATTGTTTAGAAAATGATTTTTTAATACTTGGGGAAACATTTAACCAAGTATTCATGGGTTTTATAAAAACCTCTGGCAAAATCTTTGCAGATGGACCAAATATCTTCCAACAAATTAAAAACCAATTTGGAACTGGATGACGAAAAACATTTTCACAAATCTTTAGAAACCATGTATGTTTCCTCTTTTCATTTTCATAAAACAGAGTTTTATTAAAACTTTCAGTATAATCCCAAAAATTGAATTTAAAACTCATTTTATGACTTTCAGAATAAAATCTTTTTTCAACTAATGGAGATATACCTCATTCTTCAATAGATATTATCTTTTTGATAATGAACTTCGAGAAGTTATAACTTCCTTTCTGCTGAGTATTACTGAAAAAGTGAGTTATATCAACACTTTTTGTAGATAACTGAAGATTTTCATAAAATCTCTCTGCTTGTAGGAACCATATACATATGATGTATTGGTTAAATATCTTTCCATGATAGTCCATAGAGTTTTTTCCCATTGGGTATCTTTTTCTTCTATAAGAAGAATCAATTCTCGATGTTTTGTCTCTGTATATAGAGCTGAATCATTATCATCTTCTTTGATTATATTAGCATATTATGCTGAAGATTGAGAATCTGTATTACTTCTCTGTTTTTGTTTCAAAAATTCTTGAAACTCATTGTATAACTCATTATTTTGCTCAGTATTACTGGCTGATGAACTGGATAAGTTCTGGGCTATAAGCCTCTGTTTACCATGCTGTGCAATGATATTAGGGGGTTTTCCCCTACCACCTCGCCCTCTATAAGAGGACTCTCCTCTTCCTCGGGAATACATATCTGTAAATGAAAACATTAGGATAAATATTCTCGAGTTAAGAAATATGGCAAGTGATTATCTTCACCTTTCTTATAAATGATTTCAAAATCAAAAGGAGCTAAATGAGCCTGTCATCTTGCAAACATTTGTTTAGAAACATCATGTTTAAAATCTTTATTAAACATAAATTTTGGAGATTTACAGTCAGTTTTTATGATAAACTTTTGATTATATAAATCATCTTAAAATATTAGAATACATCTGACAATAGCTAAGATTTCTTTTGCTACTGTGGAGTAATTTTTCTGCGCATTATTCCATTTACCAGAATAAAAGCTAAAAGATATTCTTGTTTGGTTTGAGGATCTTTCTGTTTTAGAATTCCTCCAAAACCTATATCTGAAGCATCAGTTTCAACAATTTTATCCCATTGGGGATTAGCAAGCATAAGACAAGGAAGATTTTTAACCTTTTCCTTTATATTTTTAACAGCTATTGTATGTCTTTCAGACCAAGGTAAAGGATTTTTCCTTAACCTATCATATAAGATAGCAGAATCTTTAGTAAGATCTTTAATATAAGGAGAAATATAATTTAAACTTCCTAAAAATCTCTGTAACTGAGTTTTATCAGTTATAATGTCAGGAAATTTAGAACCAAATTCTATACTTCTTTGTATAGGAATTATTTTTGCTTTCTCAATCATATGACCACGAAATCTAATATTAGTTTGAAATAAAATCATTTTAGATTTTGAGATAACAAGTCCGTTTTGAATAACAATGTTTTTAAACATATCTAAATGTTTAAAATGCGTTTCAATATCATTAGAAAATACTAAGATATCATCAATATAAACAATTATAAAATTGCTATAATTATAAAAAATATCATTCATAATTTGTTGAAATTCTGAAGGGGCATTTTTAAGGCCAAATGGCATTACTGTCCATTCATAATGTCCTATTGGAACATTAAAAGCAGTTTTATATCTATCAGATTCTTTTACTTGAATCTGCCAAAATCCTGATTTTAAATCGAATTTTTAAAATATGATTGCATGTACAAGTCTATCTAATAAATCTTTTTTATTAGGAATAGGATGCCTAATCCATTTCAAAACCTTATTAAGAGGTTTATAATTTATGACTAATCTAGGAACTCCTCTTTCCTGTTCAGAATGTTTATTAACATAAAAAGCAGTACATGACCAAGAAGATTGTGAAGGTTTTATTAAACCTTTATCTAATAAAGAATGAATTTCATTCTTACATAATTCTAAATATTCAGAATTTATTTGACAAGGACGAGCCTTGGTTGGAATATTTTTTCATCAAAATTCTCTTCATATGGAAGAGAGATAATATGCTTCTTTCTATTCCAAAAAGCATTAGGAAGACCATTACATATTTCTAATGAGAACTTATTTTAAATAAGTTTAATTTTTTCCTGTAATTTAAAATTATTTAATTTATCATCTATAGTTAAAATATTAACTTCTTCTTTTAAAGAATTAATTTGAAAAGTTTTCCTATCAATCTTTTCTTGTAATTCATTTAAAATTCTATGAACAGGTTTAGTTATGAACTTAAAAGAAATAGGATTACCTTGAAAAGTTCCTATAATACCTGTTTCATCAACATAAGTTAAAGGATAAATTTGATAAATGAAAGGAAGATCAAGTATAAGTTGGCTAGAAATATCTTTTGCTAATAAAAAACTAGTTTGAATACAGTTTTTATCTTTACAAATATAAACTTTTGGTAATTTATAATTTATTTCTAAAGGTTCTCCTCCTGCATGAGAGAGAGAACGAGTAGTTTTATGAAAATACTTAGTAGGAATTAATCCTTCCTGTATAACATTTAAATCTGCACCACTATCAATCATAGCAATGAAATTCTTCTTATAAGAATTTTCAATTAATAAAGTAATATTGGTGTACCATTTTTGAGATATAATCATACTTAAAACAGATAAATGTTTTTTATCTGGATCAGGAAAATAAATATCTTGAATATTATCAAAACTTTCAGAATTATTAACTGAATTATTATTATTAATTTCAATAATTGAAATACGATAATTTAAACTATTATTATTATGTTGTAAAATTTTTACTTGTTCTTAAAGATTTTCTATTTCTTTGACTAAATCCTGTATAGTAACTGGATTTTGTTTACTATATTTTTGTTGTAAAAGATTTTTAACTTCTTTCATAGAATAAACTTGTTCTTGTTTAACAAGAATGTTATTATTATTGCTAGTTGAAACAGTATTCTCCATTTGATCAATAATTGTAGATTTTAATACTGGATCCTTAATCATTTTAAGGAATTTTAAAATATTATTGTTAGTTAACACATTAATATTTAAATCATTAAATTGAGACATGAGTTTATAAAAATTATCATCTTTATCTTCTATATGGTTTATACAAGATTTTTCTTGTATACAATTATTACATTCTTCCAATTCATCAGAAATTTCTGATCCAATATCTAGTATTTCTTCTGAAATATAAGATTCTGAAGAATTCTCAATTTCACTGTTAGAATTATTATTTGAATCCATTATTATTTTAAATAATGTTTCTTTTAGATTATCATCTATATCTAAATTATTAATTTTGTTTTTAGCCCAACATTGATTAGCATAATGTCTTGGCTTTTAACATTTCTACAAATTATTAATTTATTTTTGTATTTTTCTTTTTTCCGTAAATCACAGCTTTCTTTTCTTTTCTTCTTTTTATCTCTTTATCTATCAGACAAATGTCTTTTCTTTCTATAAAGTTTTTCGTCTTTTTCTTTAATTTTCTTCTTACCTTTATTAGGTAAGTCCATACCAAATTGATCACAAAATTTACCTAATTGTTTTTTCTCAAGTAAATTCTGTCTTTTAATTTGATTATTTAATTTTAATTCATTACAGAGAGCTAAACCCTCTTTTATACAAGTATTAATTAAATTTCCATAAGTATAATTATCATATGGAATATTAATCTCATCTTTTCTTAAAACTTTTCTAATTCTTTCAGCAAATAGAAAAGGTAAACCATCTATAAATTTAGCTTTCCAGAAACTATTATTACAATCTGGTATCTCATATATACGAGATAAAAAGGTATCTTTATACAATCTAAAATCAGTAAGTGTTTTACATTTTAGATTACTTAATAAAGTACGAATCTTTTCGCTATCATCAATGAATTTACCAGTAAAATGTTCAATCATAGTCATTATTAATGAATAAACTACATTTTCTGATTGAATATTATTCTCAATTTTTATTGAATTAATAATATCCACTTTTTGGAATTGATTTAAATAATTATCCCATCAACCTTTAAGTTGGCCAGTAAATCCTGATATAATCATCTTAGCAATATTTTTATCAGTATTACCTGAAGTTTTATACACAGTACTATACATAAGCATTCTGTGAGCAGTATTATAAATTTGTTTATCACTAAAACCATCTATATTCCATTCATAAATACTTTTCCCATTATAGCTATTAGCAAATATATATTCTTGTTCTTCAATAAGAACATCCGTGGGAGTAGGTCTATTATAATAATATTTATTCTGGGTAGGTCTATCTACCCATTTAATTTTATTAATTTCTTCTTCAGAATGATTTTATCATTATCAAACTCTTCATTAAGAGTATTCAAATTAAGATTTTTAAATTTTTCTATATCAGAAACAGAAGATTTAAATTTAAAATCTTTTATATCTGGAGGGTATTGAATAGAAGAAGTAGCAATAGAAACAATATTAGTTTCTTCTTCTTTAGACTGTATATGAACATCTGGTTTTATTTGATTAATAGCCAGAATAATTTTATCAATACGATCCTTAAGAGAAACTGTGGGGACCCGGACGCTAATCATCTTCTTAATCATCTTTGGGATTTAATTATCAATTAAGATAAACAGGGTCTAAAAATTTTTCTTTTTAAAAATGTAAGTGCGGAACGTAATGGAATTTAACTAATATACATCTCAGTATAAAAGTACAATAATGTACAACAATTATTCAAACTAGTCTAAGGTTCAACTACTAAATTTCAAGTATTAAACCAAGTCTACAATAAGTCCGGCATCACCACTCTTACTCATCTTCTCTCATCATCTTCTTGACCCCGATCCTGTCCCACCTGTTGTCATGCACACATACAAAACAAGACAACAGCCAGATACTCCGGTGATAATAAATCCCAGTATAAAACATGTATACACGCATATACACAATCATGCATAAAATCCATAACAATAGGTTTCATAGTCTATGAAACTAAATCAAAATAAGCATGCAGTAACAATGGGTTCCATAATCTTTGAAACCAAAATAACATAAGCATGCAACTCAATTCAATTCATATCTTGACTCAACTCACTCTAACACTAGGGATCCCGGTGTGAATAAGACGTCACTGTCTGTCACCTACCCTCCCAATCGGGGTGACTGTACGTCTTATTCCTAGACTTCGGCCCTGTCTGTATCGAATATCTACAATCGGAGTGACTCTGATCCGAAGCGTCGATACCACCGAACATCTAGTAATTTGGCGAATCTACCAAATGACTTTCCTATCTCAAATGCTTGAATATAAATCTATAAACAAAGCATAATCGTAATCAAACATAAACAACAATCTAGTATGTGATTTTGGGAAACTCCAATCAAATCTGATTCGAGTCATATCTCCCGAATTCACATGAATTATACCTTTCGTCGCACAATCTCTGTCGATGTCAAAGTCGCCAATACAAATCTGAAATGGCATCATCAATGTACATTCTATCAAGCTCTAGTACACCTCAATACACATAGGAATCAATATTTCATTTCAATGCATTTCGACGGCATAACGGCGGATTCTCAATATACCGATCAACTCATATAACATAATCAATATCAACAACTCATAATCTTCATCATAAACATATATAACTTCTGAAATCTGTATATCTCATTTCGATACATGCTGAAAATCATAACAATGTCATATGCTATCATTTTCTCGATCCGGTTTCGATTATACTATGTCCAACATGTCAAGAACACATAATAACAACCAATATCTGATTTCCCCAACATCTTAACTTCAAAGCATGTTGAAAGTGAACAATACTTACATCCTCTTGTAGCCTTTGATGTAAGGAACACAATTATGAACTCAGATTGAAAATCAGAAGGCTAATTCTTTCACAACTCAAAGTTTACTATGAAGAAAGCTTGAGGGAATTTCTGAAGTTCTCTCGGTTCTCAGCTGCTGGAAGGAATGGAAATGAAGACACATACAACATATATGCATGGAAAGGACAAGTGTTATTATTTTTCAATAACCACGTTGCACCGCGGGTGCGGTGGCTTCTTGACCGCGGGTGCAGTCTGCTCTCGGCAGCCCTATCCAAAATGCAGAGCCATCGACCGCGGGGGCGCTCTGGTTGACACCGTGGGTGCGCTCAACCTACTGTAGCAGCACCGCGGGTGCGCTGCCTCTGGAACCGCGGGTGCGGTGTTGCTACTTCAATTCTATTCAACTTTCTGTCCATGCACCTCGGGTGCAGTCCTTCTTTAGGCGCGGGTGCGGTCTATATCTCATGCAACACTTCATAATCTCATTTTGTGCCTCTCATTACATGGCATGCATACTCATATCTTCCGAATATCACATCAATGAAGACTAATAAATCTCGAGCCTTATATTTCTCCCCCTCTAAGAAATGATTTCGTCCTCGAAATCGCAAGTAATCAATTCAGACATATCAGAAGGAATGTATACAGAGTTTAAATCAAAAACTCATCTCAATGAATCCATTCTGAAATCTTAATCTCATATCAGATTCTGTCTTTCAAGGAATATTTCTAATGCCCCGACAACTTTACTGTATATGCAACAGTAGAATATTCTTCGTTCTAAATTTTCTTCCTTTCACGGATCTCTGATTCCAGACCGGAGTAGTCATTCAAGAAGCATAAAATCATAATACCACTCGAAATCATTTTAATCGAATCAATCGCAAAATACTGGCTATACAACATCCGTATATACCAATCAACAGCTCATACCAAATCAATATCATCAGCTGATATCAGATCTGTTTATCCCAGTCAAGGATATATTAAATCTTCGGCCCCAAATACCAATCGTCATCATCCGACGTTGGCGTATTAAGTCTGTCTGGTCTGAGCTATCTTCATTCTCTTCTGAATTAGCTACATTTTCTTTGTCATATCTCTGACCGTATCAGCTCCTATCTTAGGTATCTTCGAGATATTATTCTTATACCAAAGAAATCTGCAGTACTCACTGTACAATATATCGTCTGTAACTATTTCATTATCCATCTGGTTATCTGCTAACTATTATCGTACAATAATTCACACAGCGACAATATGTCATCTCAACTGGTGCTAGCATCCAGCACTGCAGCTCTCTGGATATCTCTCAATATCCGGATACTACACTCTGGCTATCTGTCAGTCGGTGGATAATATATGAATGAGTTCATGGTACGTTCTGCCACAATTACAAACTCAATCAAAATTCACAATCTGACATAATCTATTTCAACATTCTGATTAATCTGACCATTTCGTTGACATCGATCTTTGTCATCTGGTCATGTTTGTACGTCATCTTGTACAAACTAATAGATATAGATTGAACAATCTGTCAATCACAATCATATCATATCACAATCTGGAAAGTATTGCAGTGGTCTCATTACGAAATTCATCGAAATATACTCCCCATGTCTAGTCCGAATTATATAAATTCTGTAATAACTCTTCTGATTTGTATCTTTCTATCTTCATTTATTGGCGATTCAGACATTTCAGTACAAATTCTGCCAACATTTCAGTACAAATTCTGTCACCACTGATATAATATGTCTATGTCAAAACTATTTGTTTGAATATCATACATTCTCAGTCACCAAAATGAAAACTGAATCCACTACGGTGTGTTTCTGACACTATCTGTCATTTCAGATTCGAACTATTTGGTACAAACAAATCAGTTAGTAATATAAAAAATATATATACCTACCTGGTATTCGGTTCTGACTATCGATATCAAATTATGTCGTGCAAATCTGACACATTTGACATCGTAAGATAATCATTCTCATACAGTAAAAATCACATATCTGTCACTCTGATCGATGCTCTGCTCTGATTATCGAAATTAAGTTCTGAACATTCTGGTTAAATCTCTGAACTGTCGAAATTCTCGAATTTAGCTCTGATTCGGTTTGAATAATCTGTAATCAAATATTTATCTAGAAGCTAACAATTCCCAAGCAGTTCAAAACATAATCGTATAAGATAATCTGCCAACTCAGACCAAAAATAAATTTCTGACATTTCTGAAATTTCTGATATCGGTATCGTTCTCAGTCACTGATCACAATCTCAACTGTGTCAAAATCAATCGATATATTAACTTCAGATATCGCTTATTCTGAATACTATCTGTTTCAAGCAAGATTCTTATCTAAATAATTTCTGTATACAATAACCACAATTCTCAGAGTATCCAATACAATCTTCAATTGTTTGATTCAATCAATCAGATGCTGCAAATATATCAAAATGTCATAGATACAACGAGCATGAAATCGTCATAATATCTCTGAACATACTGAAATATGTCACCGAGAAACACTAAATCAAATGTAACTCCTGGCCCGTACTCTTCTACCGATCTTTCAATTCTTTCACTTCATTCAGTGACATTCTGCACATTCAATATCATTTTGTACTGAATTCTAAACACAAACAGTACCTGGTATCAATTCAATTCTGAAATCTATCTTCCTGATATAAAGCAAATCCAAAATCTTACCTAGGAAGACGTCAACCAACTCGTACATCACTTGGCAAATCTGCCAATACTAGGCTCGATTTCAGTATGTCTACTGAATACATAAGGATACCATCTGTTCCTTTATGTATCAATCGAGTCATAAATAATACAGATATAAAAGGAATTCTAGATCTAGAATCCTTACCGTGGAATTTCTACTCATCAACCCTATCTGGTCTGAATCTTATATTTTTCTGGAAGGAATCTACAATAGTTCTGTACTTGTTCAGCATATTAATATCAATAATGCGGTCAAATCAGAAACACAAGTACATCATAATCTAACTCGACATCATTCTCATCTTACTGTAGTATACAATATTTCACAGAAATCTCTGATATCAATCTTTCTTTCCCAGAAAGTAAGGGAATCAATACTACAGTACAATCAGACTCAACAGATACAGCATATCTCAATGCAACTCAATCAAAGATAATCGTAGGGAATGCATTAGTATATATCAATACCTATGCAATATAATCATAAAAAAAAAAAACAGTGCCTGTCACTATATCATCAGGTGTGTCCTATGTCTGTTCCTCGGTCTTCTGCTCCCTAAAATCTTCGGTAACTTCTCTGAGGACAAACTCTAGCAAGGTGTCCCGGCTGTCTACAAATATGGCAACTACCAGTCACTCCATTGCATTGCTCTGTGTGATGTCTCCCTCCGCAAGTTCTGCAATATACTCCAGTGGTCACTCCCTTGCATTGCTCTGTGGGATGTCTCCCTCCGCAAGTTCTGCAATATACTCCAGTATAACTCGGGCTGGAACCACTGGAGCTAGACGAACCACTCAGTCCGCTCCCTAACTTCTTAAACTGTTTCTTTCGAGCTTTCAGCAAATCTTGCTCTCCACTCGTACTGCCTTTATCAAATCTAAGAGGGAGTTGAATAACATCTAACCTTTCTCGTTGTCGAATCAGACTCACCTCAGCTCTCTTTGCCCTACTCAAAGTATCAGTAAAATGGTAAGGTCGCTGCATATTTATCAATGCAACTATCTCTGAATTCAATCCTTTGATGAACTGCTCAGCTACAGCTTCATCATTTCCAGTTATCTGAGGAACAAAACGCAGTAGAGTAGAGAATTTAGCAACATATTCTTCAATATTCAGTTGGCCTTGTCTCAAATTCTCAAACTCTACTCTTTTATCCTCCCGGTACGAAACTGAGAAAAATCTTCGATAGAATTCAGCTTTGAAGACTTCCCACGTGATCACAGTACCATGTTGTTCTAATATTCCTTTGATTGTAATCCACCAACTTCTGACAGCCTCTCGTAACTGGTTGGGCACCAATTTAATTCACTGCTCATCTGAATACTTAAGCAAATCAAACAACAGTTCTATATCACCTAACCAATTCTGACACTCTTCAGACATCTCAGTACCCCTCAAAATCGGCGGTTGAAACGATTGAAATTTCTTCAACTGTATTTCCATCGGAGTTTCTGATATATCTATCTGTTCAACCGAAGTACTGTCCCGTTCTAGAATTCTTCTAAGAGGTATATCTGATTACCAAAACCATTAGTAACCCAAATACTACAAACATGTTCCATTCTTTCTCGGATCATCTTACTGCTGATCATGAATCAGATCTGATTCATACTCAATAATACATAATACAAACTCAAATTAGATAATCAGGTAAACATGTATTTCAAAGCAGTAAATCATAGCATCATGATAGCATACATAATGTAAATCAACATTAAAATAAATATCATGCTAGCAATCACATGCAAGGAAAGAAAACTCAATCTACCCCGCTCATTCTCTTCTATCTCAGTCTAAAGGATCTATCGCTCTGATACCACCTGTTGTGGGGACCCGGACGCTAATCATCTTCTTAATCATCTTTGGGATTTAATTATCAATTAAGATAAACAGGGTCTAAAAATTTTTCTTTTTAAAAATGTAAGTGCGGAACGTAATGGAATTTAACTAATATACATCTCAGTATAAAAGTACAATAATGTACAACAATTATTCAAACTAGTCTAAGGTTCAACTACTAAATTTCAAGTATTAAACCAAGTCTACAATAAGTCCGGCATCTCAGTAAAATCCTCTGTTGTTTAATTTCTTTGGTATATATTTTATAAATCCTTTTATGTTTTGTAAAAGTTCCAAATATGAATCTTATATTCATTATTATTCTGAGATTTAAATTCTTCTTTTTCTTAGCTCAATACGAGTTGAAAATGGTATATAGGCTGGAAACCAATAACCTCCATGTGTGCGAAAGCCACTAAGGAAAAGTTTGGTAAAACAATGCCATGTATCATATTCCTCATTTTGATCCCAAGCCTCAGATGGTATCAGAGCCTTGGAAATAGTCTGGATAATAATTTAGCACTTTTTATTCAAATGAATATTTTCAGTTTTAAAGAAACTGTTCAAAACAGTTTAAATGAAGAATATGATTTACCAAAGAATTTAGATTTATTGAATAAATGGACTATTCCTAAGATAGAATCTAAATGATCTATAAGTTAGGAACCTTTGAAAAAATTGGTTTTAAACAGGTAGCTAAAACTACAGAATCACCGGTACCACTTCATAATAATGAAATGGTTATTAGATTGTTAAACAATAAAGATATTTTACCTTATAGGAAAAATTACAGATTCATGCATATATGTTTAATTCAAATAGCTTTTAGACCTTTAACATTAGAAGGACTACCAGAAAGCTTTATAGCAGCTTTAAGAGATGGTAGAAATTTGAATTGGAAACAATCCCTTATGGGAATAATTCAATCTAGTCTGGCTCATGGTCCAGTATATTTTGATGTTTATCCGAATTTATCTTTATCTTTGTCTGATATTAATATATTAGATTCTTTAACATTAAATGTTAAAACTCATGGTTATAATTATACTCTTGGCACAGAAGTTATATGTATCTGTTATCGTATTTATTATAAACCATTATTTACACCGAATCCTATGTGTAAGAGAATAGATAAAAAATTAAATGAAACTATTCTAATAGAAACTAATTTTAATAGATCTAATATTACAACCCGTAGATCTATAAAATGGGAAGAAATTGAATTTCCAGAAAATTGGATAATTGAACAAGCTGTTCCTAGAAATCCTATAATAAATTGAGATTTACAACAAGTTATTCAAAATAATGAAGGATCTGTTCAAATACAGTTCAATAATGAACAAAGAAGATTATTGTCATCTTCTATCTATACTAGATCAAGATCTAGTCATTCTTTTATTTCACCATTAGATTATTTGGTGGATATTCCTCAAACTTCTAGAGTTTCTACTTCTCAGATAAGAAAAGATGTTGAGTCTCCTGTATAAGATACAGTAGATGAATTAATCATTAATCAAAATAATATTGTGCATAAAAATAACTTTCAAAAAGTTAGAGAAACTGATACAGTTTCAGAAATGAATTTTAGTATTTAATGGATAGTAAATCTAAAATTGATTTTACTAAAGGATCTCTTGCTAGAGCAAGGATCAATGCAGAATTCTATTTACCCAAATGAGAATCTTTCAGAAATTGGTACTTTAAAAGTTTTTCTGAAAATGAGTTTGATTATATTGTTGCGGAATTTTATAAATATTGTGAAAACCAGAATAAATTGATTCATTTTGTTCCTTGGTTTTTTAAAACTTTTATCATAGATTATATTTTTATTCTTGAAAGAAATTATAAACTTTCTTCTGGACATATTCAAAAATCTGTTTATCCTCCTCAACAATCTTTTATTATAGAAAAGAATAATAAAATTTTAAATTTTACTGCTTTTTCAAAATTATTTGACAATGATATGTTACAAATAACTGTTAAACATATTAATCAGATAATTGAAAAACAGAATTATACAAATTTGTATCTTACGATAATAAGTGAAGAGATAGTTTCTCTTAAGGATCGTATTGATAAAATTATTATGGCTATTAATCAAATAAAACCAGATGTTCATATACAATCTAAAGAAGAAGAAACTAATATTGTTTCTATTGCTACTTCTTCTATTCAATCCCCTCCAGATATAAAAGATTTTAAATTTAAATCTTATGTTTCTGATATAGAAAAATTATTAGAAGAAAAATTTAAAAATCTTAATTTGAATACTCTTAATGAAGAGTTTGATAATGATGAAAATCATTCTGAAGAAGAAATTAATAAAATTAAATGGGCAGATAGACCTACCCAGAACAAATATTATTATAATAGACCTACTCCCATGCATGTTCTTATTGAAGAAAAAGAATATATATTTGCTAATAGTTATAATGGGAAAAGTATTTATGAATGGAATATAGATGGTTTTAGTGATAAGCAAATTTATAATTGTAACGTCCTGAAAAATTGAAGGTCCATGTGAACCACATGCATACAAGTTATTAAATTTCTTTAGTATATTATTAAATTGTCACAGCATTAAATTAGTAATTATTTCATGAAATTTTAAAAGTTCATGTATTAGAGTTTCTAGATGCATTTCACGTTCGATCGAGAAGCGAAGACCGGAGAATTTTCAGGAAAATTATTTTAATTACACGATTTATTTTTATAAATTAAGTTAAAGCATTTTTAAGTGTATTTTTCAGAAAAAAAATGAGAATTTTTGGGTATTTTTACCCACATTATTTTTAATTTTTACGTTACGCAAATTTTATCCAATCGGGGACTTTTTAAGAGTTCGGCTAATAATTTCAAAATCTTTTCAACACGAAATGTTTTTCGGGAGTGTGTTTGGATTTAATAAGCTTACTTGTAAGCTTGTTGGACTTAAAACCCTTTTCAAGCCCTTAATTAGTATATATTAAGACCCATTAACCATTGAATTAACTAACTAATTATTATGAATTAAATTGTTGGCATCCAGTAACCCCCACCACGTCCCTCACGTTTCCCCTCCTTCCATAATGCCACGGTTTCAACGGGAACAGTCGGCTGAAGACCATTAGCTTGTTATTAAATACCTAATTATCTTCCTAAGCTTCCCTTAAACCAAAATTAAGGTAATCAGCCGCCCACCCTCCTCCACTCACAATCACCCTCGTGAAAGTGCTGCTTCAAGGTTTTCGGTGGCATCAATTCTTCCTTCAAGCAAGAGCATCTCCTTCGGTCATTTGTCCCTTGATTGTTTGTCCAAGTTTAACCATCAGGCACGTTTTGTATCATTCTTTCTGCATCATTCACGCCATTTTATGCTGTTACATGTGTGCTCGCATACGAAAAATGTTTAAACCCGCTGTTGCTTCGTTTATGCATTCGGTTTTCAAGTGATCATGCTACCCTTAGTTTGATACTCACGTTTTCTGACTTTTAGTGCAAGAGGTTGCTGTTTTGTGAAGGTTAAGGGGGCGTTCAGGAGGGCAGACCGATGTTGTGTAGAGGGCGTAAGGTTTGGACAGGTTTGGGAGGGGGCCGAGAGGTGTAGGATGGAAGGGTTTTCTCGCTTTTGGGTGGTGAGCGAGGGAGAGGTCGAACCAGCGGCGCGAGGGCTGAACCGAGCCACGTACTAGGCCCTGGTGGGCTGAGGACACGGCTTGGAGAGGCTTGACAGCCGCTGGATCTGTCCTCATAGTGGTTCGATCAAGCTCAAGCGCTAAGGGGAGTCTCGTGTGTGATCTTTTGGCTGTTTTGTGGTTTTACGCAGGATTTGTACAGCTGCCTCACGCTTTGGTTTAGCTTGGTTTAGCAGGTCTCTTATGGTCTTAAGGGTGAGATTTTAAAGGCTGGAAATAAGTTATAAGAGGTGGACCGAATATTTCAAGGGTGGGAGCCATGTGGGGGTTGTTGATTGCACTAAAAGAGGGGTGACCGAGTGCTTGGTGTTTCTTCTGGATTGGTAGTCGAGAGTTTTGGGTAAGATAATAGAGTATTAGGAGTTGTATAGTGTATTTAAGGTATGCAAAAAAAAAGGGGATAGATTTAGTTAAATTTTGAGTCGGATTAAAACCGGGACTCCGGTCCAAGTTTTAAAACGAATCCTTTAAGTTGTGAATTTGGCTAAAGTTTTCTTCTAGGAATGCTTTTAAATAATGTTTTGGGACATTTTAAGGAGTTTGGTAAGATTCAAGTCAATTTTAGAGGCCCAAGGGTGAAACGATAATTTTCGGGTTTTCAGGGGCAAAATGATCATTTTGCACCCGGGGTGAGATTTTGTTCTTGGCAGCGCCCTGAGCACAAATATATGATATTTTAAATGTTTATGTATCATTTTTATGATTTTACGCAATTATAATAAATACGTTGCATGATTGGTTTAAAGGAAAAGTTACGCATATGCATGTTTTTATTAAGTGATGAAAATGATGATATTTTTGAAGGATGGGAATTGGTTGTGACTGACGATGTATATGTATATGATGACATGAGATATGATGAGCGGAGGCCCGGGCTCAGTGGGCGGGTCATGCTGTCGCTGATGTCCCTCGCCGCCGGGTACCACGGTTTTTATAGATGGATCCATCGATTGAGCTGATACGATAGAGCTGATACGAAAGTCACAACTAATGAACTGAATTCAATTAAAAGAAAATGTTTAAGTTTATGATAACACGATGAGCTGTCTTGACACGTATATGATGATATGAGATGACATGATTTGACACGACATGATTTTATACGACACGTTTATGTTATGCTTTTAAGTTCATGAAAGATATGTTGAGTATGATATTTTTCACTGCTGTGTGCTGTGTATATGTACTTGTTATTAACGGTATAGGTGTCTTGAGTCTTTAGACTCACTAGGCGTGTGTGATGCAGATGAGCTTGTTATTGAGAGGACTGGAGGTGCTGAGCACTGAGTGGACAGACCTGGTGGGGTGACACGACCCGAGAACCACATGTTTTCCGCATTTTTTTTTATGAGATTTGAGATGATATGAAAATTTTTATACGCTGGTTTTGGTACGCTGATGATCTTCACAATTTTTACTCGTTTATGTTTACGCACTATTTTTATTGTCAAATACTTAAGACATTTTTAAATGTTATTTCGAAAATTCGAGCTTTTATAAAAAAAACTATTTCCGCGCTTTTAAAATTAGTTGACGTTTCAGTTGGTATTAGAGCAAGGGTCTTGTATAGGGTTGTACCACCGCCAGCTTCTGTCGCTCAGTCTTCAAGCCTCAAGTCTGTAAGTTTATATGGTTTAAATGTTTTGAAAGTTTTAATGCTATCACCTGCATGTTACATGATATACGTTTTACAGTACATGTTTATCGGTCGCTATGTTTTGAGATTTAATGTTTTAAAAATTTTTGTGCACGTTATGACATGAAATGAGAAATTATATGATTTTCATGCATGCTGGCTTTGTGGTAGAATTAGACAAGAATAAGAATTTTGCTATTGGGCGTTAGGAGAAGTTGGAGATGATTTGGTAATATTAATTTTTGGTTAGTGGTACTGATGTTCTACTTGTAGGTCATAAATTAAACTTAAAAATTATGAATGCTTTTGAGACTTGTAAATTTTTTAAGAAAATACTAATGGTTCGGGATTGTTAGTTGAATTAGTTTTTGAGGATTACATGTAAGGATTATTGATTCGAAGACTACGAAGATTTTTGGAAGTGTAAAGCGTAGAATTTATTTAGGATGCATGCTCTACCTGGTTGGGTTTAAAGATGGAATTGCACAAATTGAGAATTTTAAGGATCTAATTGTAATAACCAATAATTTCAGGACCTAAGTACAAAAATAAAATTCTAAGGGACTATTTTCGAATTTACCGAATTTTGGGATTTAATTCTGAGTTTTGAGAATTTTAAGTTTTAAAGAGGCAAAAATCGATAATGTTATGGGGACAAAAATGCAAATTTCGAAGAGTTGTAGGGCTAAAAATGTAATTTTCGAGAACAATAAGGGCCAAATTGCAAATCTCGAAATTTTTTAGGATTAAATTCGAACTTCTAAGGAAGACTTGGGATTTTAAATATTTATGATAATGTAAGACTAGTTATTAGAATTAATTTTGGGTTTAATAAACTTAAGGCTATTGAACCTTATGATACGGGAAACCTATGAAATGGAATTAGGAATGCCAAGAACTTGTGGCTGATTGTGGAATTTTTGGAATTAAGGATAAATTGGATAATTTTTTAGGAAATTAAAAATTAATGTTGCAATTCTAAGGAATTTGGAGACTAATTTAGCAATAAGAGAGATATTAATGGTTTAAATGATAGGAATTGCCAGTGATTTAGGATTGAAGGATATTTAGAACCTTTAGACATTTGAGTTATAATGTTATAAGGAATGATAAGCAAGGACATTGTAGGATAAATCAACGTTGGGTTTGAAAGGTTAAGCGCTAGAGAGTTAATGCTGTGGCAAGTTAAGAATTTATAGTGATAACAATTTAAGATTATAAAGTTGAGCAATTAAGTTCTAAGATTCGACAGTAAGTTAATTTATTTTTGGGAGCTTAAGGTTTGATGTAGCGTAAGTTTTAATCATGATCTTAAGAGTTCAAATTATACCCTTGTTGGAATTTAATTTTCCTAGAAAATTGGGTATGATCGATGGGTGGATTACTTGATTGACGCATATAAGAATTGAGGTAGACACCTTGTTTTAAGAAATTTTTGAAAGCCGTTAAGAAACTTGGGATTAAGTAGATATGTATATTGGAATTGTGTTATCTAAAGACTATTCGGGTTATGTAAGTGAATTACAAGTTTATGGGATAGGCGGTTATACTGAAATTTTAGGTGAAATAAAAACAATAAGGGAATTAGTTGGGTTTAACATAGGTTATCGATGAACGAATAATACGATTTTTATCGAGTAAGAAATCTAAAATATTGATATGAGGATTCTAGAACTCTATGAGTTATAAGTGAAGTTGATTTATTAGAGTTAGTCTAATACTACCATGGGATAACTTATCATGTTTTATATGCTAGTATCAATTAAACATTGAGGATGAGACAGTCGTTCCAATGAGGAAAGTTCAAGTGTCTTAGGCCTCAACTAAATGGTAATTGGGAAGAAAATAGTTTAAGCATGTGATTGATGATAGAAGGGTTTTTATTAATTAGGTAGAAGATCGATAGTGTATATTTGGGTTTTATAGATTAACGTTACTCGAGGTTTAAGATTTGCAACAATTTTACATAGGGGATGTTGTAAATGGTTAAGTTACGTAAGGTTTGTGCCGCAAAATAAGGATTCGATTCAAAGATCTTAGGCAAATACTATTATGGGGTTGATATAAGGTTTAAAATTTAAGTGTATTACCGATGATAGAAGTCGATCAGTAATTTTGGTGCTAAAGTTTCTTAAGTTGAACTACATAAATGATAATATAATAGGTTGATGAACATTATGGGTATTGTATAAGAAAAGTAAAGTGCAATAAGGTTTGGGCATCCACCTCAATTATGAGGAATCGCGAGATAAGCCAAATTCGAGGTCTTAGTAGAATAGAACTAAGTCACCATAAGTTGTTTTAAGTTGCGATTCGCAAACGAGAATTTTGGTAGGAAAATTTTATGAAGATCGAGGAGACATAAGGACAACTCGACACTTATTTTATCAGAGTAGCGCAGCGGAAGTGTGGATATTAGAATTAAGAGTCTAAACTTTTTGATTATCAAGGATAAGCGAATTTCGGGGACGAAATTCAATTTAAGGGGGGTAGATTGTAACGTCCTGAAAAATTGAAGGTCCACGTGAACCACATGCATAAAAGTTATTAAATTTCTTTAGTATTTTATTAAATTGTTTTAAAGCATTAAATGCATGTTTATTTTATTAATTATGAGTTTAATTATTTTTATGCATTTTATGCATAATTCATGTATGTTAGTAATTATTTCATGAAATTTTAAAAGTTCATGTATTAGAGTTTCTAGATGCATTTCACGTTCGATCGAGAAGCGAAGATCGGAGAATTTTCAGGAAAATTATTTTAATTACACGATTTATTTTTATAAATTAAGTTAAAGCATTTTTAAGTGTATTTTTCAAAAAAAAATGAGAATTTTTGGTATTTTTACCCACATGATTTTTAATTTTTACGGTACGCAAATTTTATCAAATCGGGACTTTTTAAGTGTTCGGCTAATATTTTCAAAATTTTTTCAACACGAAATGTTTTTCGGGAGTGTGTTTGGGTTTAATAGACTTACTTTTAAGCTTGTTGGACTTAAAACCCTTTTCAAGCCCTTAATTAGTATATATTAAGACCCATTAACCATTGAATTAACCAACTAATTATTATGAATTAAATTGTTGGCATCCAGTAACCCCCACCACGTCCCTCACGTTTCCCCTCCTTCCATAATGCCACGGTTTCAACGGGAACAGTCGGCTGAAGACCATTAGCTTGTTATTAAATACCTAATTATCCTCCTAAGCTTCCCTTAAACCAAAATTAAGGTAATCAGCCGCCCACCCTCCTCCACTCACAATCACCCTCGTGAAAGTGCTGCTTCAAGGTTTTCGGTGGCATCAATTCTTCCTTCAAGCAAGAGCATCTCCTTCGGCCATTTGTCCCTTGATTGTTTGTCCAAGTTTAACCATCAGCCCGTTTTGTATCATTCTTTCTGCATCATTCACGCCATTATATGCTGTTACATGTGCTCGCATACGAAAAATGTTTAAACCCGTTGTTGCTTCGTTTATGCATTCGGTTTTCAAGTGATCATGCCACCCTTAGTTTGATACTCACGTTTTCTGACTTTTAGTGCAAGGGGTTGCTGTTTTGTGAAGGTTAAGGGGGCGTTCAGGAGGGCAGACCGATGTTGTGTAGAGGGCGTAAGGTTTGGACAGGTTTGGGAGGGGGCCGAGAGGTGTAGGATGGAAGGGTTTTCTCGCTTTTTGGGTGGTGAGCGAGGGAGAGGTCGAACCAGCGGCGCGAGGGCTGAACCGAGCCACGTACTAGGCCCTGGTGGGCTGAAGACACGGCTTGGAGAGGCTTGACAGCCGCTGGATCTGTCCTCATAGTGGTTCGATCAAGCTCAAGCGCTAAGGGGAGTCTCGTGTGTGATCTTTTGGCTGTTTTGTGGTTTTACGCAGGATTTGTACAGCTGCCTCTCGCTTTGGTTTAGCTTGGTTTAGCAGGTCTCTTATGGTCTTAAGGGTGAGATTTTAAAGGCTGGAAATAAGTGGTAAGAGGTGGACCGAATATTTCAAGGGTGGGAGCCATGTGGGGGTTGTTGATTGCACTAAAAGAGGGGTGACCGAGTGCTTGGTGTTTCTTCTGGATTGGTAGTCGAGAGTTTTGGGTAAGATAATAGAGTATTAGGAGTTGTCTAGTGTATTTAAGGTATGCAAAAAAAAAAGGGGATAGATTTAGTTAAATTTTGAGTCGGATTAAAACCGGGACTCCGGTCCAAGTTTTAAAACGAATCCTTTAAGTTGTGAATTTGGCTAAAGTTTCTTCTAGGAATGCTTTTAAATAATGTTTTGGGACATTTTAAGGAGTTTGGTAAGATTCAAGTCAATTTTAGAGGCCCAAGGGTGAAACGATAATTTTCGGGTTTTCAGGGGCAAAATGGTCATTTTGCACCCGGGGTGAGATTTTGTTCTTGGCAGCGCCCTGAGCACAAATATATGATATTTTAAATGTTTATGTATCATTTTTATGATTTTACGCAATTATGAATAAATACGTTGCATGATTGGTTTAAAGGAAAAGTTACGCATATGCATGTTTTTATTAAGTGATGAAAATGATGATATTTTTGAAGGATGAGAATTGGTTGTGACTGACGATGTATATGTATACGATGACATGAGATATGATGAGCTGAGGCCCGGGCTCAGTGGACGGGTAATGCTGTCGCTAATGTCCCCCGCCGCCGGGTACCACGGTTTTATAGATGGATCCATCGAATAGAGCTGATACGATAAAGCTGATACGAAAGTCACAACTAATGAACTTAATTCAATTAAAAGAAAATTTTTAAGTTTATGATGACACGATGAGCTGTTTTGACACGTATATGATGATATGAGATGACATGAGTTGACACGGTATGATTTTATACAACACGTTTACGTTATGCTTTTAAATTCATGAAAGATATGTTGAGTATGATATTTTTCACTGCTGTGTGCTATGTATATGTACTTGTTATTAACGGTACAGGTGTGTTGAGTCTTTAGACTCAGTAGGCGTGTGTGATGCATGTGAGCTTGTTATTGAGAGGACTGGAGGTGCTGAACACTGAGTAGACAGACCTGGTGGGGTGACACGACCCGAGGACCACATGTTTTCCGCATTTTGTTTTTATGAGATTTGAGATGATATGAACATTTTTATACGCTGGTTTTGAGACGCTGATGATTTTCACAATTTTTACTCGTTTATGTTTACGCAATATTTTTATTGTCAAATACTTGAGACATTTTTAAATGTTTTTTCGAAAATGCGAGCTTTGATTTTAAAAAAAAATATTTCCACGCTTTTAAAATTAGTAGACGTTTCAGTTGGTATCAGAGCAAGGGTCTTGTATAGTGTTGTACCACCGCCAGCTTCTGTCGCTCAGTCTTCAAGCCTCAAGTCTGTAAGTTTATATGGTTTAAACGTTTTGAAAGTTTTAATGCTATCACCTGCATGTTACATGATATACGTTTTACAGTACATGTTTATCGGTCGCTATGTTTTGAGATTTAATGTTTTAAAAATTTTTGTGCACGTTATGACATGAAATGAGAAATTATATGATTTTCATGCATGCTGGCTTTGTGGTGGAATTAGACAAGAATAAGAATTTTGCTATTGGGCATTAGGAGAAGTTGGAAATGATTTGGTAATATTAATTTTTGGTTAGTGGTACTGATGTTCTACTTGTAGGTCATAAATTAAACTTAAAAATTATGAATGCTTTTGAGACTTGTAAATTTTCTAAGAAAATACTGATGGTTCGGGATTGTTAGTTGAATTAGTTTTTGAGGATTACATGTAAGGATTATTGATTCGAAGACTACGAAGATTTTTGAAAGTGTAAAGCGTAGAATTTATTTAGGATGCATGCTCTACCTGGTTGGGTTTAAGGATGGAATTGCACAAATTGAGAATTTTAAGGATCTAATTGTAATAACCAATAATTTCAGGACCTAAGTACAAAAATAAAATTCTAAGGGACTATTTTCGAATTTACCGAATTTTGGGATTTAATTCTGAGTTTTGAGAATTTTAAGTTTTAAAGAGGCAAAAATCGATAATGTTATGGGGACAAAAATGCAAATTTCGAAGAGTTGTAGGGCCAAAAATGTAATTTTCGAGAACAATAAGGGCCAAATTGCAAATCTCGAAATTAAGGATAAATTGGATAATTTTTGAGGAAATTAAAAATTAATGTTGCAATTCCAAGGAATTTGGAGACTAATTTAGCAATAAGAGAGATATTAATGGTTTAAATGATAGGAATTGCCAGTGATTTAGGCTTGAAGGATATTTGGAACCTTTAGACATTTGAGTTATAATGTTATAAGGAATGATAAACAAGGGCATTGTAGGATAAATCAACGTTGGGTTTGAAAGGTTAAGCGCTAGAAAGTTAATGATGTGGCAAGTTAAGAATTTAGAGTGATAACAATTTAAGATAAAGTTGAGCAATTAAGTTCTAAGATTCGACAGTAAGTTAATTTATTTTTGGGAGCTTAAGGTTTGATGTAGTGTAAGTTTTAATCATGATCTTAAGAGTTAAAATTATACCCTTGTTGGAATTTAATTTTTCTAAAAAATTGGGTATGATCGATGGGTGGATTACTTGATTGACGCATATAAGAATTGAGGTAGACACCTTGTTTTAAGAAATTTTTGAAAGCCGTTAAGAAACTTGGGATTAAGTATATATGTGTATTGGAATTGTGTTATCTAAAGACTATTTGGGTTATGTAAGTGAATTACAAGTTTATGGGATAGGCGGTTATACGAAAATTTTGGGTGAAATAAAAACAATAAGGGAATTAGTTGGGTTTAACATAGGTTATCGATGAACGAATAATATGATTTTTATCGAGTAAGAAATCTAAAATATTGATATGAGGATTCTAGAACTCTATGAGTTATAAGTGAAGTTGATTTATTAGAGTTAGTCTAATACTACCATGGGATAATTTATCAAGTTTTATATGCTATTATCAATTAAACATTGAGGATGAGACAGTCGTTACAATGAGGAAAACTCAAGTGTCTTAGGCCTCAACTAAATGGTAATTGGGAAGAAAATAGTTTAAGCATGTGATTGATGATAGAAGGGTTTTATTAATTAGGTAGAAGATCGATAGTGTATATTTGGGTTTTATAGATTAACGTTACTCGAGGTTTAAGATTTGCAACAATTTTACATAGGGGATGTTGTAAATGGTTAAGTTACGTAAGGTTGGTGCCGCAAAATAAGGATTCGATTCAAGGATCTTAGGCTAATACTATTATGGGGTTGAGATAAAGTTTAAAATTTAAGTGTATTACCGATGATAGAAGTCGATCAGTAATTTTGGTGCTAAAGTTTCTTAAGTTGAACTACATAAATGATAATATAATAGGTTGATGAACACTATGGGTATTGTATAAGAAAAGTAAAATGCGATAAGGTTGGGCATCCACCTCAATTATGAGAAATCGCGAGATAAGCCAAATTCGAGGTCTTAGTAGAATAGAACTAAGTCGCCATAAGTTGTTTTAAGTTGCGATTCACAAACGAGAATTTTGGTAGGAAAATTTTATGAAGATCGAGGAGACATAAGGACAACTCGACACTTATTTTATCAGAGTAGCGCAGCGGAAGTGTGGATATTAGAATTAAGAGTCTAAACTTTTTGATTATCAAGGATAAGCGAATTTCGGGGACGAAATTCAATTTAAGGAGGGTAGATTGTAATGTCCTGAAAAATTGAAGGTCCACGTGAACCACATGCATAAAAGTTATTAAATTTCTTTAGTATTTTATTAAATTATTTTAAAGCATTAAATGCATGTTTATTTTATTAATTATGAGTTTAATTATTTTTATGCATTTTATGCATAATTCATGCATGTTAGTAATTATTTCATGAAATTTTAAAAGTTCATGTATTAGAGTTTCTAGATGCATTTCACGTTCGATCGAGAAGCGAAGACCGGAGAATTTTCAGGAAAATTATTTTAATTACACGATTTATTTTTATAAATTAAGTTAAAGCATTTTTAAGTGTATTTTTCAAAAAACATGAGAATTTTTGGGTATTTTATCCACATGATTTTTAATTTTTACGATACGCAAATTTTATCAAATCGGGGGACTTTTTAAGGATTCGGCTAATAATTTCAAAATCTTTTCAACACGAAATATTTTTCGGGAGTGTTTGGATTTAATAGGCTTACTTTTAAGCTTGTTGGACTTAAAACCCTTTTCAAGCCCTTAATTAGTATATATTAAGACCCATTAACCATTGAATTAACCAACTAATTATTATGAATTAAATTGTTGGCATCCAGTAACCCCCACCACGTCCCTCACGTTTCCCCTCCTTCCATAATGCCACGGTTTCAACGGGAACAGTCGGCTGAAGACCATTAGCTTGTTATTAAATACCTAATTATCTTCCTAAGCTTCCCTTAAACCAAAATTAAGGTAATCAGCCGCCCACCCTCCTCCACTCACAATCACCCTCGTGAAAGTGCTGCTTCAAGGTTTTCGGTGGCATCAATTCTTCCTTCAAGCAAGAGCATCTCCTTCGGCCATTTGTCCCTTGATTGTTTGTCCACGTTTAACCATCAGGCACGTTTTGTATCATTTTTTCTGCATCATTCACGCCATTATATGCTGTTACATGTGTGCTCGCATACGAAAAATGTTTAAACCCATTGTTGCTTCGTTTATGCATTCGGTTTTCAAGTGATCATGCTACCCTTAGTTTGATACTCACGTTTTCTGACTTTTAGTGCAAGGGGTTGCTGTTTTGTGAAGGTTAAGGGGGCGTTCAGGAGGGCAGACCGATGTTGTGTAGAGGGCGTAAGGTTTGGACAGGTTTGGGAGGGGGCCGAGAGGTGTAGGATGGAAGGGTTTTCTCGTTTTTGGGTGGTGAGCGAGGGAGAGGTCGAACCAGCGGCGCGAGGGCTGAACCGAGCCACGTACTAGGCCCTGGTGGGCTGAAGACACGGCTTGGAGAGGCTTGACAGCCGCTGGATCTGTCCTCATAGTGGTTCGATCAAGCTCAAGCGCTAAGGGGAGTCTCGTGTGTGATCTTTTGGCTGTTTTGTGGTTTTACGCAGGATTTGTACAGCTGCCTCTCGCTTTGGTTTAGCAGGTCTCTTATGGTCTTAAGGGTGAGATTTTAAAGGCTGGAAATAAGTGATAAGAGGTGGACCGAATATTTCAAGGGTGGGAGCCATGTGGGGGTTGTTGATTGCACTAAAAGAGGGTGACCGAGTGCTTGGTGTTTCTTCTGGATTGGTAGTCGAGAGTTTTGGGTAAGATAATAGAGTATTAGGAGTTGTATAGTGTATTTAAGGTATGCAAAAAAAAAAGGGGATAGATTTAGTTAAATTTTGAGTCGATTCGGATTAAAACCGGGATTCCGGTCCAAGTTTTAAAACGAATCCTTTAAGTTGTGAATTTGGCTAAAGTTTACTTCTAGGAATGTTTTTAAATAATGTTTTGGGACATTTTAAGGAGTTTGGTAAGATTCAGGTCAATTTTAGAGGCCCAAGGGTGAAACGATAATTTTCGGGTTTTCAGGGGCAAAATGGTCATTTTGCACCCGGGGTGAGATTTTGGTCTTGGCAGCGCCCTGAGCACAAATATATGATATTTTAAATGTTTATGTATCGTTTTTATGATTTTACGCAATTATGATAAATACGTTGCATGCTTGGTTTAAAGGAAAAGTTACGCATATGCATGTTTTTATTAAGTGATGAAAATGATGATATTTTTGAAGGATGAGAATTGGTTGTGACTGACGATGTATATGTATACGATGACATGAGATATGATGAACTGAGGCCCGGGCTCAGTGGACGGGTAATGCTGTCGCTAATGTCCTCCGCCGCCGGGTACCACGGTTTTATAGATGGATCCATCGAATAGAGCTGATAGGATAAAGCTGCTACGAAAGTCACAACTAATGAACTTAATTCAATTAAAAGAAAATGTTTAAGTTTATGATGACACGATGAGCTGTTTTGACACGTATATGATGATATGAGATGACATGAGTTGACACGGCATGATTTTATACGACACGTTTACGTTATGCTTTTAAATTCATGAAAGATATGTTGAATATGATATTTTTCACTGCTGTGTGCTATGTATATGTACTTGTTATTAACGGTACAGGTGTGTTGAGTCTTTAGACTCAGTAGGCGTGTGTGATGCATGTGAGCTTGTTATTGAGAGGACTGGAGGTGCTGAACACTGAGTAGACAGACCTGGTGGGGTGACACGACCCGAGGACCACATGTTTTCCGCATTTTGTTTTTATGAGATTTGAGATGATATGAACATTTTTATACGCTGGTTTTGAGACGCTGATGATTTTCACAATTTTTACTCGTTTATGTTTACGCACTATTTTTATTGTCAAATACTTGAGACATTTTTAAATGTTTTTTCGAAAATGCGAGCTTTGATTTTTAAAAAAAAATATTTCCACGCTTTTAAAATTAGTAGACGTTTCAGTTGGTATCAGAGCAAGGGTCTTGTATAGTGTTGTACCACCGCCAGCTTCTGTCGCTCAGTCTTCAAGCCTCAAGTCTGTAAGTTTATATGGTTTAAACGTTTTGAAAGTTTTAATGCTATCACCTGCATGTTACATGATATACGTTTTACAGTACATGTTTATCGGTCGCTATGTTTTGAGATTTAATGTTTTAAAATTTTTGTGCACGTTATGACATGAAATGAGAAATTATATGATTTTCATGCATGCTGGCTTTGTGGTGGAATTAGACAAGAATAAGAATTTTGCTATTGGGCATTAGGAGAAGTTGGAAATGATTTGGTAATATTAATTTTTGGTTAGTGGTACTGATGTTCTACTTGTAGGTCATAAATTAAACTTAAAAATTATGAATGCTTTTGAGACTTGTAAATTTTCTAAGAAAATACTGATGGTTCGGGATTGTTAGTTGAATTAGTTTTTGAGGATTACATGTAAGGATTATTGATTCGAAGACTACGAAGATTTTTGAAAGTGTAAAGCGTAGAATTTATTTAGGATGCATGCTCTACCTGGTTGGGTTTAAGGATGGAATTGCACAAATTGAGAATTTTAAGGATCTAATTGTAATAACCAATAATTTCAGGACCTAAGTACAAAAATAAAATTCTAAGGGACTATTTTCGAATTTAACGAATTTTGGGATTTAATTCTGAGTTTTGAGAATTTTAAGTTTTAAAGAGGCAAAAATCGATAATGTTATGGGGACAAAAATGCAAATTTCGAAGAGTTGTAGGGCCAAAAATGTAATTTTCGAGAACAATAAGGGCCAAATTGCAAATCTCGAAATTTTTGAGGATTAAATTCGAACTTCTAAGGAACACTTGGGATTTTAAATATTCATGAAAATGTAAGACTGGTTATTAGAATTAATTTTGGGTTTAATAAACTTAAGGCTATTGAACCTTATGATACGGGAAACCTATGAAATGAAATTAGGAATGCCAAGAACTTGTGGCTGATTGTGGAATTTTTGGAATTAAGGATAAATTGGATAATTTTTGAGGAAATTAAAAATTAATGTTGCAATTCCAAGGAATTTGGAGACTAATTTAGCAATAAGAGAGATATTAATGGTTTAAATGATAGGAATTGCCAGTGATTTAGGCTTGAAGATATTTGGAACCTTTAGACATTTGAGTTATAATGTTATAAGGAATGATAAACAAGGGCATTGTAGGATAAATCAACGTTGGGTTTGAAAGGTTAAGCGCTAGAAAGTTAATGATGTGGCAAGTTAAAAATTTAGAGTGATAACAATTTAAGATAAAGTTGAGCAATTAAGTTCTAAGATTCGACAGTAAGTTAATTTATTTTTGGGAGCTTAAGGTTTGATGTAGTGTAAGTTTTAATCATGATCTTAAGAGTTAAAATTATACCCTTGTTGGAATTTAATTTTTCTAAAAAATTGGGTATGATCGATGGGTGGATTACTTGATTGACGCATATAAGAATTGAGGTAGACACCTTGTTTTAAGAAATTTTTGAAAGCCGTTAAGAAACTTGGGATTAAGTATATGTGTATTGGAATTGTGTTATCTAAAGACTATTTGGGTTATGTAAGTGAATTACAAGTTTATGGGATAGGCGGTTATACGAAAATTTTGGGTGAAATAAAAATAATAAGGGAATTAGTTGGGTTTAACATAGGTTATCGATGAACGAATAATATGATTTTTATCGAGTAAGAAATCTAAAATATTGATATGAGGATTCTAGAACTCTATGAGTTATAAGTGAAGTTGATTTATTAGAGTTAGTCTAATACTACCATGGGATAATTTATCAAGTTTTATATGCTAGTATCAATTAAACATTGAGGATGAGACAGTCGTTCCAATGAGGAAAACTCAAGTGTCTTAGGCCTCAACTAAATGGTAATTGGGAAGAAAATAGTTTAAGCATGTGATTGATGATAGAAGGGTTTTATTAATTAGGTAGAAGATCGATAGTGTATATTTGGGTTTTATAGATTAACGTTACTCGAGGTTTAAGATTTGCAACAATTTTACATAGGGGATGTTGTAAATGGTTAAGTTACGTAAGGTAGGTGCCGCAAAATGAGGATTCGATTCAAGGATCTTAGGCTAATACTATTATGGGGTTGAGATAAGGTTTAAAATTTAAGTGTATTACCGATGATAGAAGTCGATCAGTAATTTTGGTGCTAAAGTTTCTTAAGTTGAACTACATAAATGATAATATAATAGGTTGATGAACATTATGGGTATTGTATAAGAAAAGTAAAGTGCGATAAGGTGGGCATCCACCTCAATTATGAGGAATCGCGAGATAAGCCAAATTCGAGGTCTTAGTAGAATAGAACTAAGTCACCATAAGTTGTTTTAAGTTGCGATTCACAAACGAGAATCTTGGTAGGAAAATTTTATGAAGATCGAGGAGACATAAGGACAACTCGACACTTATTTTATCAGAGTAGCACAGCGGAAGTGTGGATATTAGAATTAAGAGTCTAAAATTTTTGATTATCAAGGATAAGCGAATTTCGGGGACGAAATTCAATTTAAGGAGGGTAGATTGTAATGTCCTGAAAAATTGAAGGTCCACGTGAACCACATGCATAAAAGTTATTAAATTTCTTTAGTATTTTATTAAATTATTTTAAAGCATTAAATGCATGTTTATTTTATTAATTATGAGTTTAATTATTTTTATGCATTTTATGCATAATTCATGCATGTTAGTAATTATTTCATGAAATTTTAAAAGTTCATGTATTAGAGTTTCTAGATGCATTTCACGTTCGATCGAGAAGCGAAGACCGGAGAATTTTCAGGAAAATTATTTTAATTACACGATTTATTTTTATAAATTAAGTTAAAGCATTTTTAAGTGTATTTTTCAAAAAACATGAGAATTTTTGGGTATTTTTATCCACATGATTTTTAATTTTTACGATACGCAAATTTTATCAAATCGGGGGACTTTTTAAGGATTCGGCTAATAATTTCAAAATCTTTTCAACACGAAATATTTTTCGGGAGTGTTTGGATTTAATAGGCTTACTTTTAAGCTTGTTGGACTTAAAACCCTTTTCAAGCCCTTAATTAGTATATATTAAGACCCATTAACCATTGAATTAACCAACTAATTATTATGAATTAAATTGTTGGCATCCAGTAACCCCCACCACGTCCCTCACGTTTCCCCTCCTTCCATAATGCCACGGTTTCAACGGGAACAGTCGGCTGAAGACCATTAGCTTGTTATTAAATACCTAATTATCTTCCTAAGCTTCCCTTAAACCAAAATTAAGGTAATCAGCCGCCCACCCTCCTCCACTCACAATCACCCTCGTGAAAGTGCTGCTTCAAGGTTTTCGGTGGCATCAATTCTTCCTTCAAGCAAGAGCATCTCCTTCGGCCATTTGTCCCTTGATTGTTTGTCCACGTTTAACCATCAGGCACGTTTTGTATCATTTTTTCTGCATCATTCACGCCATTATATGCTGTTACATGTGTGCTCGCATACGAAAAATGTTTAAACCCATTGTTGCTTCGTTTATGCATTCGGTTTTCAAGTGATCATGCTACCCTTAGTTTGATACTCACGTTTTCTGACTTTTAGTGCAAGGGGTTGCTGTTTTGTGAAGGTTAAGGGGGCGTTCAGGAGGGCAGACCGATGTTGTGTAGAGGGCGTAAGGTTTGGACAGGTTTGGGAGGGGGCCGAGAGGTGTAGGATGGAAGGGTTTTCTCGTTTTTGGGTGGTGAGCGAGGGAGAGGTCGAACCAGCGGCGCGAGGGCTGAACCGAGCCACGTACTAGGCCCTGGTGGGCTGAAGACACGGCTTGGAGAGGCTTGACAGCCGCTGGATCTGTCCTCATAGTGGTTCGATCAAGCTCAAGCGCTAAGGGGAGTCTCGTGTGTGATCTTTTGGCTGTTTTGTGGTTTTACGCAGGATTTGTACAGCTGCCTCTCGCTTTGGTTTAGCAGGTCTCTTATGGTCTTAAGGGTGAGATTTTAAAGGCTGGAAATAAGTGATAAGAGGTGGACCGAATATTTCAAGGGTGGGAGGCATGTGGGGGTTGTTGATTGCACTAGAAGAGGGTGACCGAGTGCTTGGTGTTTCTTCTGGATTGGTAGTCGAGAGTTTTGGGTAAGATAATAGAGTATTAGGAGTTGTATAGTGTATTTAAGGTATGCAAAAAAAAAAAGGGATAGATTTAGTTAAATTTTGAGTCGATTCGGATTAAAACCGGGATTCCGGTCTAAGTTTTAAAACGAATCCTTTAAGTTGTGAATTTGGCTAAAGTTTACTTCTAGGAATGTTTTTAAATAATGTTTTGGAACATTTTAAGGAGTTTGGTAAGATTCAGGTCAATTTTAGAGGCCCAAGGGTGAAACGATAATTTTCGGGTTTTCAGGGGCAAAATGGTCATTTTGCACCCGGGGTGAGATTTTGGTCTTGGCAGCGCCCTGAGCACAAATATATGATATTTTAAATGTTTATGTATCGTTTTTATGATTTTACGCAATTATGATAAATACGTTGCATGCTTGGTTTAAAGGAAAAGTTACGCATATGCATGTTTTTATTAAGTGATGAAAATGATGATATTTTTGAAGGATGAGAATTGGTTGTGACTGACGATGTATATGTATACGATGACATGAGATATGATGAGCTGAGGCCCGGGCTCAGTGGACGGGTAATGCTGTCGCTAATGTCCTCCTCCGCCGGGTACCACGGTTTTATAGATGGATCCATCGAATAGAGCTGATACGATAAAGCTGCTACGAAAGTCACAACTAATGAACTTAATTCAATTAAAAGAAAATGTTTAAGTTTATGATGACACGATGAGCTGTTTTGACACGTATATGATGATATGAGATGACATGAGTTGACACGGCATGATTTTATACGACACGTTTACGTTATGCTTTTAAATTCGTGAAAGATATGTTGAGTATGATATTTTTCATTGCTGTGTGCTATGTATATGTACTTGTTATTAACGGTACAGGTGTGTTGAGTCTTTAGACTCAGTAGGCGTGTGTGATGCATGTGAGCTTGTTATTGAGAGGACTGGAGGTGCTGAACACTGAGTAGACAGACCTGGTGGGGTGACACGACCCGAGGACCACATGTTTCCTCATTTTGTTTTTATGAGATTTGAGATGATATGAACATTTTTATACGCTGGTTTTGAGACGCTGATGATTTTCACAATTTTTACTCGTTTATGTTTACGCACTATTTTTATTGTCAAATACTTGAGACATTTTTAAATGTTTTTTCGAAAATGCGAGCTTTGATTTTTAAAAAAAAATATTTCCACGCTTTTAAAATTAGTAGACGTTTCAGTTGGTATCAGAGCAAGGGTCTTGTATAGTGTTGTACCACCGCCAGCTTCTGTCGCTCAGTCTTCAAGCCTCAAGTCTGTAAGTTTATATGGTTTAAACGTTTTGAAAGTTTTAATGCTATCACCTGCATGTTACATGATATACGTTTTACAGTACATGTTTATCGGTCGCTATGTTTTGAGATTTAATGTTTTAAAAATTTTTGTGCACGTTATGACATGAAATGAGAAATTATATGATTTTCATGCATGCTGGCTTTGTGGTGGAATTAGACAAGAATAAGAATTTTGCTATTGGGCATTAGGAGAAGTTGGAAATGATTTGGTAATATTAATTTTTGGTTAGTGGTACTGATGTTCTACTTGTAGGTCATAAATTAAACTTAAAAATTATGAATGCTTTTGAGACTTGTAAATTTTCTAAGAAAATACTGATGGTTCGGGATTGTTAGTTGAATTAGTTTTTGAGGATTACATGTAAGGATTATTGATTCGAAGACTACGAAGATTTTTGAAAGTGTAAAGCGTAGAATTTATTTAGGATGCATGCTCTACCTGGTTGGGTTTAAGGATGGAATTGCACAAATTGAGAATTTTAAGGATCTAATTGTAATAACCAATAATTTCAGGACCTAAGTACAAAAATAAAATTCTAAGGGACTATTTTCGAATTTACCGAATTTGGGATTTAATTCTGAGTTTTGAGAATTTTAAGTTTTAAAGAGGCAAAAATCGATAATGTTATGGGGACAAAAATGCAAATTTCGAAGAGTTGTAGGGCCAAAAATGTAATTTTCGAGAACAATAAGGGCCAAATTGCAAATCTCGAAATTTTTGAGGATTAAATTCGAACTTCTAAGGAACACTTGGGATTTTAAATATTCATGAAAATGTAAGACTGGTTATTAGAATTAATTTTGGGTTTAATAAACTTAAGGCTATTGAACCTTATGATACGGGAAACCTATGAAATGAAATTAGGAATGCCAAGAACTTGTGGCTGATTGTGGAATTTTTGGAATTAAGGATAAATTGGATAATTTTTGAGGAAATTAAAAATTAATGTTGCAATTCCAAGGAATTTGGAGACTAATTTAGCAATAAGAGAGATATTAATGGTTTAAATGATAGGAATTGCCAGTGATTTAGGCTTGAAGATATTTGGAACCTTTAGACATTTGAGTTATAATGTTATAAGGAATGATAAACAAGGGCATTGTAGGATAAATCAACGTTGGGTTTGAAAGGTTAAGCGCTAGAAAGTTAATGATGTGGCAAGTTAAGAATTTAGAGTGATAACAATTTAAGATAAAGTTGAGCAATTAAGTTCTAAGATTCGACAGTAAGTTAATTTATTTTTGGGAGCTTAAGGTTTGATGTAGTGTAAGTTTTAATCATGATCTTAAGAGTTAAAATTATACCCTTGTTGGAATTTAATTTTTCTAAAAAATTGGGTATGATCGATGGGTGGATTACTTGATTGACGCATATAAGAATTGAGGTAGACACCTTGTTTTAAGAAATTTTTTAAAGCCGTTAAGAAACTTGGGATTAAGCATATATGTGTATTGGAATTGTGTTATCTAAAGACTATTTGGGTTATGTAAGTGAATTACAAGGGATAGGCGGTTATACGAAAATTTTGGGTGAAATAAAAACAATAAGGGAATTAGTTGGGTTTAACATAGGTTATCGATGAACGAATAATATGATTTTTATCGAGTAAGAAATCTAAAATATTGATATGAGGATTCTAGAACTCTATGAGTTATAAGTGAAGTTGATTTATTAGAGTTAGTCTAATACTACCATGAGATAATTTATCAAGTTTTATATGCTAGTATCAATTAAACATTGAGGATGAGACAGTCGTTCCAATGAGGAAAACTCAAGTGTCTTAGGCCTCAACTAAATGGTAATTGGGAAGAAAATAGTTTAAGCATGTGATTGATGATAGAAGGGTTTTATTAATTAGGTAGAAGATCGATAGTGTATATTTGGGTTTTATAGATTAACGTTACTCGAGGTTTAAGATTTGCAACAATTTTACATAGGGGATGTTGTAAATGGTTAAGTTACGTAAGGTTGGTGCCGCAAAATAAGGATTCGATTCAAGGATCTTAGGCTAATACTATTATGGGGTTGAGATAAGGTTTAAAATTTAAGTGTATTACCGATGATAGAAGTCGATCAGTAATTTTGGTGCTAAAGTTTCTTAAGTTGAACTACATAAATGATAATATAATAGATTGATGAACATTATGGGTATTGTATAAGAAAAGTAAAGTGCGATAAGGTGGGCATCCACCTCAATTATGAGGAATCGCGAGATAAGCCAAATTCGAGGTCTTAGTAGAATAGAACTAAGTCACCATAATTTGTTTTAAGTTGCGATTCACAAACGAGAATTTTGGTAGGAAAATTTTATGAAGATCGAGGAGACATAAGGACAACTCGACACTTATTTTATCAGAGTAGCGCAGCGGAAGTGTGGATATTAGAATTAAGAGTCTAAACTTTTTGATTATCAAGGATAAGCGAATTTCGGGGACGAAATTCAATTTAAGGGGGGTAGATTGTAACGTCCTGAAAAATTGAAGATCCACGTGAACCACATGCATAAAAGTTATTAAATTTTTTTAGTATTTTATTAAATTATTTTAAAGCATTAAATGCATGTTTATTTTATTAATTATGAGTTTAATTATTTTTATGCATTTTATGCATAATTCATGCATGTTAGTAATTATTTCATGAAATTTTAAAAGTTCATGTATTAGAGTTTCTAGATGCATTTCACGTTCGATCGAGAAGCGAAGACCGGAGAATTTTCAGGAAAATTATTTTAATTACACGATTTATTTCTATAAATTAAGTTAAAGCATTTTTAAGTGTATTTTTCAAAAAAATGAGAATTTTTGGGTATTTTTATCCACATGATTTTTAATTTTTACGATACGCAAATTTTATCAAATCAGGGGACTTTTTAAGGGTTTGGCTAATAATTTCAAAATCTTTTCAACACGAAAAGTTTTTTGGGAGTGTGTTTGGATTTAATAGGCTTACTTTTAAACTTGTTGGACGTAAAACCCTTTTCAAGTCCTTAATTAGTATATATTAAGACCCATTAACCATTGAATTAACCAACTAATTATTATGAATTAAATTGTTGGCATCGAGTAACCCCCACCACGTCCCTCACGTTTACCCTCCTTCCATAATGCCACGGTTTCAACGGGAACAGTCGGCTGAAGACCATTAGCTTGTTATTAAATACCTAATTATCTTCCTAAGCTTCCCTTAAACCAAAATTAAGGTAATCAGCCGCCCACCCTCCTCCACTCACAATCACCCTCGTGAAAGTGCTGCTTCAAGGTTTTCGGTGGCATCAATTCTTCCTTCAAGCAAGAGCATCTCCTTCGGCCATTTGTCCCTTGATTGTTTGTCCAAGTTTAACCATCAGGCACGTTTTGTATCATTCTTTCTGCATCATTCACGCCATTATATGCTGTTACATGTGTGCTCGCATACGAAAAATGTTTAAACCCATTGTTGCTTCGTTTATGCATTCGGTTTTCAAGTGATCATGCTACCCTTAGTTTGATACTCACGTTTTCTGACTTTTAGTGCAAGGGGTTGCTGTTTTGTGAAGGTTAAGGGGGCGTTCAGGAGGGCAGACCGATGTTGTGTAGAGGGCGTAAGGTTTGGACAGGTTTGGGAGGGGGCCGAGAGGTGTAGGATGGAAGGGTTTTCTCGTTTTTGGGTGGTGAGCGAGGGAGAGGTCGAACCAGCGGCGCGAGGGCTGAACCGAGCCACGTACTAGGCCCTGGTGGGCTGAAGACACGGCTTGGAGAGGCTTGACAGCCGCTGGATCTGTCCTCATAGTGGTTCGATCAAGCTCAAGCGCTAAGGGGAGTCTCGTGTGTGATCTTTTGGCTGTTTTGTGGTTTTACGCAGGATTTGTACAGCTGCCTCTCGTTTTGGTTTAGCTTGGTTTAGCAGGTCTCTTATGGTCTTAAGGGTGAGATTTTAAAGGCTGGAAATAAGTGATAAGAGGTGGACCGAATATTTCAAGGGTGGGAGCCATGTGGGGGTTGTTGATTGCACTAAAAGAGGGGTGACCGAGTGCTTGGTGTTTCTTCTGGATTGGTAGTCGAGAGTTTTGGGTAAGATAATAGAGTATTAGGAGTTGTATAGTGTATTTAAGGTATGCAAAAAAAAAGGGATAAATTTAGTTAAATTTTGAGTCGATTCGGATTAAAACCGGGACTTCGGTCCAAGTTTTAAAACGAATCCTTTAAGTTGTGAATTTGGCTAAAGTTTACTTCTAGGAATGTTTTTAAATAATGTTTTGGGACATTTTAAGGAGTTTGGTAAGATTCAGGTCAATTTTAGAGGCCCAAGGGTGAAACGATAATTTTCGGGTTTTCAGGGGCAAAATGGTCATTTTGCACCCGGGGTGAGATTTTGGTCTTGGCAGCGCCCTGAGCACAAATATATGATATTTTAAATGTTTATTTATCGTTTTTATGATTTTACGCAATTATGATAAATACGTTGCATGCTTGGTTTAAAGGAAAAGTTACGCATATGCATGTTTTTATTAAGTGATGAAAATGATGATATTTTTGAAGGATGAGAATTGGTTGTGACTGACGATGTATATGTATACGATGACATGAGATATGATGAGCTGAGGCCCGGGCTCAGTGGACGGGTAATGCTGTCGCTAATGTCCCCCGCCGTCGGGTACCACGGTTTTATAGATGGATCCATCGAATAGAGTTGATACGATAAAGCTGATACAAAAGTCACAACTAATGAACTGAATTCAATTAAAAGAAAATGTTTAAGTTTATGATGACACGATGAGCTGTTTTGACACGTATATGATGATATGAGATGACATGAGTTGACACGGCATGATTTTATACGACACGTTTACGTTATGCTTTTAAATTCATGAAAGATATGTTGAGTATGATATTTTTCACTGCTGTGTGCTATGTATATGTACTTGTTATTAACGGTACAGGTGTGTTGAGTCTTTAGACTCAGTAGGCGTGTGTGATGCATGTGAGCTTGTTATTGAGAGGACTGGAGGTGCTGAACACTGAGTAGACAGACCTGGTGGGGTGACACGACCCGAGGACCACATGTTTTCCGCATTTTGTTTTTATGAGATTTGAGATGATATGAACATTTTTATACGCTGGTTTTGAGACGCTGATGATTTTCACAATTTTTACTCGTTTATGTTTACGCACTATTTTTATTGTCAAATACTTGAGACATTTTTAAATGTTTTTTCGAAAATGCGAGCTTTGATTTAAAAAAAAAAATATTTCCACGCTTTTAAAATTAGTAGACGTTTCAACACCATTCTGCCAACTTTCCTTTAAGGAAAGAGGCTCTTCTTGCCAACGTATCTGGATTACCAGGTACGTATTCCCTTATAAGCATTTATCTCCTTTTGTAATGTTGCCATGTGACACCATTCTGCGAAGAAAAGCTGCATAGCTATATCTTCTTCGACTCCTGAATTCTATCAATATTTAGTGAATAACATGATGTATATATCTACTAAACATATATCGTGTAATTCAAGACTCCAGGACTGACTCTTTCATTTCTAATGAAGTCATGTCCCAAGCAATCTTCACTGATCCCATTAGACTCATTTCTAAAAGTTTACTGAATCCTTCTTTGTTGAGATCAAGTATTCCTGCTGCGATTCTCATAGCAGATGTCCAATCATCTATGAGATCTTCTCTGTTTTTGAAATCTAATACATCAAGGTTAATCATAACCCCGTAAGGATGTATAGGATCTAAAACAGTCTTCCCGTAGGGTGTTTGGTGCAAGGGAATTTGACTTCTCCTTATCCTTGTACCCGCTGGGTGTGATCCTCCACCAGTATGGAAATCAGATTGAGATTCTCTCATGTTTACATTCTGAGATCCTACACTTTCCCTTGGTGGTTCCTGAGAAGATGACCAGGTTATAGCAGGTATTTCACCTCCTGGTGTGTTCATCTTCAGATCTACAACTTTGAGATTTGCGAAAGATTCCGCAAGCTCTTGTAGATCCTCCAGACCAATCCTTTCTAAAGTTGTCATCAGATAAATTTCTTTTCTGAGACAGACTTAATTAGATTGATCATCTTTTCTTCTTCAGTCAAAGGTTTTGACACCACTCTGGCCTTTCCTTGTTGATGTAACAAGGGTTCAGTGCCAAATGATGGTGGTAACCATCCTCGCGAAGTTCTTTTACTAGAACCTGATTGTTGTTCTAGTTTCTGAATTCTTGTTTGAATATCCTTTAATATTCCAAGAATTTCTTCCTGGTTTTTAAGGATTTCTTCAACTCGTTGAGGTACAAAATATAGCACGTTGCCATAATTTTGTACGGTTTTCTGGATTTCTCTAAGATCTAAAGAGAGCTTAGAGGAGTCTGGTACTATCTCCAGAAACTTAGTTGCTTGAATCATAAGTTTACCTGAGAGTTTTCCTGAGGGTGCTGATGCTTTCCTTTCTGTTCTTGATATCTAACCGAGGTTAGATAAACTTGTATGTATTCCAAAATGTTGGAATAGATCTTGTAAATTATTTTTCTCGAACATAAGTTCGGATTCATAATTTTTTCAAAATTCTCCTTCTCATACAATTAGTTACTAGTAATAATAAAATCTGTGTTTGAAATAAATTAACCTTTCGCTCTGATACCATTTGGAAAGCGTGGGGATCAATTAAACTTAAAATAGGATTAATGGTATTTTTGTCTATTTTAAGGTATTAGGGAGTTTAAAGAAAGGTTTTGAGGTGTAGGGAGTTTGGGTAAAGTTGAGTTTGGGTTTGGGGATTTATGAGCAATTTACCCTTATTATAAATTATAATTTTATTATTTTTTAATAATTTGTTTGATGTGAGATAAATTATTAATACGTAGAATTTTAATAAAACATTCGATAATCCAATTATAAAGGGAAAATTTATAAAACAACTTTGGTCAACTATTTTTTTAAGAAAAATGATATCATCACGTATATTTGAAACATAACCTAAAAGTTTTTTTTAAGGATCTTATCAATTAGACAAGATTTTGATTTTGGTTCTTGCTCAGTTAACTCATAATAGTTTATTGTTACCGAATCAATAATATTTGATTTTGATGTCATGTCAAGATCTTTGATTAAAATTAATGACAATTATAAAAAAGAAGTGAAATTATTGCTTTGATAATTAAAATTAACTAATTATGGAAAAAAAATTATAATTTACGCAATTTATAGTATTGATCCATTTACAATTTCCCCAAACAGACCGGTTTAGGGTTTGAAAAGGTGGACTTTTTTTTAATGGAAATTTCTTTTGATAGGAATTTGGTTTAATGTTATGAAATCCTAGTGAAATTGGAAGGATTCCATGGGATTTGAAATTAAGCTATTCTTAGCATTAAATTTGAATAACTTATTCATAAATTTCTAGTCTATTTTTGAATTTTTTTTAAATGTCGCTTTCCAAAATCTATGCCATGATTTTGGAAAAGTTATTTCAAAACTATTTTCACATCTCAAAAAATTCTATAAGTTATTTTGTTAAGATCGGGAAAGAGTTTGGAGAGAATGAATAAACTCTTTAAAATAGTTGTTTTTAACAAGAAATAGTTTAAAATGTAAGCGCTCAAGAGTTATGTCTACTGTGGGAAATGGGGTCCCAAGACCATCTCTTCGACGACGTAGACACGGGGTCCCATCATGGGCGATCTGACAAGAGAGATGCAGAAGGAGATGTCCTCCTCAACGGGATTTTTATAGATGTTCGGAGATAAAACTCATACGTTACCCCTTCTTCCTCTTTAGGAAGGATTTCACTAAAAGACTTTGGCTTTACAAATTTATTGCAACATCTCACTCCGATCAGGACTTATCACACTGCATGTTTTGGAACTCCTATTGATCGCTTTACACTTCTAGATATTTAATAACACTCGGTTCACCAAACAACACAATCAATCAAATAACCAAAGGTTACTGATGTAAGGAAAACAGTGTGTTTTAGTAGCAGGAAGATGATCTTTGAATGATCAGATATCTTTATGTTGAGTGAGTGCTTGATGAGCGATGATGTATATGAACTTTAGGTGACTCAAAATCTTCAAGTATGCAAGCTTAATGTTATAGCAATCGCGCGGTTGAAAAGCTTAATTGATCGATCTATGTTTTGCATTATTCAACTTTTATTTTATAAGCTATCATTCCAACGGTTAAAAAAATATGTAACGTAAACCTGTAGCATTGAAATGATGTGTCACCATCAGTTGTAACAACATTAAATGTTATTCAGCAAACATTTAATGTTCTCTTTGCTTGTGCAGCTTTGAATCCCGTTCCTTTGAAGAGTTGCTGCCGAGAATCCTTTTGTAGTAACTGTTCGCTTCATCGGAACTTGTAGGATGTTTAAGAAATCTTTCTATTCTGGGATAGTAATATTAATGAAGATCTTTATCAGGACTGCTGCAGGACATAGTTGACTTGTAGCGATGCAAAACCATTGAATGTCCTGAACTGATCAGAGAATGTCTTTCATTAAGTGAACAATGAATAGCTCTTTAATGAAGCGGTTAAAGTCTGTCATGGAGCAGCCGGTTGGAAATCTTGAAGTTTTGGAACAGCCAGTTGGAAATCTTCTGTTGCAAGCAGTTAAAATCCAAACGGTTGAATTGTTGCTGTTATACAAGATAAATAGCGGTTGTTTTCCTGAAACAGTCAAGTGTTGTTTTGATTTTGTCAATCACCAAAACTTTAGGTTAATAATAATTTCTTAACATATTTTTTCCTCTTAGAATCTCAATACTGGAATGAAATAAGTATAAATGAAATCAACTTTATAATGAAATAAGAATGTGAATGAAATGATAGATTTATTCCATTCAAACGAATGATATAAAAAATGAACATGAATGAAATAAAATTATTTTTAATTGTCAAATAAATTTTTAAATAAATTTCAAAATACTAAAACTGTTGTTATAAATATTGTGTGAGTATCCGTTATTCTAATCACGATTTATTATCATGCAATCCTGATTAATCAGCAAACAACAAAAAAATGAGTTAAAAATTTGTGTTTGGACATATTAGATTTTTGGCATGACCTTCTCGTAAATAGGACATACCAGTAAATCAAATACTCAAAATGAACAACATATGCCCTCAATGAATACAACATAAACAAGTACATGTAAGACACAATCATGACCTATACAAACAAAAAATATCATAGAGTCAACAAGGCTCGATAATAACATAATACAATCCTCCATATATATACATATCACTACAAGAAAAATGATTTTCCGCAGCATGTCATTAACAGCGTGCATTAAAAAACACGCTGCGAATACTACTTTTCACGGCGTGCACCCATATGCGCGCTGTTAATAGTGTTGCACTTGATACTATTAACGGCGTGCATTAAAAGCACGCTGCGGATATTACTATTGACGGCGTGCATTAAAAGCACACTGCGAATAGTAACTTGATACTATTAACGGCGTGCATTAAAAGCACGCTGCGGATACTACTATTAACGGCGTGCATATTTATGTGTGCTGTTAAAAGTAAATCATTTTTTTAAAAAAAATCGTGTTCAGACATTAACGCCGTACATTAATCACACGTTGCGGAAAATGAGTTCGAATTTTTAAATTATCGACGGTTTTCCAATTTAAAAGCTGCGCCGATTTTAACGCCACAATTAGCGACGGTTTACATGAAATCGTCGCCAATTTTAAATCGGCGATGGTTGATAAAAGAATAGCGACGGTTCGTTTTATCCGTCGCTAATAGACGTACATCGGCGACGGTTTACATAAACAGCCGTCGCTAAAAAAATCGCAAATTCTCTATTTATATCCCATTTCCGTTCCATTTTCTTTCACAACACTTAAAATTTTTCTCTACGCGATTTTAGTTTCGATTTAGATATGTGTTTTTGTTTCAATTTTTGGTTACTTTTTTATTTGTTAATTAAGAGAATGAGTATTATTAGTATAGTTGTATTGTAGTTTTCATAAAAATGTATTAAATTATAAAAGTAATTTTTTTTTATTTTTACGCAAAATTTAGCGACAGTTTAGGAACTGTCGCGAAATTATAAAACCGTCGCTAATTGGTTTAACCGTCGCCAATTGGCGACGGTTTTGTCAAAAACCGTCGCTAATATTTTATTTTTTAATCTTATTAATGGCGTACATTGCACGCTGCAGCGTACATATGCACGCCGTTGATAATAGTATTAACAGCGTGCACATGTATGCCGCGGATAATCTTGAGCTTTTAACCGCTTACAACTTTGCAGCGTGCAATGTGCGCTGCGAAAAGCCCATATGCGCGCTGCGGAAAGCTATTTTTGTTGTAGTGTATATATTTGAGAGATGAAAACACTAAACAGTACTTAAATACAATTGAGCCCGCTCTCAAGGAGCTATGGTATTTTCTGATGCTTCCTCTCGAGCGTCTGAGGTTGAACCACATGTACCTCCTATCATGTCCATGCACAAAAGACACGACAACCCTATCTCGCGGTCAGAAACCCTAGTACGAGACATCAAGAAACCACGATATATGACATAGAAATACAATGATACTATGCATGAATAGACGCAAGATATCAGGATATCATGAGTCAAATGATCAATATGAACAATGATGCATATATGCTCGAGCTGGTCCACGACTCAGTGAACTGTGCCTGGGATATGGCCTAGACTCGAAACTAGCAACTACCTAAGCCGGACCAAATCAAGGTAGCTAGCCCAACATCTCCATGTATGACATCATATCATATCATATATATAACGAATCCCAATCGAAATATAAATGGATCTCAATAATAGATAGGCTCAATATGATATGTTCAGTAGTATTGATGTGTCTAACTAAAATAAAATGTGTATGGACAAAAGAAATTATTTTATTTTATTTTGCAAATCAATTGCCAACTGGTAATATGTGAGTCAACATATAATATCACATCAATAAACAAATAGCAAACAAATCCTACATATGATCATCAGATGCCTTTGTCAGACATCGTGAAAAATAACTGATTTCTACTACTTCAACCAATTTACCAATAGTTTAAATCTTCACGAAACCTTGAAAATGTCAACTCAAATAAATCACTTAAATATTAATTTAAATAATGTTATTAACATATACCAAACTCATAATTATTTAAATTCAACTAAGTGTGGTGTATTCAATATAGAGATTTAATGACTTTCAATGACTTTTTTTAAATGATAGATTTATGTGGATTTGATAGATTTTTCTTGACTCTTATGTTTAATATATGAAAAAATCACAATTAATTTAACAAAATCAAAATTTCAATCCCCATGTCTATTCAACATGCATAAATAATTAATCAATAAATTTTGAATTTATAAGCATATATAAAAATTTAATCGATATAGATAAATAACTAATCAAAACATTATGAAATTTGATAAATTTTAAGTAGTTTTTTTATGAAAAAATCTAAGGTTCGTGATTGTCAATATGATCAACGTCACTCGACATTCGATTTGCTATAGTATCCCTCCATGCATTTGCATTTGCTCGTTGTTCTTCAATGTCAAATATTTGATCAAAGTTGTTATCCTCGTAAACTTGTTCTACTGAAGGTTGTGGAAATTCATTATCTGGTTCAAATGTAAATTCATCAAATCGACATTCCTTTCGAAGAAAATTGTGCAATCCAGCACAAACTACTTCGGGGATTTTAAAAAATACCCGAACCCAAAAAAATCAGGGATCCCATCCCCATTTCGGTTTTTCCCCATGGGGAAATTTGTCATCCCTAATTCCTTTTATGTCCAAGATATATTTGCTTAAAGCAGGGACCAAGAAAACTTCATTTCCAACAATTTTACTAAATGGAGATTCATTTCTCTAAATTAATAGTTGAAATATCACTATTCTATCTCAGAAAAGGGGAAAAAGATACCACAACTCTAAATTAATCTTCAGTGTCATGTATCATCATAATCATTATCCCCTCATTTTTTTAGAATTACATTTGCTAAGGTCGAAGCTACTAATAGAAAATTTGAATTCGTTTTCACTGTATATTTATATATTAAGATTTTTCTTATTATCGTTTGAAAAGTAAAATCATGTACACTACTGATGAATTCTATACATAATAGACATTAAAAAGTTATTAAATTTGAATAAAATATAATTATTTAAGTATAATAATATTTTCCAATTCAATTGATTATTATTAGAAGGTTATCAATAAGTCCGTGCCTAACTTTTTCAGTTTTTTCCTCTTTTTTGTTAATTTAAAACAATAAATTTAACATTATAAAATGATGAGGCATGAGATAATAAATAATAATGAGATAATAATAACAATGGATGCCCACATCATATTTTCTATGATACTTTTAGAGCTGGATTTTTTAGCTTGTGCTCGCTAGGTAATTTTTTTTATCTTCTTGTTGTTTTCTTTATAATTTATACCTGTAGTGATAATCTCGAGGACATTCTGCAAAATATATTAGGATGTAGTTTTGTTTCATAGCTTGTTTATATTGCCTTTTGTGAACTTTTCTGAAATTGAAAGTTCCCACCACATGAGGCCTCATCAAATTTTCAGCCCTTCTCTCACACATAGTATGAGGTGAAGAAGCTGCAGAACCAATATGGGCAAGAAAAGCACATGTTTTTCCTTGGTTTACCCTTTTCCAATTGTCAAATCCTTCATTGACCAATGCCGAAATATTAGATGAATTAACATCATTCAGGAAAAGAAAACAATAGAAACAATATGCCTTATTTGTTGAAGGCGAATACTCCAACCAATAAAATTTCTGAAACCATTTTTTCTGAAAACGACGATTCTGGCTTCCAAATTTTGTACCTGGGTACTCCAACATATCTGGTTGATAAGGCCCCATATTTAGATATGAACGTCTTATCTCATCTCGTACATTAACATGATATTCACATATCTGTTTTCTTTTTCCTGGATCTCGTTCAATAAAAGTAGACGAAGACTGATGATCGTCTCTAGGAGAGGAACATGAAGGAATTTGGATATTGAGAAATAGAAGACTTTCACTGGATTGATGTTGCATTGTAAGGACCGTAGGAATTGAAGTATCTTCACTAGCTTGACGATCTCTCTTCTTAAAGAAAGAGGATATCAATGTTTTTCCTTTCTTTGCAGCAGATTGATATTCCATTATGAAATAGTTCAATTTATAATCCTAAACAAGAATAAATAATTATTAACCAAATAAACAAGTAATAGTCACTCAACAACTCAACAACAAACAATCAAGAAACCACAAATCACACACAGAGAAGCTATAAAAAACAAAATAAAAAATGTATAGCCGATTCTTACCTGAATTGTTGCCTTGCCGATGAGCAATTCGATTTCTTCGGGATCCGCAATTCTATTCTGTCGCTAAAGGGCATGGGACTTGGGAGAGAAATTTTGTAGAATTGAGGTGGGGCGGATCAGAGGATAAATTTGGTCTCATCCTTGTAAATGGACGGGACTTGATTGGACTAAGACATTGATGTACGACGGTTTTTGAACAACCGTCGCTATTAGCGACTGTTATTAGCGACTGTTTGAATAAACCGTCACTAGTAGCGACGGTGCAATTAAAACCGTCGCCGATCCAGATCGGCGGCGGTTTTACTAAAACCGTCGCTAAATTATTAAAAAAGTGGGCTGGACTACAGCCCAGTACAGCCCTAGAATACATCCGTCTCTGCATATATATATGTGTGTGTGTGTTTTCTTTTACTTGATTTGGTGATATATATTTGGATTTCGTACCCTCCAAATCTCCGTTGATTTTGATTTGAACTTTTTTAAATGTCAAAACGACCTAAGTTATGCATAGATTAAATCTATCAAACTTAAACTTGATTCTTCAATTCCTAACGGGATGAAATTAATAAATTAGCTAACAACTTCATGTATTTTTAAACCTACTAAAATCCTTTTAAAAATCGATGAGCTGACAACTTCATGTATGTAATATCTCTAAATTTAATTACCGATTTAATAAATTCTCTGATAACTTGGATAATTATGAGAAATTACAAGAATTGATAATATTAGAAATTGTTTCATAAAAATAGTTTTGAAAAAGTTTAAGCTATTAAATTGGAGAAATTAGATAATTTCTGATTAAAAGAGGGAGGTAAATTGGCATTTAACACATAATTAGTGAATGTGAGAAATAATCAAAAGTTATGGTACAAAGTGGTTATTGGAACCTAAAGTGAGGAGGGGCCCAAATTTTTTAATTATTTTTTTATCTTTTGTAGTTTTACATTAGTAGTTTAATATTTCAATTAATTTTCTTAAATAAAGGTCCAAAACAATTTTTTTTTTGTATTAAACCCAACAATGTAGAGAGAGAAATTTACATGTTTGTTAACCCTATATTAACATAAAAATAAAACTCACTTTCATCGTCGTTGTCAAAGAGCTCTCTGTAATCAGACGTCGGTAAGTAACCAACAAACAGACAATAATTAAGGTACAAGTTAAAATATTGTATTTTTTTTACATCTTCTATTTTTTTTAATTTTACGATAATAGTTGTTCAAGTCTTCCATCATCAAGGAATTAAGAATTGGGTTTCTACACCAAATTTAGGAAATTTTTAATGTTATTCATTATTGTATTTGAAATGTTTTTGGGTTTTTTTATTTCATTGTTACATGAACGAGCATGGTTTTTGCAAAGTTTTAGGGCCTTATACATATTTTTATGTGGTTATGTGATTATTTAGAACTTACGAATTATATTATGTGAATAATATATTTAGGGTCAATCATGAATGTCCAACTCAGCAAATCAGACATATAGATACATATACTTTTAGTCAAATCAATCAATTATATATATTGGCACAGATACCTGTCGCATATTACTCAGTCACAACATACCTCAATTCTTCGTCCTCAATTTAATATAGTTATATCCAATATTAGGATTTCAATACAGAGATAATCAAAATATTTATTTCAATAAATGAATTCATTCAAATGCAACTCTAATAGTGTATTGAATGTATAAATTCATTCTACGCTATTCAGTTTAACATTTACGTTATTAAGATAATTATGTCGCATTATAAGTCCTAATATCTCATTTTTATACAATCATTATTATACATATAATCATTTACAATCAAAATTTCAAGTTCTAGAATTGTTATGAAATTTTAAAAATTCATATAAATGAAATCATAATATAATTCAATTCCGACTTTAAAAGTTAGTTTCTCATCGGCTATTTAATAGCATATATTATTTTGAATTCAAATACATGTTATTCCAGCCATTTCAATAAATACAATTACTAAATCCAATATAAAATTACTCCAAAGAAGAAAACTCTCAGCACGAGGATTCCGAATATATAATTTGTTTTGAGTTTCGACAATGTTTCGAGATAGATTCATATGATAGAATTTGAATTCCTTGTTTTTCCTTTCGCAATTTCAGAGAAAATGAAGAAATCCTTATATGAAAACCCATATTTATCAACCTTAAATCTTGTGCAGCTAAGGCGGTAGGCGCGAGTGAGTAATATCTTGCGCGGCCGCGCACCTGTTTCTGTACGAAAGGAGTTTGGCAGAGTTTGGCATTCATGAGCTTCGTCTTTCTGGGCAGGTGCATGCTATCCTGTCCGAAACACTATTTTTGAACTTTGAATTACAAAAGTTATCAACATGAAAATTGTAGATCTATGCCTTGGCTTTCATTTTCCGTTGATCTCACTCAATTTGAATATCAGGACATGAATGTTTTTCTCACTCTACTAAATTGTGTCAGTGTAGGAACGTCAATACGCAAGCCACATTTCAGGGTGATTTTGTCCCTATCTCCAAATGGATTTTGACAAAACTCAAATCATAAAATTTTACTTGCTATGTATTAGATTTATAATGAAATTGGTTTAATCTCATTTGAAATAATACTCAGATTATTATGCTATAAATCGCAAACAGGTGTCACTTCTCTATTGCAGTTCAGCATATTTAATTTTTCAAACATAAATCAATTAATAATACAATCATTCATTATCACAACATAATTCACTTTCATTGTTAATTACATACTTCAAATGTGAGAACCGAATTTTCCCATATAATTAATCATTGCAAGGAAATTAGGACCTTGGATCCTTGTACCAGAATAAGGTATAAATATTGGAAATCTTGTAGATTGGAAATCTTTATTAATCAAGACAATAAAATCTTCACTTGTGCATGCAAATTTCGAAATTTATGGGAATTAACACAAGATCATGGAGATTTGTGCAAGGCTTAAATATTCACAGGCATGATATATTGCAAAGGATTTTCGAAAATTCTCC